>NC_086454.1:48792942-49108692 GCF_028390025.1 Pseudophryne corroboree
AGAAATAGAATTATCGGTAAGTAAATTCTTATTTTCTCTAACGTCCTAAGTGGATGCTGGGGACTCCGTAAGGACCATGGGGATTATACCAAAGCTCCCAAACGGGCGGGAGAGTGCGGATGACTCTGCAGCACCAAATGAGAGAACTCCAGGTCCTCCTCAGCCAGGATATCAATTTTGTAGAATTTTACAAACGTATTTGCTCCTGACCAAGTAGCTGCTCGGCAAAGTTGTAAAGCCGAGACCCCTCGGGCAGCCGCCCAAGATGAGCCCACCTTCCTTGTGGAGTGGGCATTTACAGATTTTTGGCTGTGGCAGGCCTGCCACAGAATGTGCAAGCTGAATTGTACTACAAATCCAACGAGCAATAGTCTGCTTAGAAGCAGGAGCACCCAGCTTGTTGGGTGCATACAGGATAAACAGCGAGTCAGATTTCCTGACTCCAGCCCTCCTGGAAACATATATTTTCAGGGCCCTGACAACGTCTAGCAGGAGGTCGTGCTGAGGAAGTCTGCTTCCCAGTTGTCCACTCCCGGAATGAATACTGCTGACAGTGCTATCACATGATTTTCCGCCCAGCGAAGAATCCTTGCAGCTTCTGCCATTGCCCTCCTGCTTCTTGTGCCACCCTGTCTGTTTACGTGGGTGACTGCCGTGATGTTGTCCGACTGGATCAACACCGGCTGACCTTGAAGCAGAGGTCTTGCTAAGCTTAGAGCATTGTAAATGTCCCTTAGCTTCAGGATATTTATGTGAAGTGATGTCTCCAGGCTTGACCATAAGTCCTGGATATTCCTTCCCTGTGTGACTGCTCCCCAGCCTCGCAGGCTGGCATCCGTGGTTACCAGGACCCAGTCCTGAATGCCGAATCTGCGGCCCTCTAGAAGATGAGCACTCTGCAACCACCACAGGAGGGACCCCTTGTCCTTGGTGACAGGGTTATCCGCTGATGCATCTGAAGATGCGACCCGGACAATTTGTCCAGCAGGTCCCACTGGAAAGTTCTTGCGTGGAATCTGCCGAATGGGATTGCTTCGTAGGAAGCCACCATTTTACCCAGAACCCTTGTGCATTGATGCACTGAGACTTGGCTCGGTTTTAGGAGGTTCCTGACTAGCTCGGATAACTCCCTGGCTTTCTCCTCCGGGAGAAACACCTTTTTCTGGACTGTGTCCAGGATCATCCCTAGGAACAGAAGACAAGTCGTCGGAACCAGCTGCGATTTTGGAATATTGAGAATCCAACCGTGCTGCAGCAACACTACCTGAGATAGTGCTACACCGACCTCCAACTGTTCCCTGGATCTTACCCTTATCAGGGAATTGTCCAAGTAAGGGATAACTAAAATTCCCTTCCTTTGAAGGAATATCATCATTTCGGCCATTACCTTGGTAAAGACCCGGGGTGCCGTGGACCATCCATACGGCAGCGTCTGAACTGATAATGACAGTTCTGTACCATAAACCTGAGGTACCCTTGGTGAGAAGGGTAAATTTTGACATGAAGGTAAGCATCCTTGATGTCCCGAGACATCATGTAGTCCCCTTCTTCCAGGTTCGCAATCACTGCTCTGAGTGACTCAATCTTGAATTTGAACCTCTGTATGTAAGTGTTCAAAGATTTTAGATTTAGAATCGGTCTCACCGAGCCGTCCGGCTTCGGTACCACAACAGTGTGGAATAATACCCCGTTCCCTGTTGCAGGAGGGGTATCTTGATTATCACCTGCTGGGAATACAGCTTGTGAATGGCTTCCAAAACTGTCTCCCTGTCAGAAGGAAACATCGGTAAAGCCGACTTTAGGAAACGGCGAGGGGGAGACGTCTCGAATTCTAATTTGTACCCCTGAGATATCACCTGAAGGATCCAGGGGTCTACTTGCGAGTGAGCCCACTGCGCGCTGAAATTCATTGAGACGGGCCCCCCACCGTGCCTGATTCTGCTTGTAAAGCCCCAGCGTATGCTGAGGGCTTGGCAGAGGCGGGAGAGGGTTTCTGTTCCTGGGAACTGGCTGATTTCTGCAGCCTTTTTCCTCTCCCTCTGTCACGGGGCAGAAATGAGGAACCTTTTGCCCGCTTATCCACGAAAAGACTGCGCCTGATAATACGGCGTCTTCTCATGTTGAGAGGCGACCTGGGGTACAAACGTGGATTTCCCAGCTGTTGCCGTGGCCACCAGGTCTGAAAGACCGACCCCAAATAACTCCTCCCCTTAATAAGGCAATACTTCCAAATGCCGTTTGGAATACGCATCACCTGACCACTGACGTGTCCATAACCCTCTACTGGTAGAAATGGACAACACACTTAGACTTGATGCCAGTCGGCAAATATTCCGCTGTGCATCACGCATATATAGAAATGCATCTTTCAAATGCTCTATAGGCAAAAATATACTGTCCCTATCTAGGGTATCAATATTTTCAGTCAGGGAATCCGACCACGCCAACCCAGCACTGCACATCCAGGCTGAGGCGATTGCTGGTCGCAGTATAACACCAGTATGTGTGTAAATACATTTTAGGATACCCTCCTGCTTTCTATCAGCAGGATCCTTAAGGGCGGCCATCTCAGGAGAGGATAGAGCCCTTACAAGCGTGTGAGCGCTTTATCCACCCTAGGGGGTGTTTCCCAACGCACCCTAACCTCTGGCGGGAAAGGATATAATGCCAATAACATTTTAGAAATTATCAGTTGTTATCGGGGGAAACCCACGCATCATCACACACCTCATTTAATTTCTCAGATTCAGGAAAACTACAGGTAGTTTTTCCTCACCGAACATAATACCCCTTTTTGGTGGTACTCGTATTATCAGAAATGTGTAAAACATTTTTCATTGCCTCAATCATGTAACGTGTGGCCCTACTGGAAGTCACATTTGTCTCTTCACCGTCGACACTGGAGTCAGTATCCGTGTCGGCGTCTATATCTGCCATCTGAGGTAACGGGCGCTTTAGAGCCCCTGACGGCCTATGAGACGTCTGGACAGGCACAAGCTGAGTAGCCGGCTGTCTCATGGCAACCACTGTCTTTTATACAGAGCTGACACTGTCACGTAATTTCTTCCAACAGTTCATCCACTCAGGTGTCGACCCCCTAGGGGGTGACATCACTATTACAGGCAATCTGCTCCGTCTCCACATCATTTTTCTCCTCATACATGTCGACACAAAAGTACCGACATACAGCACACACACAGGGAATGCTCTGATAGAGGACAGGACCCCACTAGCCCTTTGGGGAGACAGAGGGAGAGTTTGCCAGCACACACCAGAGCGCTATATATATACAGGGATAACCTTATATAAGTGTTTTTCCCCTTATAGCTGCTGTATAGTTAATACTGCGCCTAATTTGTGCCCCCCTCTCTTTTTTAACCCTTTCTGTAGTGTAGTGACTGCAGGGGAGAGCCAGGGAGCTTCCCTCCAACGGAGCTGTGAGGGAAAATGGCGCCAGTGTGCTGAGGAGATAGGCTCCGCCCCCTTATCGGCGGCCTTATCTCCCGTTTTTTTATGTATTTTGGCAGGGGTTAAATGCATCCATATAGCCCAGGAGCTATATGTGATGCATTTTTTGCCATCCAAGGTGTTTATTATTGCGTCTCAGGGCGCCCCCCCCCCAGCGCCCTGCACCCTCAGTGACCGGAGTGTGAAGTGTGCTGAGAGCAATGGCGCACAGCTGCAGTGCTGTGCGCTACCTTGTTGAAGACAGGACGTCTTCTGCCGCCGATTTTCCGGACCTCTTCTGCCTTCTGGCTCTGTAAGGGGGCCGGCGGCGCGGCTCTGGGACCCATCCAAGCTGGGCCTGTGATCGTCCCTCTGGAGCTAATGTCCAGTAGCCTAAGAAGCCCAATCCACTCTGCACGCAGGTGAGTTCGCTTCTTCTCCCCTTAGTCCCTCGATGCAGTGAGCCTGTTGCGAGCAGGTCTCACTGAAAATAAAAAACCTAAACTAAAACTTTCACTAAGAAGCTCAGGAGGGCCCCTAGTGTGCACCCTTCTCGTTCGGGCACAGAGATCTAACTGAGGCTTGGAGGAGGGTCATAGGGGGAGGAGCCAGTGCACACCAGATAGTCCTAAAGCTTTCTTTAGATGTGCCCAGTCTCCTGCGGAGCCGCTATTCCCCATGGTCCTTACGGAGTCCCCAGCATCCACTTAGGACGTTAGAGAAATCTTTAGATATAGATATAAATCCAAAGGGAATTAACCCCTAGAAACCCATAAATGTTAGGCACCCCCTAAATAAACAATTCCCACATCTATATATTTATCTATCTATCTATCTATCTATCTATCTATCTATCTATCTATCTATCTATCTATCTATCCACGGTGGTGTCACATTATTATGACCAACAGCTAATAGTCAGAGTAACCGCCATGTTGTGCAGTACGGACAGCGCAGCTAGATGGGCTGAGCTGTAGTTTTAGACACGTCTGGTAGCCCCCAGGTTCATATTGCCGATGAGCTGCACTTTCGTAGCCGATGTTCACCTCTCACATCGATGGCACTCCGCAGTTTCCACGTTGGTTATTCACAAAGGTGCCATTTGTCCAGTCAGGATACTCCTTCACCACAGCAGCACGAGGACAGATCACAAACTGCGCTGTATCAGAAATACTGCCACCCTGGGCCCGAATACAGGTAATCATCCCTTTTTGCAACTCGGATAAATTGCTCCTTTTACCCATGACAGCAACGAGTGATATGTGTGCAGACAGCCTATTGCACACCTTATATACACACCAAGCCAGCGCACAACACGTGATGTACTTCATGGGTTACTCGCTGCCAACGTCACATGTAGGAGGTGGTATATTATATAACAACATATAACTATATATATATATATATATATATACACAGTTGTGCTCATAAGTTTACATACCCTAGCAGAATTTGTGATTTTCTGGCCATTTGTCAGAGAATATGAATGATAACTCACAAACTTTTCTTTCACTCGTGGTTGGGTGAAGCCATTTTTTGTCAAACAACTGTGTTTACTCTTTTTAAATCATAATGACAACAGAAACTACTGATCTTTTGGTCAGTTTTAAATTGCTTCACTCACTTCCTGACAAGCTATTGTTGGCCACATTAGACGTGTCATCTCTCTACACGGTCATACCACACGTCAAAGGGATTGAAGCAATTGAAAAGGCACTCCTGAAAAATAAACATCGTTCACCTGATGAATTTATCTTGGAGTTGACAAGATTGGTTCTCATGAAGAACCATTTTCAGTATGATGATGTTTATTGCATTCAAACCAGTGGGACCGCCATGGGGTCCAACCTGGCACCGGCTTACGACAATTTGTATATGGCAGAGTACGAGGAGACATATATTACTCCAATTTTTGGTGACATTTTATTTTACAAAAGATTTATTGATGATTTGTTTATTGTGTGGTCAGGTACGGAGCCTCAATTTCTAGCTATGGTGGATTATTTGAATCAATTAGATTCTCCTATTAGGTTTACCAGTCATATACATGATACACAGATTCATTTTTTGGATGTTACCATTTTCCGAGAGGTGGATAGATTGGGCACCACCTTGTATCGAAAGGACCCCGATAGAAATACTCTCTTACATTCAAGGAGTCATCATCCATCTAAACTTAAAGAGAGTTTACCCATATCCCAATTTTTGAGAATTCTAAGAAATAACTCTGTATCATCAACTGCTGAAGTACAATTGGAAGAAATGTCAGTTCGGTTTGAACAGAGGGGATATTCTTCTACAACCATTAAGAGGTGTCTCACTAAAGCAAGGCTGCGATTTTCAAATGATGATGTGAAACGTCTAGATCGTTTGGATCCTTCACGTATGATTTTTGTGAGTACCTATGATGTGGCAGCCAATCAAGCTCCCAAAATAGTGACTAAACATTGGACGATATTGGCTACTGATCCGACACTAACCTCCATAGGTTCAACACCGCCTGTTTTTGCTTACAGATGAGGAAGGAACCTTAAAAATCTACTGATGAGACCTATGCTCAAACCCCAGCTACAAGGCGACAGTTGGCTACCAAGGGGTAAGAATGGCTGTTTTCGATGTGCAGATTGCACCACATGTAGATCCATGCTCACAGGATCTTATATCAAGCATCCACATAGTGGAAAGAAGCTACAGATCAGGCATAGATTGCATTGTAGGATGGATCACGTAATATATGTCCTAATTTGTTCTTGTGGGCTTTATTATGTTGGCATGACGAAAAGATGTTTCCGTGACCGCATGGCGAACTATCGCTCTACTATTAGAGCTGCTCTGGAAACACGGTCATCTGATAAACCTGTTGCTATGCACTTTCAGGAAGCAGGACATTCAGTTGCTAGTCTAAGTTGCATGCTTGTAGACTATATTCCTATCTTCTGACGTGGTGGTGATCGTTTAACTACCCTCCGTAAAAGTGAAGCTCGTTGGATCTATGAACTGGATACATTGGTACCAAGGGGACTTAACGAGGCAAATCCGTATAATATTTTCCTGCATTCAAAAATATTTTTCCTGTTTTTTGTGTATTTTTTTTTTGTAAAATTTTTTTTTTAAAGCCCTGACACCTTATTAACCTATTTTTTATTATTATTATTATATTTTCTTCTTATGTATTTGTTATTGTTTTTTTATTTGTGTGTAGTATACTGTATGTCACTATTGGGTATCAAGTGCGGACCTGTGAGACCCCTATCTCAATTGCTAGGATTGCTCTACCCTTGTTTATTTATTTTTCTATTAGCAACCTAAATAGGGTTGGTGTGTTATACCTTTTTGGTATATTACAGGTTACTATATGCTGCATTGAAGGGTTTAAGTGCATTATTGGGGTGAGGATCGTTTTCTTTTTTGACACTGCATCGTAGCTTTCATTTTTTTCAATATGCGTGTGTTATATGGTCTTTGACACCTACACACATAGTGGTATGCAGTTGTCTGCACAGTACTTGGTACTTCCGGTGACATCAGTGCGTTCCATGGGTGGTGGAGCGCTGGTGAGTTCCGGTCATAGTCAGCGTTAGATGATTTGTGACAGTTCCTTAGTACAGGTTGAGTATCCCTTATCCAAAATGCTTGGGACCAGAGGTATTTTGGATATCGGATTTTTCCGTATTTTGGAATAATTGCATACCATAATTAGATATCAAGGCGATGGAGCCCAAATCTAAGCACAGAATGCATTTATATTTCATATACACCTTATACACCCAGCCTGAAGGTTTTTTTAGCCAATGTTATAATAATGTACTCTGTGCATTAAACAAAGTTTGTGTACATACACACAATTCATTTATGTTTCATATACACCTTATACACACAGCCTAAGGGTCATTTAATACAATATTTTTAATAACTTTTTGTATTAAACAAAGTTTGTGTACATTGAGCCATCAGAAAACAAAGGTTTCCCTATCTCAGTCTCACTGAAAAAAAAGTCCGTATTTCGGAATATTCCGTATATCGGAATATTTGGATATGGGATACTCAACCTGTATTACCATTCTGACCCGGTTTACATTGATGTTATTTTACAGGAAGATTGGGTGCTATGCGCTACTGTGATAGTGAGCGCTTTACTGTTTTGTCTGTGCGGTGAGCCGCGGCACATCCGGTGATGTCAATGCGTTCCACCTTGGCCTGTGCCCAAAGGGGGAGAGAATCCGGGGAGGGAGGGAGGGGGGCACCCACGACTGACATCTTCCCTGTGTCTGTGCATGAGTGATAAGCCCCCAGCACACACACTGAGTATGTGATATTATATTAGGGGTGTGTATAGTCATATATAATCTGGGATAAGCCCCCAGCACACACACTGTGTATGTGATATTATATAGGGGGAGGGGGCTGTTTAGTCATATTTAATCTGCATTTCCCTATGCCTTCACTACCCACCGGTAAAATTGACCAAACATTGTCTTTATTTCTAAATTAGGTACACATAACATATTATTTTCACACTAGGTCATTCATCCTGCCCTGCGTCCGCTCTTGACGCCATCGCAAGTGCCTACGCCCCTTAACCATCACACAGCCTTTCCCCGTAAAATATGTAACCACTAACCACATTAGCCTTGACTGTAATACTCCATATAATTAAAATATTGCCTGACCAAAGGACGTGCAGCGGTTAAGGGGGCGTAGCGATGGTGTGAAGAGCACCCGTAGGGCGCAATGAATTGCCTAGTGCAGGGGTGGCCAGACTTTTGGAGTCGGTGATCTACTGTGAAAGCTAAAAAGCTTTTGTGATCTACCTAGGAGGAATAATAGCGCGCGCCGCAGGCGCGCGCGCAAAAAAAGGGGCGTGGCATAACAAAAAGTGGGCGTGCTATAACTAAAAATGGGCGTGGTATAACAAAAAAAAAGGGACGTAGCCTTGCTGCGCAGAGTGTAATGACTACCTCACGCAAAATAACACATTGGCCCCCACAGGTAAAAACCTCAAACACATATGCCCCCAGTGCCAGATACACATGCCCCCACAGTGCCAGATATGCCCCCACAGTGCCAGATACACATGCCCCCACAGTGCCATGTGCCCACAGTGCCAGATATGCCCCCACAGTGCCATGTGCCCGCAGAGCCAGATATGCCCAGTGCCACATATGACCCCACAGTGCCAGATATGCCCCCACACTGCCAGATACAGATATGCCCCCACAGTGCCATGTGCCCACAGAGCCAGATATGCCCAGTGCCACATATGACCCCACAGTGCCAGATACAGATATGCCCCCACAGCGCCAGATTACAGATATGCCCCCACAGTGCCAGATATGCCCCCACAGTGCCATGTGCCCGCAGTGCCAGATATTCCCCCAGTGCCACACATGACCCCACAGTGCCAGACATGCCCCCACAGTGTCATGTGCCCGCAGAGACAGATATGCCCCCAGTGCCACACACGACCCCACAGTGCCAGACATGCCCCCACAGTGCCAGATATGCCCCCAGTGCCAGATATGCCCCCACAGTGCCATGTGCCCGCAGAGCCAGATATTCCCCCAGTGCCACACATGACCCCACAGTGCCAGACATGCCCCCACAGTACCAGATATGCCCCCACAGTGCCATGTGCCCGCAGAGCCAGATATGCCCCCAGTGCCACACATGACCCCACAGTGCCAGACATGCCCCACAGTGCCAGATATGCCCCCAGTGCCAGATATGCCCCCACAGTGCCATGTGCCCGCAGAGCCAGATATTCCCCCAGTGCCACACATGACCCCACAGTGCCAGACATGCCCCCACAGTGCCATGTGCCCGCAGAGCCAGATATGCCCCCAGTGCCACACATGACCCCACAGTGCCAGACATGCCCCACAGTGCCAGATATGCCCCCAGTGCCAGATATGCCCCCACAGTGCCATGTGCCCGCAGAGCCAGATATTCCCCCAGTGCCACACATGACCCCACAGTGCCAGACATGCCCCCACAGTGCCATGTGCCCGCAGAGCCAGATATGCCCCCAGTGCCACACATGACCCCACAGTGCCAGACATGCCCCACAGTGCCAGATATGCCCCCAGTGCCATATATGCCCCCACAGTGCCATGTGCCCGCAGAGCCAGATATTCCCCCAGTGCCACACATGACCCCACAGTGCCACACATGCCCCCACAGTGCCATGTGCCCGCAGAGCCGGATATGCCCCCAGTGCCAAACATGACCCCACAGTGCCAGACATGCCCCACAGTGCCAGATATGCCCCACAGTGCCAGATATGCCCCCACAGTGCCATGTGCCCGCAGAGACAGATATTCCCCCAGTGCCACACATGACCCCACAGTGCCAGACATGCCCCCACAGTGCCATGTGCCCACAGAGCCAGATATGCCCCCAGTGCCACACATGACCCCGCAGTGCCAGACATGCCCCAGTGCCAGATATGCCCCCAGTGCCAGATATGCCCCCACAGTGCTATGTGCCCGCAGAGCCAGATATTCCCCCAGTGCCACACATGACCCCACAGTGCCAGACATGCCCCACAGTGCCAGATATGCCCCCAGTGCCAGATATGCCCCCACAGTGCCATGTGCCCGCAGAGCCAGATATGCCCCCAGTGCCACACATGACCCCACAGTGCCAGACATGCCCCACAGTGCCAGATATGCCCCAACAGTACCAGATATGCCCCCACAGTGCCATGTGTCTGCAGAGCCAGATATTCCCCCAGTGCCAGACATGTATAGATTATAGAACAGCTCACCGTTGGTGTGTGGTGAGCGCAGCGCGCGCCTCTCCTGCCTGCTGCTCCCGTTCTGCCTCCTCAGTCTGACGGCAGCGTGTATGGCTCAAATCAGGTGCCGGTCCGCGAGCTCTCATTGGCTAACGAACCGGCACCTGATTTGAGCTATACACTCGGCCGTCAGACTGTGAGGAGACAGAGCGGGAGCGGAGGGCAGGAGAGGCGCGGCTTCGGGTGGCTGGGCGGCGTATCGCGATCGACTGGTCGCATGTCCGCGATCGACCAGTCGATCGCGATCGACTGTTTGGCCACCACTGGCCTAGTGTGTGTATATATATATATATATATATATATATAGGTAAAAGCAACAGCGCCACTGAACATTACTCAGTGTTACCACGAATATCAAAATATCTACAGTATTTATATATAATTGTATCGCTATGTACAGTCTCTGTTAGTCACTTCCTTAGCTATAGAGGGTGTCAGCTATATCTTAAGTATGATTAGCACTGGTATGTGTGCTAAATGTAAAATTAGTTAAAAAACAACGGATAAGATAATTCTAAGCGACCACTGGTGACATATACGTAAAAGTAGACTGAAAACCCATAAAAAAATTAAGATAATTTTAATACAATGATGAAACTACAATTAAAACAGCCAGAGATATCATATGGGAATAAAAAATATGTGAGATTTAAAAAGAGGCTAAAATTTGCTAAAAAGAGATTCTATAAAGTGTGCCTGTGCTGGATAAGGAATATTTAAAAAAGCTTAACTGAAGAAGATGAATTCATCAGGTTTAACCAACGCGTTTCGTCAGGTCAGACTTCATCAAGGGGTGAGTGTGTGAGTGGGACAGTACATCTATATATACCCAGTCTGGTGTAGGAAGTGATTGCTACATCACTTCCTGTAATTAGTAACATCATAAAAATGAGTAATCAAAATTGATATTTAGGAGGATAAATGCATACAGCAGTGTGTAATATACTTCATCGCTATGTTTATATTACAAAACTAGTTACTATGTTGGCAAAAATGTATAAAAACGTCCTCAGTCATGGACTTCCTGTCCGGGCCGTGGTGAGCGTCACTTCCGCCCCATTTCCGGTGTCTGGGGCTCCATAATGCGCATGCGCCGGTCCAGGTGATCGCGATCCAGACTCCCCTCATCATGTTACTGGATTTCCCTTAGCGACAGCCAAAGATGGCCGCCGCTAAGGTTATTATGGTTATGATGTTACTAATTACAGGAAGTGATGTAGCAATCACTTCCTACACCAGACTGGGTATATATAGATGTACTGTCCCACTCACACACTCACCCCTTGCTGAAGTCTGACCGGACGAAACGCGTTGGTTAACACCTGATGAATTCATCTTCTTCAGTTAAGCTTTTTTAAATATTCCTTATCCAGCACAGGTACACTTTATAAAATGTCTTTTTAGCAAATGTTAGCCTCTTCTTAAATCTCATCACATATTTTTTATTCCCATATGATATCTCTGGCTGTTTTAATTGTAGTTTCATCATTGTATTAAATGTATCTTCATTTTATATGGGTTTGCAGTCCACTTTTACGTATATGTCACCAGTGGTCGCTTAGAATTATCTTATCCGTTGTTTTTTTTTTTACTTTTATATATATATATATATATATACTAGGTGCTTCATCGCGCCCTACGGGCGCTCTTCACACCGTCGAAAGGGGCTACGCCCCTTAACCCCAGGCCGCTTTGCTGGGGTTCATATTTGTATTATATGGAGTATTACCTGCCTTCCTAGGTTTGTTAGTGGTTAAATATTGCACGACGAAAGGGCGACCGATGGTGAGGGGGGAGTAGTCCCTTGCGATGGCGTGAAGAGTGGCTGCCTGCACGATGATGAGGCAGGGAGTCTGTAGATGCTGCGGGTGGAGGGGGGGTGTATGCAGGTGGGGGGGGGTGCGGGACCTATATCTATGTGATGTTATGTGTAACAATATATAGGACACGGATAAGAATGTATGTGATATAGACATACCCGCATGAAGAGGTAAATGATGTCATCAGACACAGAGGAGTGCTGCTACAATGCGGAACAGGGGCAGCTGTGTCCTCTCTCTACACCGTACCATCCTTCAGGTGTAGTGATGCGGACATGTTGCGCACGCGAGCCCTCCACGCGGCCACAGGTGCACCAGTTCCCTCTGCTATGTGCGCGCCCCCTCAAGTGCAGTAGGAGGAGGGTGCGGAGCCTGGCGCTGCTCCCAGGGCCAATGGCCATGGGCAGCGCGGTCATGTGCTCGGTGCTGGGCTTGCGCCCTGCGCTTGCTGTGTGAGGGATAGGGAGGAGGCGGCAGAGCGGAGCATCACCGATATACCGGTAACTACGGGGGGCACCACAGGGGGTTACGGCTCCTGTCCTCCTGGTGAGAGTTTGTCAGGGGGGTATCCAGGAGCCGGTGGTATGGACCCTGTATGGGCACAGGGGGGTAAGGAGGGGACACAGAGACGTGGGGCGGTAGGGAGGGGATACAGAGACGCTGGGCGGTAGGGAGGGGATACAGAGGGGCGGTAGGGAGGGGATACAAAGACGCTGGGCGGTAGGGAGGGGACAGAGAGAGGCGGGCGGTAAGGAGGGGACAGAGAGAGGCGGGGCGGTAGGGAGGGGACAGAGAGAGGCAGGCGGTAGGGAGGGGACAGAGAGAGGCAGGCGGTAGTGAGGGGATACAGAGACGCTGGGCGGTAGGGAGGGGATACAGAGACACAGGGCGGTAGGGAGGGGATACAGAGACGCAGGGCGGAAGGGAGGGAATACTGTGATATGGGGCGGTAGGGAGGGCATACAGAGACGCGGGCGGTAGTGAGGGGATACAGAGACGCAGGGCGGAAGGGAGGGAATACTGTGATATGGGGCGGTAGGGAGGGCATACAGAGACGCGGGGCGGTAGGGAGGGGATACAGAGACGTAGGGAGGGGATACAGAGACGCAGGGCGGTAGGGAGGGGATACAGAGACGCAGGGCGGTAGGGAGGGGACAGAGAGACGCGGATTGGTAGGGAGGGGATACAGAGACGCAGGGCGGTAGGGAGGGGATACAGAGACGCAGGGCAGGAATACAGAGACGCAGGGCGGTAGGGAGGGGATAGAGAGACGCAGGGCGGTAGGGAGGGGATAGAGAGATGCGGGGTGGTAGTGAGGGGATACAGAGATGCAGGGCGGAAATACAGAGACGCAGGGCGGTAGGGAGGGGATACAGAGATGCAGGGCGGGAATGCAGAGATGCAGGGCGGTAGGGAGGGGATGCAGAGACACAGGGTGGTAGGGAGGGGATACAGAGACGCAGGGCGGGAATACAGAGACGCAGGGCGGTAGGAAGGGGATACAGAGACGCAGGGCGGTAGGGAGTGGATACAGAGACACAGGGCAGCAGGGAGTGGATACAGAGACACAGGGCGGTAGGGAGGGGATACAGAGATGCAGGGAGGTAATACAGAGACGCAGGGCAGTAGGGAGGGGATACATAGATATGGGGCAGCAGGGAGGGGATACAGAGACACAGGGCAGTAGGGAGTGGATACAGAGACACAGGGCGGTAGGGAGTGGATACAGAGACGCAGGGCGGTAGGGAGGGGATACAGAGACGCGGGGCAGTAGGGAGTGGATACAGAGACACACGGCGGTAGAGAGTGGATACAGAGACGCAGGGCGGTAGGGAGGGGATACAGAGACGCAGGGCGGTAGGGAGGGGATACAGAGACGCAGGGTGGTAATGCAGAGACGCAGGGCGGGAATGCAGAGACGCAGGGCGGGAATACAGAGACGCAGGGCGGTAGGGAGGGGATACAGAGACGCAGGGCGGTAATGCAGAGACGCAGGGCGGGAATACAGAGACGCAGGACGGTAGGGAGGGGATACAGAGACGCAGGGTGGGAATACAGAGACGCAGGGCGGTAGGGAGGGAATACAGAGACGCAGGGCGGTAGGGAGTGGATACAGAGACACAGGGCAGTAGGGAGTGGATACAGAGACACAGGGCGGTAGGGAGGGGATACAGAGACGCAGGGTGGTAGGGAGGGGATACAGAGACGCAGGGCGATAATACAGAGTCGCGGGGCGGTAGAGAGGGGATACAGAGACGTGGGGCAGCAGGAAAGGGACAGAGAGACGCGGGCGGTAGGGAGGGGATACAGAGACTCGGGGCGGGAATACAGAGACGCAGGGCGGTAGGGAGGGGATACAGAGACGCAGGCGGGAATAGAGACGCAGGGCGGTAGAGGGGACAGAGACGCGGGGCGGTAGGGAGGGGATACAGAGACGCGGGGCGGGAATACAGAGATGCAGGGCGGTAGGGAGGGGATACAAAGACGCAGGCGGGAATACAGAGACGCAGGCCGGTAGGGAGGGGACAGAGAGACGCGGAGCGGTAGGGAGGGGATACAGAGACGCAGGCGGGAATACAGAGACGCAGGGCGGTAGGGAGGGGACAGAGAGACGCGGGGCGGTAGGGAGGGGATACAGAGACGCGGGGCGGGAATACAGAGATGCAGGGCGGTAGGGAGGGGATACAGAGACGCAGGCGGGAATACAGAGACGCAGGGCGGTAGGGAGGGGATACAGAGACGCAGGAGGGAATACAGAGACGCAGGGCGGTAGGGAAGGAATACAGAGACGCAGGGCGGTAGGGAGGGGACAGAGACGCGGGGCGGTAGGGAGGGGATACAGAGATGCAGGGCAGTAGGGAGGGGATACAGAGACGCAGGCGGGAATACAGAGACGTAGGGCGGGAGGGAGGGGACAGAGACGCGGGGCGGTAGGGAGGGGATACAGAGACGCGGGGTGGGAATACAGAGACGCAGGGCAGCAGGGAAGGGACAGAGAGACGCGGGGCGGTAGGGAGGGGATACAGAGACGCGGTGTGGTACGGAGGGGATACAGAGACGCGGGGCGGTAGGGAGGGGATACAGAGACGCAGGGTGGTAGGGAGGGGATACAGAGACATGGGGTGGTAGGGAGGGGAGTCCCTAGAGAGGAAGCTGACGAAGAGAGCATGTTAAGTTGTGGAGGGGGTGGACACCAGAAGGGTGAGACCGGGGTGGCAGAGCTCTCTCCTGGCTCCCAGTTGGCACCTGACACAGCGCTGCTCTCTCACCTGTGAAATTGGTGCAGCATCCTGAGATATCTCCCTCCACAGTATCACGCACTCTGTCCGTTTCATCCCCCGTCTCTGGGCTGTCGGGCCGGCCGTGTGTTGTGGAGTTAGAGCGTCTGGGGATGGAGGGAGGCAGCGTTGGAATGTGGCGTGCGAACGGGCGGCAACTGAATACGTGGGGCCATGTACAGTGACAGCTTGGGCCCCCCCCCCCCCCTCCTCAACACACATACACATGCGTTTATATATGCCTCCCCCCCCTCCCCTCCCCTCCAAAGCACCCTAGCCCTCCTCCTCAACACACATACACAATGCGTTTATATATGCCTACCCCCCCCCCCCCCCCCCCGTGCCACGCGGTGGCCGAAAAGGGGCGTGGCTAAATGCAAAAGGGGGCGTGGCCTCACGGGTATTTTCTCTCTCGCTCCGGGGGGGTGTCCATGTCCAGCTTGCCTGTAGATGCTGGCTGCCCCCAGAGACTGGAGAGACAGGAGGCGACAGGAGGCGAGTGCTGCAGAGGCTTATGTCACTCGGCTCCTGTCACAGCAGTACAGCTGGCACTTTGGTGTCCCCCCTTCTGACGGCATTGACACTCTCCTTGTGTTTGGCGCCGGTGGGAGGCTGGGGCAGTGGTGTGCATACTGCAGCGCTGGCTCAGTGCTGCATGAGCCACTGCTTCTGCGGCAGTCTGGTGGGAAGGGCAGCGGCACGACCGAGCCGAATGTAGTGACAGCCTAGGGGGGGGGGGGGGGCAATTGTAAAAGTGTATACTTCACCCTCGGGACCCCTCTGACCCCCCTGTCACCGTGCGTGGAGGAGGCGCCATGTCTGTGTGCGCGGGTCAGGGAGGGCTACTACTCTGCACAGAGACTTGCTGCACATGTGGGTGGGCTCTGTGACTCCGCCCAGCGTTAGAGGGCCAGGCACAGACAAGGCAAATATATAGGAGATATATATATATATATATATATACACTGCTCAAAAAAATAAAGGGAACACTAAAATAACACATCCTAGATCTGAATGAATGAAATATTCTTATTAAATACTTTGTTCTTTACATAGTTGAATGTGCTGACAACAAAATCACACAAAAATTATCAATGGAAATCAAATTTATTAACCCATGGAGGTCTGGATTTGGAGTCACCCTCAAAATTAAAGTGGAAAAACACACTACAGGCTGATCCAACTTTGATGTAATGTCCTTAAAACAAGTCAAAATGAGGCTCAGTAGTGTCTGTGGCCTCCTCGTGGCTGTATGACCTCCCTACAACGCCTGGGCATGCTCCTGATGAGGTGGCAGATGGTCTCCTGAGGCATCTCCTCCCAGACCAGGAATAAAGCATCCACCAACTCCTGGACAGTCTGTGGTGCAACGTGGCATTGGTGGATGGAGCGAGACATGATGTCCCAGATGTGCTCAATTGGATTCAGGTCTGGGGAACGGGCGGGCCAGTCCATAGCATCAATGCCTTCGTCTTGCAGGAACTGCTGACACATTCCAGCCACATGAGGTCTAGCATTGTCTTGCATTAGGAGGAACCCAAGGCCAACCGCACCAGCATATGGTCTCACAAGGGGTCTGAGGATCTCATCTCGGTACCTAATGGCAGTCAGGCTTCCTCTGGCGAGCACATGGAGGGCTGTGCGGCCCCCCAAAGAAATGCCACCCCACACCATTACTGATCCACTGCCAAACCGGTCATGCTGGAGGATATTGCAGGCAGCAGAACGTTCTCCTTGGCGTCTCCAGACTCTGTCACGTATGTCACATGTGCTCAGTGAGAACCTGCTATCATCTGTGAAGAGCACAGGGCACCAGTGGCGAATTTGCCAATCTTGGTGTTCTCTGGCAAATGCCCAACGTCCTGCACGGTGTTGGGCTGTAAGCACAACCCCCACCTGTGTGCGTCGGGCCCTCATACCACCCTCATGGAGTCTGTTTCTGATCGTTTGAGTTGACACATGCACATTTGTGGCTTGCTGGAGGTCATTTTGCAGGGCTCTGGCAGTGCTTCTCCTGTTCCTCCTTGCACAAAGGCGGAGGTAGCGGTCCTGCTGCTGGGTTGTTGCCCTCCTACGGCCTCCTCCACATCTCCTGATGTTCTGGCCTGTCTCCTGGTAGCGCCTCCATGCTCTGGACACTACGCTGACAGACACAGCAAACCTTCTTGCCACAGCTCGCATTGATGTGCCATCCTGGATGAGCTGCACTACCTGAGCCACTTGTGTGGGTTGTAGGGAGGTCATACAGGCACGTGGAGGCCACACACACTACTGAGCCTCATTTTGATTTCTTTTATGGACATTACATCAAAGTTGGATCAGCCTGTAGTGTGTTTTTCCACTTTAATTTTGAGGGCGACTCCAAATCCAGACCTCCATGGGTTAATAAATTTGATTTCCATTGATAATTTTTGTGTGATTTTGTTGTCAGCACATTCAACTATGTAAAGAACAAAGTATTTAATAAGAATATTTAATTCATTCAGATCTAGGATGCGTTATTTTAGTGTTCCCTTTATTTTTTTGAGCAGTGTATAATAGAATCAAATCCTTGATAGGAGGCTAAGAAAAGTTGGGCTTGACCTACCAGTTGTCTCCTAAATGCCAAAATCATGAGGAACAAGATCAAAACAGATTTAATCGTTTTCAAGAAAAACTATGAGTCATTTTAAACTCAGTTTAACATAATCTAACATTATTCATCACCCGGAATAGGTCAGTCACTAAATGTCATTTATGGGGACAATACATTTCTAGGTACAAACATTCTCCTAATTGTCTCCCCTATCTGCATACTACATAGCAGACCCACAACACACTCTTATTATGGCGTTTCCCACAGGAATCAATTAGTGATGAGCGGGTTCGGTTTCTCGGAAACCGAACCCCCCCGAACTTCACGCTTTTTACACGGGTCCGAGGCAGACTCGGATCTTCCCGCCTTGCTCGGCTAACCCGAGCGCGCCCGAACGTCATCATCCCGCTGTCGGATTCTCGCGAGGCTCGTATTCTATCGCGAGACTCGGATTCTATATAAGGAGCCGCGCGTCGCCGCCATTTTCACACGTGCATTGAGATTGATAGGGAGAGGACGTGGCTGGCGTCCTCTCCGTTTAGAATAGAAATAGATAGTGAGAGTGAGACACTTGATTTACTGGAGCTTAGGAGTACTCAGAGAGTGCAGAGTTTACTAGTGACTGACCAGTGACCACCAGTGCAGTTTTATTATTATTTAATATAATCCGTTCTCTGCCTGAAAAAAAACGATACACAGTGACACAGTATACCATATCTGTGCTCAGCCTCAGTGTGCTGCATCATCTATGTATATCTGACTGTGCTGAGTGCTCACTGCTCACACAGCTTAATTGTGGGGGAGACTGGGGAGCAGTTATAGCAGGAGTACATATATTTAACAGTGCACACTTTTGCTGCCAGAGTGCCACTGCCAGTGTGACTGACCAGTGACCACCAGTATATTGTGATTGTCTGCCTGAAAAAGTTAAACACTCGTCGTGTGGTGTTTTTATTCTATAAACGCATTCTGCTGACAGTGTCCAGCAGGTCCGTCATTATATAATATATACCTGTCCTGCAGTAGTGATATATATATTTTTTTTATATCATTATCATCCAGTCTATACTAGCAGCAGACGCAGTACGGTAGTCCACGGCTGTAGCTACCTCTGTGTCGGCAGTCGCTCGTCCATAATTGTATACCTACCTGTGGTGGTTTTTTTTTCTTTCTATCTTCTTCATACTAGTAGTTAACTTTAGGAGTCTGCAGTGCTGACAGTGTCCAGCAGGTCCGTCATTATATAATATATACCTGTCCGGCTGCAGTAGTGATATATATATATTTTTTATATCATTATCATCCAGGCTATATTAGCAGCAGACGCAGTACGGTAGTCCACGGCTGTAGCTACCTCTGTGTCGGCAGTCGCTCGTCCATCCATAATTGTATACCACCTACCTGTTGTGTTTTTTTTTTTCTATCTTCTTGATACTAGTAGCTTACTTTAGGAGTCTGCAGTGCTGACAGTGTCCAGCAGGTCCGTCATTATATAATATATACCTGTCCGGCTGCAGTAGTGATATATATATATTTTTTATATCATTATCATCCAGTCTATATTAGCAGCAGACGCAGTACGGTAGTCCACGGCTGTAGCTACCTCTGTGTCGGCAGTCGCTCGTCCATCCATAATTGTATACCACCTACCTGTGGTGTTTTTTTTTTTCTATCTTCTTGATACTAGTAGCTTACTTTAGGAGTCTGCAGTGCTGACAGTGTCCAGCAGGTCCGTCATTATATAATATATACCTGTCCGGCTGCAGTAGTGATATATATTTTTTATATCATTATCATCCAGTCTATATTAGCAGCAGACGCAGTACGGTAGTCCACGGCTGTAGCTACCTCTGTGTCGGCAGTCGCTCGTCCATCCATAATTGTATACCACCTACCTGTGGTGTTTTTTTTTTTTTCTATCTTCTTGATACTAGTAGCTTACTTTAGGAGTCTGCAGTGCTGACAGTGTCCAGCAGGTCCGTCATTATATAATATATACCTGTCCGGCTGCAGTAGTGATATATATATATTTTTTATATCATTATCATCCAGTCTATATTAGCAGCAGACGCAGTACGGTAGTCCACGGCTGTAGCTACCTCTGTGTCGGCAGTCGCTCGTCCATCCATAAGTATACTAGTATCCATCCATCTCCATTGTTTACCTGAGGTGCCTTTTAGTTGTGCCTATTAAAATATGGAGAACAAAAATGTTGAGGTTCCAAAAATAGGGAAAGATCAAGATCGACTTCCACCTCGTGCTGAAGCTGCTGCCACTAGTCATGGCCGAGACGATGAAATGCCAGCAACGTCGTCTGCCAAGGCCGATGCCCAATGTCATAGTACAGAGCATGTAAAATCCAAAACACCAAATATCAGTAAAAAAAGGACTCAAAAATCTAAAATAAAATTGTCGGAGGAGAAGCGTAAACTTGCCAATATGCCATTTACCACACGGAGTGGCAAGGAACGGCTGAGGCCCTGGCCTATGTTCATGGCTAGTGGTTCAGCTTCACATGAGGATGGAAGCACTCAGCCTCTCGCTAGAAAAATGAAAAGACTCAAGCTGGCAAAAGCACAGCAAAGAACTGTGCGTTTTTCGAAATCCCAAATCCACAAGGAGAGTCCAATTGTGTCGTTTGCGATGCCTGACCTTCCCAACACTGGACGTGAAGAGCATGCGCCTTCCACCATTTGCACTCCCCCTGCAAGTGCTGGAAGGAGCACCCGCAGTCCAGTTCCTGATAGTCAGATTGAAGATGTCAGTGTTGAAGTACACCAGGATGAGGAGGATATGGGTGTTGCTGGCGCTGGGGAGGAAATTGACCAGGAGGATTCTGATGGTGAGGTGGTTTGTTTAAGTCAGGCACCCGGGGAGACACCTGTTGTCCGTGGGAGGAATAGGGCCATTGACATGCCTGGTGAAAATACCAAAAAAATCAGCTCTTCGGTGTGGAAGTATTTCAACAGAAATGCGGACAACATTTGTCAAGCCATGTGTTGCCTTTGTCAAGCTGTAATAAGTAGGGGTAAGGACGTTAACCACCTCGGAACATCCTCCCTTATACGTCACCTGCAGCGCATTCATCATAAGTCAGTGACAAGTTCAAAAACTTTGGGCGACAGCGGAAGCAGTCCACTGACCAGTAAATCCCTTCCTCTTGTAACCAAGCTCACGCAAACCACCCCACCAACTCCCTCAGTGTCAATTTCCTCCTTCCCCAGGAATGCCAATAGTCCTGCAGGCCATGTCACTGGCAATTCTGACGAGTCCTCTCCTGCCTGGGATTCCTCCGATGCATCCTTGCGTGTAACGCCTACTGCTGCTGGCGCTGCTGTTGTTGCTGCTGGGAGTCGATGGTCATCCCAGAGGGGAAGTCGTACTCGAAAGACCACTTTTACTACTTCCACCAAGCAATTGACTGTCCAACAGTCCTTTGCGAGGAAGATGAAATATCACAGCAGTGCAGGGCCGAAACTAGGGGGGGGCTAGGGGGGCAGGCGACCTGGGCGCCAGATTGGAGGGGGCGCCGAGACCCCCTAACACCCGCCGCGGCACTGTTATGCACACCAGTGCCAGCAGGAAAGTACTGGTGTCAGAACTGTTATGCACTCCAGTGTCTGCAGGAATGTACTGGTGTTTGAACTGTTATGCAAAACAGATGGACTCACAGACAAACTGGGGGATATGACATAACGTACACAGAAGGTGATAGGGTAACAAAATACACACAAAGTGAACAGAGAAGCCCAGAGGCTAAGGAACTGGGTATCTCCCTTGTATTAGAACTGCTAAGATGGAAAAAGCAAGATGTTGTGTTTTAATACGTAGAGTACCCGAAATGCTGTTGCTAAGGGCAACAGCAAAACCCTAAAGGGTTACCAACGGGTGTGGCAGTAAACTCCTTGGTCAGAGATGGAATGATAGACACAAGGAGAATCTCCACAATCCAAATTCTCACTTGCAGTGCACAGGTTTTAGCTTACTGCCACTAAACTGACCCCTGACACCTAGCACAGTGAGACAGAATTAGACAGGCAAGTCTTAGAATACAGCCGCAAACTTGCTAAGTTCACAGAGTAGTAACAGAACCTCAGCAAGCTAAACGACTGACTCCAGTCTTACTGCTAGGTCTGGATTGGCAGAGTGTAATACCAAATTCCCAGGCCTATTTGCAGTAAGCAACAAACAAATACAAAGCTACACAGTACTGGCTAACGTTCATGAACTTACTAACCAACAAAGATTCAGCAGCATCTGCTTATCCTGAAAAGAGGCCTTATAAAGCAGGTGCTGTCCACGCCCCACTCAGACCTCACAGACTGTGAGCACAAAAACCAGCACCGGATCCCCTGCCGTGCACAGAGCCTATAACCACTGCACAGCAAAAGACCCGAACCGGAGTATCAGCTGCGCTCAGGTTACTCCACTAGCACTTGTCTCCCGGTTGCCATGACGACGTGGCAGCACAGGGCAGGAGACCCTAACAGTACCCCCCCTCTGACGAGGGGTCAAAGAACCCCTACCACCGGGTTTATCGGGGAACTGCGAGAAGAAAGAGCGTATCAGTCTGGGGGCATGAAGATCACAACTGCGCACCCACGACCGCTCCTCCGGGCCATACCCCTTCCAGTGCACCAAAAATGACAGCCGACCCCGAACCACCTTGGAGTCAAGAATCCTTTCAACAACAAACTCCCTCTGGCCACGTATCAGAAGAGGGGAAGGTCTTCCACTGGTAGAAGGATTACTAATCGCCCGTTTTAAAAGGGAACAATGAAATGTTTTATTGATACCCAAAGAACGGGGCAGATCTAACTGAAATGCCACCGGATTGATAACCCTGGTGATCTTATAAGGGCCGATGAACCGGGGCCCTAACTTATGAGATGGCTGTCTCAACTTCAAATTCTTGGTAGACAACCAGACGAAGTCTCCTAATTTGAAGCTGCAGGGTCTTTTCCGCTTATCAAAAACCCTTTTGGTCACTAATGACACAGACACAAGGGCTTTCTTCACTTTCCGCCAAATACCTCTAAGGACCGAAACCACAGAGGAACCACCAGGCGTGGAGTCCACGGGGTCAAAAGAATTGGCCTTAGGATGATGCCCATACACACAAAGGAAGGGAGAGATCCCTGTAGCAGAGTGAGCCGCGTTGTTATAGGCAAACTCCGCCATGGACAGATGAGCAACCCAGTCAGTCTGACACTTGGAGACATAACACCTGAGGAACTGCTCCAAGGACTGGTTCACCCTTTCAGTCTGCCCATTAGACTGCGGATGGTAGCCTGACGACAAGCTGACAGAAATCTGGAGATCGGAACAAAATGCCCTCCAGAATTTGGCCACAAACTGAGATCCGCGGTCAGAGACCACATCAAGTGGCAACCCGTGGAGACGCACAACATGCAGCATAAATAATTCAGACAGGCGTCTGGCTGATGGCAGCCCAACCAGTGGAACGAAGTGCGCCATCTTCGAAAACCTGTCAACGACAACCCAGATGGCTGTCATCCCCGAGGATTTGGGCAAGTCCACCACAAAATCCATTGAAATGTGGGTCCATGGCTTAGATGGGATAGAGAGTGGATGTAATGGGCCAACAGGAACCCCTCTAGGAGTCTTATTTCGGGCACAGATGTCACATGCCCGAACCCACTGATCCACATCCTTAGCCACCGAGGGCCACCACACCGCCCTAGATAGCAACTCCCGAGTTCTGGCAATACCCGGGTGACCTGCCGACTTCTTGGCATGGAATTCCAGGAACACTCGCTGTCTTAACCTAGGAGGCACAAACAAAAGACCTACCGGAAGGTCTGGAGGAGCCTGCTCCTGTGCTCTAAGGACTAATGATAAGAGGTCCTGGGTAATGCCCACTTTAATACATGATGGGGAAACAATGGGCAACGGCTCCTCGGTGGTCTCCTGGATTGGAGCAAAACTCCGCGAGAGCGCATCAGCCTTGATGTTTTTTGACCCAGGGCGATATGTTATCAAAAAATTAAAGCGAGCAAAAAACAAAGCCCATCGTGCCTGCCTGGCATTGAGACGCTTCGCTGACTCTAAATATGCCAGATTCTTATGGTCAGTGAGAATTGAGACCACAAACTTAGCCCCCTCAAGCCAGTGTCTCCACTCCTCGAGTGCATCCTTAATAGCCAACAATTCCCGGTTACCCACGTCATAATTCATCTCGGCAGGCGAAAATTTACGGGAAAAGTAAGCACAGGGATGAAGGCGATTATCAGACACTCCCATCTGAGAAAGCACTGCCCCAATACCCATCTCAGAGGCATCCACCTCCACCACAAAAGGACGCTCTGGATCTGGGTGTCGCAGCACCTTGGCCGAAACAAATGCCCTTTTGAGACGGGCAAAAGCCGCTTTAGCCTCACAAGACCAGTGAGCAACATCCGCCCCTTTCTTAGTGAGTGCCACCAAGGGCGCCACTATAGACGAAAATCCAGCGATAAATCGTCTATAAAAATTGGCAAAGCCCAGGAAACGCTGAAGCGCCTTCAAACTAGTGGGCTGCACCCAATCCAGGACTGCCTGTACCTTGGAACCCTCCATTTGGAAACCTTCTGGGGAGATAATATATCCTAGAAATGCGATTTGCTGAACTTCAAATTCGCACTTCTCCAGCTTCGCCCCAAGCCGGTGGTCTCTGAGTTTCTGGAGGACTAAGCGTACATGCTTCCGATGTTCCTCCAGGGAATGGGAGAAGATTAGGATGTCATCTAAGTATACAACTAAGAATCTATCCAAATATTCCCTGAGCACATCATTCATGAAATCCTGGAAGACTGCCGGGGCATTACAGAGCCCAAAAGGCATCACCAAATATTCATAATGCCCTGAGTGGGTATTAAAGGCAGTCTTCCATTCATCCCCCTCTCTTATTCGGATTAGATTGTACGCACCGCGTAGGTCAATCTTAGAAAAAATGGTGGCAGTACGAAGCTGGTCAAACAAGACCGAAATGAGAGGCAGTGGGTATGAGTTTTTAATCGTGATACGGTTCAATTCCCTGAAGTCGATGCAGGGTCGCAACGAACCGTCCTTTTTACCCACGAAGAAGAACCCCGACCCAACTGGAGACTGTGAAGGTCTGATAAATCCCTTAGCCAAGTTCTCCTGAATGTACTCTGCCATAGCCTGAGTCTCAGGACGTGACAGGGAGTACAACCTGCTCTTGGGAAGCTTAGCATTTGGCAACAAATCAATGGCACAGTCATAGGGGCGATGGGGAGGTAGTACCTCTGCAACTTTTTTGGAGAACACGTCCGCAAAATCTGCATAACACCCTGGCAATCCTGGCAAACTTAGCTGCGAGAGCCTGACTGGAAGGCTCAAGCAACTCCTGAAACAATCAGTACCCCAACTAAGAATCTCCCCAGAGACCCAGTCAAATTGAGGATTGTGGGCCCTTAACCAGGGTAACCCCAACACCAATGGGGCAAAAGTACAGACAGTCACATAAAAGGACAATTTTTCAGAGTGTGTGGCTCCAATAAACAACGAAATCTGGCTAGTGCAAGAGGTAATTTTACCTTGGGATAATGGTTCCCCGTTTAACCCACAAATCTCAATTTCCGATGCCAAGGGTACTAAGGGAACAGAGTGTTTCAGGGCGAATTGGCGGTCCATAAAAACCCCGTCGGCCCCACTGTCCACAAAGGCCTCAGTCTTGACAGTTTGACCGAGGATCTTCAAGGTCACCGGAATGATAAAAGTCTTCTTGGGAAATTCTGACTTCTGGCCTGACAGGATATTTCCCATCACCCTCAGGCCCTGAAGTTTTCCGGCTTTTCTGGGCATGATACTACCACATGACCTTTATTCCCACAGTACAAACACAACCCCTGCTGTCTCCTCCGCGTCTTCTCACGCGAGGAGAGGCGGGTAGCCCCAATCTGCATAGGCTCCTCAGAAAATTCCTCAGAGTCTGAGGTTCCCTTGGGAAGGAAGGAAATCTCAGTCTCCCTTTCAAGCCTACGCTCTCTCAGCCGTCTATCCACCCGGATGGATAACTGCATGAGCTGATCCAAGCTATCAGGCAAGGGATATTGTACCAGTTGGTCCTTTATCTGGTTAGAAAGACCTCTTCGGTACTGGTGTCTCAGGGCTGGGTCATTCCACTGGGTATCATGGGCCAACCTCCGAAACTCCGTACAGTAAACCTCAACTGGCCTGCGCCCTTGCTTAAGGATCGAAATCTGAGCCTCGGCTGAGGCCGTCTTGTCAGGGTCATCATACAACATGCCCAGTGCCGTAAAAAAGCATCAACACTTTTAAGCGACGGACAGTCAGGCTGCAACCCATATGCCCAGACCTGTGGGTCTCCTTGTAGCAAGGAAATCACTATGCCCACCCGCTGAATCTCCGACCCAGAAGACTGAGGCCTAAGCCGGAAGTATAGCTTGCAGCTCTCCTTGAAACAAAAGAACTGCGAGCGATCTCCAGAAAAACGATCCCGGAGATTTACTTTCGGCTCCTTAACCCCTGCAGGTGCTGCTGCTGCGGGAGCTCCGCCAGCAGCCTGGGAGGTGTGCATTTTAATGGACAAATCATTAAATTGTCGAGTCAGGACCTGCACCTGATCGACCACCTGTTGCAACGTATTTTGAGGGGTATGCTCCATATTCCCACAAAATTTCAACAGGAGTATTAGGCTGCTGAATATGTTATGCACACCAGTGCCAGCAGGAAAGTACTGGTGTCAGAACTGTTATGCACTCCAGTGTCTGCAGGAATGTACTGGTGTTTGAACTGTTATGCAAAACAGATGGACTCACAGACAAACTGGGGGATATGACATAACGTACACAGAAGGTGATAGGGTAACAAAATACACACAAAGTGAACAGAGAAGCCCAGAGGCTAAGGAACTGGGTATCTCCCTTGTATTAGAACTGCTAAGATGGAAAAAGCAAGATGTTGTGTTTTAATACGTAGAGTACCCGAAATGCTGTTGCTAAGGGCAACAGCAAAACCCTAAAGGGTTACCAACGGGTGTGGCAGTAAACTCCTTGGTCAGAGATGGAATGATAGACACAAGGAGAATCTCCACAATCCAAATTCTCACTTGCAGTGCACAGGTTTTAGCTTACTGCCACTAAACTGACCCCTGACACCTAGCACAGTGAGACAGGATTAGACAGGCAAGTCTTAGAATACAGCCGCAAACTTGCTAAGTTCACAGAGTAGTAACAGAACCCCAGCAAGCTAAACGACTGACTCCAGTCTTACTGCTAGGTCTGGATTGGCAGAGTGTAATACCAAATTCCCAGGCCTATTTGCAGTAAGCAACAAACAAATACAAAGCTACACAGTACTGGCTAACGTTCATGAACTGACTAACCAACAAAGATTCAGCAGCATCTGCTTATCCTGAAAAGAGGCCTTATAAAGCAGGTGCTGTCCACGCCCCACTCAGACCTCACAGACTGTGAGCACAAAAACCAGCACCGGATCCCCTGCCGTGCACAGAGCCTATAACCACTGCACAGCAAAAGACCCGAACCGGAGTATCAGCTGCGCTCAGGTTACTCCACTAGCACTTGTCTCCCGGTTGCCATGACGACGTGGCAGCACAGGGCAGGAGACCCTAACAGGCACTTACTTTTAAACCCCCTTCTCCCGAGTGCCCAGCTCGGGGGGCGGGGTTTCGCGGAATGACGCGATTGCGTCGTGACGTCACGGCGCAAACGCGTCATTCCACGAAACCCCGCCGGAGGAGGGAGAAGGGGGAGCCCAGAGCCGCGCAGACGAGGAGGGAGAGGCGGCTGAAGAGCGGCGAGAACCGCTTCAAATGTAAGTCAGCCCCTCTCCCTTCCTCTCTCTCTCTCTCTCCCTCCACCACCTGCCGCAATGTGTAAAATGGGGACCTGTGCCTGCCGCAATGTGTAAAATGGGGACACTTGCCAGCGTACTGTGTAAAATGGGGACCTGTGCCTGCCGCTATGTGTAAAATGGGGACACTTGCCAGCGTACTGTGTAAAATGGGGACCTGTGCCTGCCGCAATGTGTAAAATGGGGACACTTGCCAGCGTACTGTGTAAAATGGGGACCTGTGCCTGCCGCTATGTGTAAAATGGGGACACTTGCCAGCGTACTGTGTAAAATGGGGACCTGTGCCTGCCGCAATGTGTAAAATGGGGACACTTGCCAGCGTACTGTGTAAAATGGGGACACCTGTGCCTGCCGCTATGTGTAAAATGGGGACTCTTGCCAGCGTACTGTGTAAAATGGGGACATGTGCCTGCCGCACTGTGTAAAATGGGGACACTTGCCAGCGTACTGTGTAAAATGGGGACCTGTGCCTGCCGCTATGTGTAAAATGGGGACACTTGCCAGCGTACTGTGTAAAATGGGGACCTGTGCCTGCCGCTATGTGTAAAATGGGGACACTTGCCAGCGTACTGTGTAAAATGGGGACCTGTGCCTGCCGCAATGTGTAAAATGGGGACACTTGCCAGCGTACTGTGTAAAATGGGGACCTGTGCCTGCCGCTATGTGTAAAATGGGGACACTTGCCAGCGTACTGTGTAAAATGGGGACCTGTGCCTGCCGCAATGTGTAAAATGGGGACACTTTTTCCTGCCGCAATGTGTAAAATGGGGACACTTTTTCCTGCCGCAATGTGTAAAATGGGGACACCTGTCTGCCGCAATGTGTAAAATGGGGAATGGGGACACTTGCCTGTCGTACTGTGTAAAATGGGGACACTTTTTCCTGGATATGAAATTTATGTTAGAAAAGGCCGTTTTTCAGGTAAAAAAGTTCTGAAAGAGATATATATATATATATATATATATATCTATATATAATATTTTTATTCATTTATTTTTTTATTTTATTTTTTTATTTTTATTTATGTATTGTAAAATATTTTTATTTATTTTTTGCGGGGGGGGGGTCAAATGACTACCTTGCCCCGGGTGACAAAAATCCTAGTTTCGGCCCTGAAGCAGTCATCCTGCTGCAAAGCGGATAACTGAGGCCTTGGCATCCTGGGCGGTGAGAAACGTGGTTCCGGTATCCATCATTAGGTACTGTGTCCCCGGTACCAAATACCATCTAGGTTCCATTTCTCTAGGCAGACGATACCGAAAATGTACACAGACCTCAGAAAAAGACTCACCAGTGTCCTAAAAAATGCAGTTGTACCCAATGTCCACTTAACCACGGACATGTGGACAAGTGGAGCAGGGCAGGCTCAGGACTATATGACTGTGACAGCCCACTGGGTAGATGTATGGACTCCCGCCGCAAGAACAGCAGCGGCGGCACCAGTAGCAGCATCTCGCAAACGCCAACTCTTTCCTAGGCAGGCTACGCTTTGTATCACCGCTTTCCAGAATACGCACACAGCTAAAAACCTCTTACGGCAACTGAGGAAGATCATCGCAGAATGGCTTACCCCAATTGGACTCTCCTGTGGATTTGTGGCATCGGACAACGCCAGCAATATTGTGTGTGCATTAAATATGGGCAAATTCCAGCACGTCCCATGTTTTGCACATACCTTGAATTTGGTGGTGCAGAATTATTTAAAAAAACGAGAGGGGCGTGCAAAAGATGCTGTCGGTGGCCTGAAGAATTGCGGGACACTTTCGGCGTACAGGCACCACGTACAGAAGACTGGAGCACCACCAAAAACGCCTGAACCTGCCCTGCCATCATCTGAAGCAAGAAGTGGTAACGAGGTGGAATTCAACCCTCTATATGCTTCAGAGGTTGGAGGAGCAGCAAAAGGCCATTCAAGCCTATACAACTGAGCACGATATAGAAGGTGGAATGCACCTGTCTCAAGCGCAGTGGAGAATGATTTCAACGTTGTGCAAGGTTCTGCAACCTTTTGAACTTGCCACACGTGAAGTCAGTTCAGACACTGCCAGCCTGAGTCAGGTCATTCCCCTCATCAGGCTTTTGCAGAAGAAGCTGGAGACATTGAAGGAGGAGCTAACACAGAGCGATTCCGCTAGGCATGTGGGACTTGTGGATGGAGCCCTTAATTCGCTTAACAAGGATTCACGGGTGGTCAATCTGTTGAAATCAGAGCACTACATTTTGTCCACCGTGCTCGATCCTAGATTTAAAACCTACCTTGGATCTCTCTTTCCGGCAGACACAAGTCTGCTGGGGTTCAAAGAACTGCTGGTGACAAAATTGTCAAGTCAAGCGGAACGCGACCTGTCAACATCTCCTCCTTCACATTCTCCCGCAACTGGGGGTGCGAGGAAAAGGCTCAGAATTCCGAGCCCACCCGCTGGCGGTGATGCAGGGCAGTCTGGAGCGACTGCTGATGCTGACATCTGGTCCGGACTGAAGGACCTGACAACGATTACGGACATGTCGTCTACTGTCACTGCATATGATTCTCTCCCCATTGAAAGAATCGTGGAGGATTATATGAGTGACCGCATCCAAGTAGGCACGTCAGACAGTCCGTACTTATACTGGCAGGAAAAAGAGGCAATTTGGAGGCCCTTGCACAAACTGGCTTTATTCTACCTAAGTTGCCCTCCCACAAGTGTGTACTCCGAAAGAGTGTTTAGTGCCGCCGCTCACCTTGTCAGCAATCGGCGTACGAGGTTACATCCAGAAAATGTGGAGAAGATGATGTTCATTAAAATGAATTATAATCAATTCCTCCGTGGAGACATTGACCAGCAGCAATTGCCTCCACAAAGTACACAGGGAGCTGAGATGGTGGATCCCAGTAGGGAGGAATTGATAATCTGTGAGGAGGGGGATGTACACGGTGATATATCGGAGGATCTGGATCTGTAGAGCCAGTTTGTGCAAGGAGAGATTAATTGCTTCTTTTTTGGTGGGGGTCCAAACCAACCCGTCATTTCAGTCACAGTCGTGTGGCAGACCCTGTCACTGAAATGATGGGTTGGTTAAAGTGTGCATGTCCTGTTTATACAACATAAGGGTGGGTGGGAGGGCCCAAGGACAATTCCATCTTGCACCTCTTTTTTCTTTCATTTTTCTTTGCGTCATGTGCTGTTTGGGGAGTAGTTTTTGGAAGGGCCATCCTGCGTGACACTGCAGTGCCACTCCTAGATGGGCCAGGTGTTTGTGTCGGCCACTTGGGTCGCTTATCTTAGTCACACAGCTACCTCATTGCGCCTCTTTTTTTCTTTGCGTCATGTGCTGTTTGGGGGGTGTTTTTTGGAAGGGCCATCCTGCGTGACACTGCAGTGCCACTCCTAGATGGGCCAGGTGTTTGTGTCGGCCACTTGGGTCGCTTATCTTAGTCACACAGCTACCTCATTGCGCCTCTTTTTTTCTTTGCGTCATGTGCTGTTTGGGGGGTGTTTTTTGGAAGGGCCATCCTGCGTGACACTGCAGTGCCACTCCTAGATGGGCCAGGTGTTTGTGTCGGCCACTTGGGTCGCTTATCTTAGTCACACAGCTAGCTCATTGCGCCTCTTTTTTTCTTTGCGTCATGTGCTGTTTGGGGGGTGTTTTTTGGAAGGGCCATCCTGCGTGACACTGCAGTGCCACTCCTAGATGGGCCAGGTGTTTGTGTCGGCCACTTGGGTCGCTTATCTTAGTCACACAGCTACCTCATTGCGCCTCTTTTTTTTCTTCTTTGCGTCATGTGCTGTTTGGGGAGTAGTTTTTTGAAGGGCCATCCTGCGTGACACTGCAGTGCCACTCCTAGATGGGCCAGGTGTTTGTGTCGGCCACTTGGGTCGCTGAGCTTAGTCATCCAGCGACCTCGGTGCAAATTTTAGGACTAAAAATAATATTGTGAGGTGTGAGGTGTTCAGAATAGACTGAAAATGAGTGGAAATTATGGTTATTGAGGTTAATAATACTTTGGGATCAAAATGACCCCCAAATTCTATGATTTAAGCAGTTTTTTAGGGTTTTTTGAAAAAAACACCCGAATCCAAAACACACCCGAATCCGACAAAAAAAATTCGGTGAGGTTTTGCCAAAACGCGTTCGAACCCAAAACACGGCCGCGGAACCGAACCCAAAACCAAAACACAAAACCCGAAAAATTTCCGGTGCTCATCACTAGAATCAATGCTCTGAGACATCCTTTGTGGTTGTTACTTACTGGAAACACACAGGGTAAAAGTTGTGACAGCATCACCTTAAAGACCAACCAGCCTTCAATAATTTCATGTTTTCTCCTAGTACTTTTTTGCAGGGACAATAATGCTTTGCAGCTGCTGTTAACAGGGAATTTTGCCAGGCCTTATGTACTTCCTTGTGGGTAATCTGGCCCTGGGTACGGTAATCATGTGTAAATAGCTGAGTTAAAATGATTAGTGTTACATATTCTGTATATTCTGTTAATTTAAATTATAAAATTAAAATTTTTAGGACTTCTCACATTGTATTTATAATGTTTGTAATCAGGATTTATAGTTATTACAGTTTAAAATTAAATACGAGTTAAAATTAGCATATTAGTTCTTTATTATTACTACCATTTGCCCAAGGCTTTGATCATACTTCCCAACTTTCGGATTACTGCAAGAGGGACTTCTTGCGCGGCTTAGCCGCGCCGGCGGCGTAAAGGGGCGTGGCCTATCGTGAAGGGGCATGTCCTCACGGGGATGCCGCTATCGCGGGCCACGCCTCCAAATTTCATCACAGTGGGGCATGGCCAGCGCTCTGTGAGTTGCTGGCCATGGCCCCAGTCCCTCTGCCTCACTGGAATAGATGCTGTGCGCATGCGCACAGCGTCTATTCACCGCTGCTTTGCTCTGAACTGAGCAGAGCAGCGAGTGATAGGGATCCTCACAACTGCCTGCCCCACCGCGGGACACTGTGGCCCGCGGGAGGGACAGCGGGACAGACCCCAAAAAACGGGACTGTCCCGCGAAAATCGGGACAGTTGGGAGGTATGCTTTGATCGTGTGGATGTCTGTTATTGCTCAGCGGAACAAATTTTACAAAGACAGTAGTGCCATCTAATATTGTGATGTATAGTGTACACACTGATCACAACATTTCTTTGTAAACAATGGAGGTCATTCCGAGTTGTTCGCTCGCAAGGCGATTTTAGCAGAGTTGCTCACGCTAAGCCGCCGCCTACTGGGAGTGAATCTTAGCATCTTAAAATTGCGAACGATGTATTCGCAATATTGCGATTACACACCTCGTAGCAGTTTCTGAGTAGCTCCAGACTTACTCGGCATCTGCGATCAGTTCAGTGCTTGTCGTTCCTGGTTTGACGTCACAAACACACCCAGCGTTCGCCCAGACACTCCCCCGTTTCTCCAGCCACTCCTGCGTTTTTTCCGGAAACGGTAGCGTTTTTTCCCACACGCCCATAAAACGGCCTGTTTCCGCCCAGTAACACCCATTTCCTGTCAATCACATTACGATCGCCAGACCGATGAAAAAGCCGTGAGTAAAATTACTAAGTGCATAGCAAATTTACTTGGCGCAGTCGCAGTGCGGACATTGCGCATGCGCATTAAGCGGAAAATCGCTGCGATGCGAAGATTTTTACCGAGCGAACAACTCGGAATGAGGGCCAATATTTGCAGTTTTTCCTTCAGTGATTAGAACAAAAACATGCTTGGGGCGACTTACTCGTGAGCAAGCCACGTAAAGCTGCCCATTGGAGAAGCAACTGAATCTAAATCTCTCTGCCCATGTTACATCTGCCCCACCTGCAGTGCAACATGGTTTTGCCCAATTGCTAACTTTTTGAGTTTGCTCACAACTCTGAATAACCCCCATAGTCATTTTTGACTTGAGGCACCTGTACCCTGCACGCAACGAGTGTGAAGCATCTGCTTTTTCCTTTATTGCTCCTTCACCCACATCAAGATCATACATACCTCAGTTTCTTTTCAGGTCACTAAGCTATACAATAGTGAAAATATGATCTAAATGCATACAGTAGTTTTTGCGTGATTAAGGAATGAACAGACAGACAAAAATGCTGATATTTTTTTTTTTACTCCATAGTTCACTATTCCTAGAAGTATATGTCTCAAAAAAATTGCCATGTACAGACACAACCCTTACAGTTTTATTATGTTAGGACAGTACGGATGGTGTAATGGTTAGCATTACTGCCTCACAGCACTGAGGTCATGGGTTCGATTCCCACCATGGCCCTAACTGTGTGGAGTTAGTATATTCTCCCCGTACTTGCGTGGGTTTCCTCCGGGTACTCCGGTTTCCTCCCACACTCCAAAAATATACTGGTAGGATAATTGGCTTCTGACAAAAATTAACCCTAGTGTGAACGTGTCTGTGTGTACATGTGATAGGGAATATAGGCCCTCATTCCGAGTTGTTCGCTCGCTAGCTGCTTTTAGCAGCATTGCACACGCTAGGCCGCCGCCCTCTGGGAGTGTATCTTAGCTTAGCAGAATAGCGAACGAAAGATTAGCAGAAATGCTACTAAATAATTCCCTGCAGTTTCTGAGTAGCTCCAGACCTACTCCTAGACTGCGATCACCTCAGTCCGTTTAGTTCCTGGTTTGACGTCACAAACACGCCCTGCGTTTGGCCAGCCACTCCCCCGTTTCTCCAACCACTCCTGCGTTTTTACCTGGCACACCTGCGTTTTTTAGCACACTCCCTGAAAACGGCCAGTTTCCGCCCAGAAACACCCACTTCCTGTCAATCATACTACAATCACTCGAGCAAAAGTTTTGTGTTAAATTACTTAGCGCATGCGCGCTGCGTACCATGCGCATGTTCTACCTAATCGCTGCGTTGCGAAAAACGGCAATGAGCGAACAACTTGGAATGACCACCATAGAGTGTAAGCTGCACTGGGGCAGGGACGGATGTGAATGCCCAAATATTCTCTGCAAAGCGCTGCGGAATATGTGTGCGCTATATAAGTAACTGGTAATAATAATAATAATAAAAAATATGTATAGATTATTATGGGACAGTTGTAATCCTGACGCTGGAATCCTGACACTGCTCGGGATGCCGGTTCCAGCAGTCCAAGAAGGTTCACAAACCCACTGCTGGGATCCCGACAGATGGGATCCTGGGCGAGCGTCTGCCGGGCTGCCGGAGAGGTAAGCCGCGGGGAAAGAGGGATGGGGTGTGTGTGTGTGTGAGTGAGATTAGGTTTAGGCTGTGTGATGAGGGTTAGGTTAGGCTGTGTGATGAGGGTTAGGTTAGGCTGCGGGAAGGGGGGGAGGGGGTAGGTTTAGGCACCACCGGGAAGGGTTAGGGTTAGGCATCGGGTGGCATTGGGGAAAGTTAAGTATACTGACCTTTCCGCTGTCGGGATTACCACCATCTGCCACGGTCGGTATTCAGACCGCCGGCATTCCAAATTTCGGCATTACATACCCGACGCATTAATAAATTGTCAGAATGGAGGCATGCAATTATTACTGACCATCACAATTTTAACTTACACTAGACTTCATTTTTGATACAGTACCTGTAAGTAGCCTATATAAAAGAAAAAAAACTATTTTATATAATTTTCTGTGCATTTTTCAGCTCATTCAGCTAAGCGTTATAATCATTTTCCCAGTCACATTAATAGGCAGGTAAAACTCAGAAGGCGTCCCAATTCAAGTCATCAATCACAGTTCTCGTTCTGCTTACTTATACACGGCAACGAGACTTAAGGGCCCTACTCACTGGCCGACCCGCCGCCGAGCTGCCTGACGGCGGATACGGCTGACGAGGGACCCGGCGGCGGGGGGGGGGGGGGGGTTCAGTGACGGGGGGAGTGAAGTTTCTTCACTCCCCCCGTCACGCGGCTGCATTGAAGTGCAGGCAAATATGGACGAGATCGTCCATATTGGCCTGCATGCACAGCCGACGGGAGACCAGCGATGAACGAGCGCGGGGACGCGCATCGTTCATCGCTGGAGTCTCCACACTGAAAGATATGAACGAGTTCTCGTTCATTTATGAACGAGATCGTTCATATCTTTCCGAAAATCGGCCAGTGTGTAGGGCCCTTTACTTATTGGAATGATAGAAAACCAGCTATCACCATTCCTAATTATGAAAATCTCCCCAAGGCAGATACGCCTGACTTACCTGCCCCAGCAATATGTGCATGCATGACCTGGATGGCTATTTATACATGGCACAGTGGAAGTCCAGACTTGGGAAAAAATACTCAAAAATAAATGAAGACAGATATTTTTGAAATTTTGCACATTGATGAAATGCTTTTATTGTAAGACTGAAGAACAATCTTTTTTATATAATAATATGTAATCTTTATTAAATATTGCCAAGAGTGATCTATTGACTGGTGTTTTTGCTGGAGATTGGCCTTTTCATAGTATAATAAATGGACTACTTAGGGGTCTATTTACTAAGCATTAGAGAAGAGATAAAGTAGACAGAGATAAAGGGGGTCATTCTGACCCAAACGCACGCTGCAGTTTTTTTTGCAGCGTAACAATCGGTTCAGAACTGCGCATGCACCGGCGCCACAGTGCGCCAGCGCATGGCCGCCCATTGCTGCGCTATGATCGCCTCTGCCTGATTGACAGGCAGAGACGGTCGATGGGTGGGAGTGGGCGAAACGGCGGCGTTTGACCGCCGTTTTGTGGGCGCAGTCCGGCCAACGCAGGCGTTGCCGGACGGTGCGGGGAGTGGCCCGCAGCGGCTGCGTGACGTCACACGCAGCCGCAGGGCGTCCCCCCGCGTGTCTTAGTTCATGATCGTAGCTGTGCTAAATTTAGCACAGCTACGATCAACTCGGAATGAACCCCAAAGTCCCAATCAATCAGCTCCTAACTGCCATATTGCAGGCTGTGTTTGAAAAATGACAGGAGCTGATTGGCTGGGACTTTATCTCCGTCCAATTTATCTCTCTCCAAGGCTTAGTAAATAGACAACTTGTAACTAATGTCATCTTGTTGCCAATAAACTCCTGACAACATCCAGCATTACCTATTGACAAATCAGGAAATATATCTCACTTTTAGGAGGAAATGTGTCAAACCTTCTAAAGACTGGAGAAACCGAAAAGTGGAGAAGTTGCTCATAGCAGCCAATAAACTTCTAGTTACCATTCTATATAATGATAGGTAGATATTGATTGGTTGCTATGGGCAACTTCTCCACTTGTCAGTTTCTCTACTCTTTAGAAGGTTTGATACATTTCCCCCTTCACATCGGGATGCAGTTACATTGCCGGCAGTCGAAATCCCGGCTCACAGGGGCTCTTCCCACTTGTGGGTGTCCACCACACCCATAGAGTGGGAAAAGAACCTGTGGTGAGCACAGCAAGCCACCGAGCCCGCAGCGTGGTGAGCGCAGCGGGGCTTTCTAGCGCTCGCCTCGTTGCCGGTATACTGACAGCTGGGATGCCGCTGTCTGTATACTGACGGCTGCCATCCTGACCGTCGGTAATACATACTGATCCCTTCACATCAATTATAGAGTCTAGACCAGTGATTCCAAACCTTGGTCCTCAAGGTACACCAACAGTCCAGGTTTTAGTGACTTCCATGCTTGAGCACAGATGGTTAAATCAAAATAACCGAGGTACCAATTGAGTCACCTGTGCTCTAGTATGGTTATTCTAAAATCCTGGACTGTTGGTGTGCCTTGAGAACCGTGGTTGGAACCACTGATCTAGACCAGATGTTGCCAAAAGGATAATCGTGGACATGCAGCCAGTCGATCGCGGTGGACGCAGTCTACAGCAGCCAGCCCAGCAGTAGTCAATAATACTCAGGGTGATTCTTATTGGCCTGCTGCAGTAGCCGCGGCTAGCTGATGCCACGTCTGTCTCTATAGGCTGTCCCTGTCATAGCAATAGCCAATAGGAATCAGGCTGATTCTTATTGGCTGAGCTGTCACACGTGATGCAGCTGGAGAGCCGGTTTGATTGGGGGGGGGGGGGGGTTCCGGTGCCCCCCAGGTAGATGACAAAAACTTTTCAGCTTTCAAGTAGATTGCCGCCTCCAATAGGTAAAATTTGCACATTTTGATAGGGGATTTATGCATCCATATTATATGTATGTGCATTCACTACATATACAACATGCAATGTATATAGACAGTGTTATTAAACAGGCTTGCTGTGCAAAATGTAATCCTCCCTGCAGTTAGTTGCCTTACCCAGAGACCAATCTCTGGTTTGTACCAGCCTATTGGCCACATCTGCGTGTAGACACGTTCTTCATTCCTTACACCTTGGCCCACTCATTGGCCTCTAGGCCCATCTTGCACAGAGTATTCTTGCATCCTGTGTGCACCCTGACATATAGTTATGTGGGAGAACAACTCTCTTTAATCATGTCTGAGTGACAACAATTCTATAAATGATACCAGCTTAATTAATAGCAAATTGTGGCAAAGCTAACAACAAAGACAATTATGCATTGCTAAAAGCAATTGCTCGTCCCAAAATAGATTTATTCAAACACATGCCACTTCATGGGACAATAGTGACATGGCATTAAATCAGTTCTAATTCTTGGAGTGGTTATGATGAAAAGCTATGGATATTTCAGCCATGCTTTGCTGCAATGTAACAGCCAATATCAGGCAACATGCTTCCCCAATGAACTGTGACACCTCGCCAGGTGATGGTACTATGAATATTGGTAGCATCATTATCAGGTATGGAAGAAAGTGAGGAGCATGAACAGTCTGTAATGATCCCATAAGTTACTTTGTTGCTCGGCTCAACGGCTGCAAATCACACAATTTTGCAAACTATTATTCCGATGTGTCCTATGCGATCGCTCGCAGACCCTCTTTAGCTACAGCATGATAGACACGCTGCGGCATTTGGGGGGCGGAGCGTTGGCAGGTAACCGGTACACTTCTGCAAAACAGGGGTGCCTTGCCTCCAATTTGTAGGCTTACCGAGCCCATAGCCTGCGTCATCAGATGCAGACTTCCCGGACCCAGCATCGTGGTTCCAATGGTCAGTCTGAGTAAGCTTCAGCTTATGCAGGCTGGCTGAGTGCAGCGACCGATGGTGAGTCGATGCTGAGCCTTTAGACTCAACACTTGGATCGCAGACGCGCTGACAGGCGACATCTATATCATACAGACGCCTGCTACAGCATTTGAATGTTAGTTGAGCGGTATTGCAAAGCTGCTTCTTTGCGGCTGTGCAATCCTGTCCCCATCAGAATCAGGCTCAATGCGTGTGGCGCAGCTGAACAATGAACCTGCTGCTCAGATTTCACGTCAATCTCCGTGAGTGGCCAGCTACTTTTACTTATACTCAAAAGCTGTCTTAAGAACAATCTGGCCTGGGAGAACTATTAGATCCCTTGTCAAGAAATATAGGTTCATGCTGACTAGCCAATGTTCCACCCCTCTAGCCAGTGATTTGTCACATTCCATGGAATCAGCCAATCTATTATCAGTCTTCACAACAAAACAATGGAGCAGATGTATTAACCTGGAGAAGGCAGAAGGAAGTGATAAACCAGTGATAAATGCAAGGTGATAATGCACCAGCCAATCAGCTCCAATATGTAAATTAACAGTTAGGAGCTAATTGGCTGGTGTGTTAATCACCTTGCATTTATCACTGGTTTATCACTTCCTTATGCCTTCTCCAGGCAAAATGACTGCGGAAACATTGTTTTCAGCAATGCTCACCACTTCCTTTGCTTTCCCAAATTGTATGTTATGCTTGAGTTACAATAGTATGTTGCACACTGTAACAATATTATATTGCCTTCTTTTGTTTGTTACATGAATTACCATGGTAACCGAGTGCTGCATGCCACTGATGCATGCGGCAATTCAAAGATCTTATCACGGTATGGTGGAGGGATAGTTTGGGCTGGTCAGGCACTTCAGAAGTGCTAAGCATGCATGATTTGGCATGACCACGAGCACATTGCAGTGTGACCAGTTGCTTTAGTATAGCAGGTATGATCGTGTGCCTAGTGTTATTAAATTCCTTACATAAGAACCCCTAGAGCCACTAGAGAGAGTCTTCTGCCTATAACAACTGTCCATTGTTTCCTTAGTGTTTTATATACACACCGGTACTTAGGATATCGCCAGGTCTTAAAACTCCAGGTAGTAGAGGCTTATATATCTGGCAGGAAACCGCAGGATATAGCTGGAGAAGTAATGCATGATAATTCCAATATGTCAGAAACAGTAATATTATCACACTTTAAGTAACAGGATTCTCCAACTGGTAGTAAGAATACCTCCAGGGAGTAATATGCAGGTAGTACATGTTGATAACATAAGTGATAGCATAAGCCACACAGTGCAATCTCAGAAGGTATTCACAGCAAGGGAGGTATATTTAGAGAGCACAGCAACTACTAATCTAGTAGCAATGGTTGTATACAATAATTCATGTAAGCCACATGTAGTATCCACAGCAAGGTAGATGAACACAGTTCCAAACAGCGCCTACTAATGAAGCAGCAGTAATAAGGTATCTTGGTTCATGGAAGCCACTGGTAATAATATACAAAGATACTGGCGCTTAGCTGAAAGGAATAGAGCTGGACGCATGGTCAGGGCTTAGCAACAAGACTCCATAAAATCAGCAGCAGGGGTGTATCTAGGGGTCCGAGCGCCCCAGGCAAAGTAAGGGCCTGGTGCCCCCCCTCCCCCAGGTAAGGACACTGAGGGGGGAGTTACATGGAGGGTGCAGGCAGGGACGCTGAGGGGGGGGGGACCCTAGCGCTGTCCGAGGTCTCCGTGAAAATGGTGCAATGTCCATTTTCCCAGTGATTTTCCTACTGCGCATGCGCAAAACACGGGGAAAATGCCATTGATCTATTTCCCCAGTGATTTCTGCAGTGCTGCTGCTGTGCCGCGGGACTTCAGAGGGTAAGAATTGAAAATAATGGGTGTGCAGGGTGTGAAGGTATACATACCTTCCCCCGATGCCCTCCGCTCCCTCTCTGCATCCAAAACCTAACCTTCTCACCCCTCCTCCCCACCAGCAGCCAAACCCTAACTCTCCCTGGTGATGCCTAAACCTAACCCCCTGTTAGGCGCCGCGGTCCGTGGCGTCGCTCGGTCCATCTCCAAGCGACGACCGCGGCCGCTGCACCCTCCTCCTTGCCCGCCCGGCGCCTAGCAACTAGGGACGCCGTGCGTGCTGAGCCGCCGGGTCCCTAGCAACGCTAGGACGCCGGGCGCGCTGAGCCGCTGGGACCTTAGCAACGGGGATGCCACAGGCGGACCGCGTTCCCCGTTGCAGGGATTGATTAATTAAAGTGTTCACACATGTTCTCTGGTCGTGCAGCAAGGCAGCTGCACGACATTTATTGTAATTAGGCTCTGTGCTCTTATTGGAGGGTTCCCTGTTAAATGCCTCCTCAGTGCCTCACACAGACGCCGGTGATAGCTTCCTGCATGCTGCTCATGTTTGGTGAACGTCTGTTCCTGGTCTGCTGTGTCCGGTCTCTCCAGTTCTCTGAGTCCCTGAATCTTGGAGTTTGTCATCTGGTCCCAAGGAGTTCTCCTGGTCCTCATTTACCTGTGGCAGTCGATTTAAGTTCCCACTTGGTTTCGTGAGTGGCGGCCTTGCCGCGTGTTACGGCCTAGGCCGCTTTAGTATTATTTTCTTGCATTGGAGCATTTGCGGAGGTTTCCGCTTCCATAGTCCTCTCCGGTACTCGGCGGTGCCGTGTAGGAGAGTGGACAAGTGGATTATTTTGGTTGTTCTTTTCCCTGGCGGTAAGCCGCGCATACTTCTAGTTTCAGGTTAGCCAGTAGCCCCTGGCCTTGTTGTTTAGTTAGAGGCCCCTTGTTATTACCCTGCCTCGGTTCACTCTTTGTCTCTCCTTAAGACCTGAGGGGACATCGGAGTTGGGCAGACGTAATCCGCCCTTCAAACGCGGCTGCCATGGGCCCAAGAAACCATAGTCTCGCAAGAGTGAACTGACAGCACGGGTAAGACAACGGAGGTAGGGCGCCAGGGGCTATTCCCATTCCGTTTCCCCTTTCCAGCATTACATCCTGGTACTCAGGTCTCACAGTATAAGATCTCCCCTGACCTGAGTGTCTGGATCATAACATTATCACCGGCCCACAGCATTAAAAAAAAAAAAAAAGGGGTTTATTTTTTCCATTTTTTGTTTTGGTGAGAGTAAAATTCGGCCTCATGAATCCGGCAGGGTTAGGGCCAATCCCGGTCAGCTTTTGGTTAACCAAATTCATGAACTAACTCAGATGGTTCAGGACCTTACTCTTCGGGTGAAATCGCAGGAAGATCTTTTGCGAGCCTCCCCGAGTGTGGTCCCAGAACCAAAGATGCATTTACCCGACCGTTTTTTGGGTAACCGAAAAGATTTTTTTAATTTTAAGGAAGCTTGTAAGCTTTATTTTCGTTTAAGGCCTCGTTCCTCTGGTACTGAGTCTCAGCGGGTTGGGATAGTTATGTCGTTGCTCCAGGGTGATCCACAGACCTGGGCGTTTGGGTTAAGAACAGATGATCCTGCTTTGTTATCTGTAGACGCCTTTTTTTAATCGTTAGGCCTGTTATATGATGACCCAGATAGAGAGGCATCAGCTGAGAGTCACCTGCGTGCCCTTAAACAAGGTAAAAATCCAGCAGAGGTGTATTGTACCGAATTTCGCCGTTGGTCGAACGACTGTGGCAGGAATGACCCGGCCCTGCGCAGTCAGTTTCGCCTCGGTTTGTCTGAACTTATTAAAGACAGTCTCCTTCAGTACCCCGCTCCTGAGACTCTCGACAAACTCATGGAGCTTGCTATTAAAATAGATTGTTGTCTCCGAGAGCGGAGGGCTGAAAGAGGAACAACTTTTAGGCCTAATCCTTGTGTTTATACCTTTCCTGAGGACGTCGAGGAGCCCATGCAGATGGGTCTCTCCCGGCTGTCTCCAGAGGAAAGAACCAGAAGATTAAGTTCTGGTCTTTGTTTGTATTGTGGTGGTAAGGGACATATTGCTCGCAACTGCCCAAACAAGTCGGGAAACGCTCTGACCAAGTGAATTGTGAGGGGGTTCACTTGGGTCTGCAGCTAATCTCCTCAAATGATTCTCTATTAGTTCCTGTTAAGATTTCCTTTGGCAGCCTCAGTTCATTGGTGCGGCCTTCGTCGACAGTGGAGCTGCAGGAAATTTTATGGACTTGGCTTGGGCTAAGGCTTTAGGCATTCCACAGATACCACTGGACAAACGTATCACCATGCACGGCTTGGATGGGGGTCCGCTTTCCAATACTCACCGCACACCTCCAGTATTACTGACAGTGGGGGCCTTACATTCTGAAGACATAGAATTTTACCTTACACATTGTCCGGCAGTTCCTGTAGTTTTGGGTCACCCCTGGCTTGCCTTTCATAATCCCACCATTGATTGGCGGTCTGGGGAGCTTTCCCAATGGGGTCCTTTTTGTTTTAAGAAATGTATTTCCCATCCAGTCCGGGTTGCAGCAGTCGTCCCAGAACTTATTCCTGTAGACTATCAAGATTTTGCCGATGTGTTCTCCAAAGGCAATGCGGACATTCTGCCTCCCCATCGGTCCAATGACTGTGCGATTGAGTTAGTACCAGGTGCCACTTTGCCTAAGGGGAAATTATATGCCCTGTCTGGGCCAGAAACCACAGCCATGAATAATTACATTCAGGAAAGCCTGAAAAAAGGCTTTATTAGGCCTTCGAAATCTCCGTTGAGTGCAGGTTTTTTCTTTGTCGAGAAAAAAGATGGGTCACTCAGACCATGTATTGATTTTCGGGCTTTGTATAAGATTTCGGTTAAAAACACCTATCCTTTGCCATTGATTTCAGTACTTTTTGATCAGTTACGCTCCGCCATGATCTTTTCAAAAATCGATCTTAGGGGAGCTTACAACCTCATCCGAATAAGATCTGGGGATGAGTGGAAGACGGCTTTCAGCACTCAGTCGGGTCACTATGAATACCTGGTGATGCCGTTTGGCCTGTCAAATGCTCCTGCGGTGTTTCAGGACCTCATCAACGATGTTCTCCGTGACTTCCTTGGGAAGTTCGTGGTCGTTTATTTAGACGACATTTTGATTTACTCTGAGTCTATGGAACAACATGTTACCCAGGTGCGTCTGGTTCTTCAAAAACTACGAGAGAATCATTTATACGCTAAGCTTGAGAAGTGTGATTTTCACATCACAGAAGTGTCCTTCTTGGGGTACATTATTTCTCCCCAGGGATTTTTTATGGAACCGAAAAAACTTCAGGCCATCCTTAATTGGGCGCAACCCACTAATTTAAAAGCAATTCAGCGCTTTTTAGGGTTTGCAAATTATTACAGGCGGTTCATTCATACCTTTTCTGACCTGGTCGCTCCTATAGTAGCTTTGACTAAAAAAGGAGCGGATCCTTCCAATTGGTCGCCTGAAGCTGAGTCTGCCTTTCGGGCCTTGAAGCAGGCCTTTGTCTCGGCTCCTGTCCTCAGACACCCTAATCCGGAGCTCCCCTTTATTGTTGAGGTTGATGCCTCAGAGGTTGGAGTGGGGGCTATCCTTTCTCAGGAAGATCCGTAGTCTCAGGAATTACATCCTTGTGCCTTCATGTCCAGGAAATTCTCCTCCGCAGAATCCAACTATGACGTTGGTAATCGGGAATTACTGGCAGTAAAATGGGCTTTCGAGGAGTGGAGGCATTGGCTGGAGGGAGCTAGGCATACTATTACAGTATTTACTGACCATAAGAACCTGCAATATATTGAGTCAGCTAAACGGCTTAATGCTCGGCAGGCACGTTGGGCATTGTTTTTTACTCGTTTCAGGTTTATTATCACCTTCAGGCCTGGTTCCAAGAATACGAAAGCTGATGCCCTGTCACGTTGCTTTCTTCCGGTTCACAATAGCAATCCTGTTACTACCCCCATAGTTCCATCTTCTGTCATCCGAGCAGGTCTCACACAGGATTTATTTACTCAGTTAAACCAGCTTCAACACCAGGCTCCTAGACTTACTCCTGCTGGTCGTCTTTTTGTCCCTGAATTTTGAGAGGCACTGTTTTAGCTGAGTTTCATGACAACAAGGTCTCTGGTCATCCAGGTATCACTAAGACCTTGGAGCTGGTCTCTCGCTCGGTGTGGTGGCCTAGTCTTTCTAAAGACGTAAAAGAATTTGTCCACTCCTGTCAGGTTTGTGCACAGCATAAGGTCCCTCGTTCGTTGCCGATCGGGCAACTCATACCTTTAGCCATTGCTCTCAGGCCATGGTCTCATATATCCATGGATTTCGTGGTGGACCTTCCCCTTTCAGCCGGATGTCGAGTCATTTGGGTGGTAGTGGACCGTTTTAGTAAAATGGCTCATTTCATTGCTCTTCCCCGATTACCCTCTGCTCAAGGGTTGGCAGTTTTGTTCCTCCGCCATGTGTTCAGGCTCCATGGTTTGCCCAATGAGATTGTCTCTGATCGGGGTCCGCAATTTATCGCACGATTCTGGAAACGTTTTTGTGCCTCATTGAATATGAAACTGTCTTTAACATCTGGTTACCATCCACAGTCTAACGGGCAAACCGAACGAGTCAACCAGTCATTAAAACAATATTTACGCTTGTATTCGGCCAAACTCCAGAATGATTGGTCTGAATTTCTTCCTTTAGCCGAATTTGCTTATAATAACTCCTGTCATTCCTCCACCAAGGAGTCCCCATTCTTTTCAGTCTTTGGTTTTCATCCTAGAGCCAACTCTTTTTAACATCATTCTCCAGTCTCCTCGTTGACCTTAACCTCCCATCTCAGAGCAATTTGGAGAAAAGTGCACCTTGCCCTGGGAAAAGCTGCCTTCCGAGAAAATAAATTTTCTGATAGGCTCCGACGTCCTTGCACTTTTAAGGTGGGAGATAAGGTGTGGTTGTCAACTCGCAACATCAAGCTCCGACAACCTTCGGCTAGATTGGGACCCAAATTTATTGGACCATTCCTTATCATTAAAAAGGTCAACCCAGTTGCTTTTCGGCTACGCTTGCCAAGATCTCTCAGAATTGGAAATACTTTCCACTGTTCCCTTTTTAAACAGTATTTTTCTTCCAGGAGATTTCCTCGGAGGACTTCCCAGGGTAGATCTCCGGTGGATGTTCAGGGGCAACAGGAGTTCTTGGTAGAGAGGGTTTTAGATCCCTTTCCAGCATTACATCCTGGTACTCAGGTCTCACAGTATAAGATCTCCCCTGACCTGAGTGTCTGGATCATAACACCCCCACTTCCCACCGCCTAAACCTAACCCCCCCTCCCCGCAGCCTAACCCTCCCTTTCCCAGAGCCTAACCATAACCCTCCTACCACAGCCTAAACCTGGTCTCCCCCCCCCCCTCCACCCCCGCTGCAGCTTACCTGTCTGCAGCCCCAGCAAGGCCTCGTTTCTGGATCCTAGTGGTCGGGATTCGGGCATCGATATTTTGACTGCCAGGAAAGGACATTTCCTAACAGTACATTATCTACAGTGGTATTGACACAGTACTGTCTGAAACAGGGTCTACAGGTATTCCCATAATTGATCTCCAATCCATTTATAGTGATTTATAAATACATCCTCATACAGTAATAAAACAAGGAAGACATAAAAATGCATGGTAGTTTTAGGAACCCAATACAATTAATGAAACACCCAGTTTATTAGACAATTCCCACTCCTTTAACAACTTCAAATTATTTCTGCACAATATGTAGTAGATCTCATCTGGGACCAATAGACACTTTCCATTCCCATATACTTTCACCTATAGGAGGTTGTTATGGTGGACCTCTAAATGCTTGGCTATGCATCACCTGCTTGGGAAGATATACTTTACCCTACGTTTTACATTCCCACAAAAACAATACCGTGGTTGTGTAATGATTAAGTGAGGACATTGGGAGTAAGATAATTTGTGTACTGTACCTAATCAGACAACGCCAAACACATTAGCTAAAAAGTATAACGGAAATTATTCTTGAATAGGTAAGAAGGTCCTTCCTAGCTTAGATGATTGGTAAGGACTAGTAACAAGGTTGAACCATCATAGAAGAGAGATTGAGGACGTCTACAGAATACATCGACATTCTCGTCTCCCAACAGGAAGGTTCAATGGTGATTACGGGTGTCATTCCTTTGAGGATTAAAAAATGTTGCTAAATTAATATTGCCATCAAACATAAATCAAATAAGACTGGAATTGGTCCAATTTCTGGACAATCTGCGAACATTACTTATTGCCTTACACCAACTGGCAGGATTCATCGTAAAGGCAAGACTTTCCTAATTTTGGTACAATATGGGAAATTGCCATGTAGAAATTTCACAAACATGTTGGGTATACTGTAATATAGGGTGGCCCAATTCCAAAAATTGAAAATTTTCAGAGCTAGTCCTACTGATCGGCCAGTTCTGTAACAGCTAGCTTTTATGCAACAGACGCCATCTTTGTGTGCTCAATTGTATGTCGTAGGCCCATAGGAACATCACAGAACTGCAAAACCAGCTTTAGTATCAGACTAGAACTGTATGTAAATATAGATACCCATTTTTTATTGACTCTTGTTTTGTCTTGTGCATTATATCGACCGGCCTTGTACTGTAGCATTTACTGTACTGCAAGGGATTTGCTATTCCTATACAAAGGGGGGAATTCAAATGTTTGAAAAGTTGGTTGGGTGTCTGTTTTTCCCCTATTATATAGGAAAAACCAGACGCCCAACTGACTTTTCAAACAATTGAATATCCCCCCAAAATGTAATGTTCTAGAAGTTTTGTGCTGGTTGAAGAGGAGACATCCAGGCTTTAAGCATCTAACTTAACAAACAATAGCTGTTAACTAATTAAATTAATGAAGAAACAACTCAAGGGGGGATAACTTACATGCTTGCCGCCACATAACTGGGTTTGGTATCGTATGTCAGGTTGGGTTGCTAAGAATGACTGCAGCCTACACTTTAGAGAAACTGTTCAGCACCTGTCTCCTTACGGCTGGGACAGCAGCTGAGGAAAATCATTATGTAGTAACTTATTATGTAGAACAGAAGGGCTGCATGTCCATTAGCACATGGCATAGATGCGTCCTGTTCCTCTTCCCAATTTATTTAAGGCTGTAACTTAATCTGATTACTTGCCGTTCACCCCATCTGCCCGCTGATACAAAGAATTGGAAGTATTGGAGCCATTTTTGTATCTGGTTAAGGATCAGTACTCTGTGGCCTTGTGATATATTAAATAAAGCAAGTTGTGCTTCATTCGATAAGGAATTACAAATTCAGACACCCTGCTACCTTTAACGTGAACGTTACCAAACCTCCACACCGGTTTATTATGTCTGTGCTCCGTCCTGGATCTACTGTCTTCATTTAGGAATGCACTTCAAAAAGAGTGGCCAGTGAAAATGAAGACTGTGATGTTAATTAGCCCTAATTACTTGAAACAAAACCTCTGATCGTCCAGTGTTATTCTGCATAGCGATATAATATAAAATGTCAAATTTAAAGTGGTATTAAATTACAATGTATTATTAAGACAAAAATTCTGTAATATATTTTTCTTGTAAAACTTTTGCTTACATATTAAAAAAGCAAGAACGTGGACGATTGTATGTATTGTATATTGGATTTCACCTAGAAAATTACTTTGTTCTCCTTCCTGTTTGCATTCCCCTTCACTGTTTTGTTTTTTTATTTTTGTATTTTTCTTATTTTGTACACCTGTTTAAATGGTAAAAATCAATACAAACTAATTCTAAAAAAAAAAAAAAAAAAACAACAGGAATGTTTGTGAAATTTTAATTTAAAAAATTGGATTATTTTTGTGGAATGCAGCAAATAAGAAAGTGTGGGGCAGATTTATTAAGCCCGGTGAAGTGATAAAGTGGAAGGTGATAAAGCACCAGCCAATCAGCTCCTAACTTCCATGTTAACAGGCTGGGTTTGAAAAATGAAAGTTAGGAGCTGATTGGCTGGTGCGTTATCACCTTCCACTTTATCACTTCACCAGGCTTAATAAATCGGTATCCGTTCACATGGTCGACCATGTTATGGTCGACAGTCATTAGGTCGACCACTATTGGTCGACATTGACATGGTCGACATTGACACATGGTCGACACATGAAAATGGTCGACACGTGAAAAGGTCGACATGAGTTTTTTAACTTTTTTTTCTTTTGGGGAACTTTTCCATACTTTACGATCCACATGGACTACGATTGGAACGGTAAAGTGTGCCGAGCGAAGCGGTAGCGGAGCGAAGGCACCATGCCCAAAGATTGGCGAGCGAAGCGAGCCATGCGAGGGGACGCGGTGAACTAATTGGGGTTCCCAGTCACTTTACGCAAAAAACGACACCAAAAAAAAGTTAAAAAACTCATGTCGACCTTTTCATATGTCGACCTTTCATGTGTCGGCCATTTTCATGTGTCGACCATGTGTCCATGTCGACCATGTCAATGTCGACCAATAGTGGTCGACCTAATGACTGTCGACCATAACATGGTCGACCATTCATACCGGAACCTAATAAATCTGCCCCTGTATCTCTAATGTGACATAATTGAATAAGGCACAGCGCAGGTCCTTCAACTGTCAATATTTTATTTTTATAATCATATTGTATATACAAATACTTGTAATAATAAATAAATACAAATGTTTATAATATATTTATAGGGGTATATTCAATTAGGGTCGGATCCATTCCGACATGCATTTGTCGGAATGGATGCAACAACCCCTATTCAATCCCATCTCAATTCGACTTTTAAAAAAGTGAGCTGAGGAGAGGAGGGAGACCAGCGGGGACAGCCGTGAGCAGATGGAGGAGAGCAGCGCTGCAGAAGGATGTCTCACAGCCGCCAGACCTCACGGCAGTGCCCACCTGGCTCCAGCAAGCGTGACCTCACTTGCTGGAGCCGGGTGGACTCTGCTGTGAGCGGCGCGGCTGTGACACATACTCCTGCAGTGCTGTGCTGTAGCGCTGCTCTCCCGTCTGTCCGCGGCTCTCCTCCGTCTCTCTGCGGCTCTCCCCCCTCTCCTCCTCTAAGGTCCCTCATCTCAGTCCAACATTTTTTTATGTCGGACTGAGATGGTCGGAAACGGGGCCAAATCCTGTCGAATTTGGCCTTGTTTCCCTCAAAAGAATGTGAATCGGCAGCTATACCGCCGATTCACGTACTATTCGACAAGTCGAATTCCCCGACTTGTCGAATAAAAATAGGTGGGACCAGTGATGTGCGGTGACGTCATTGGCTGGGGAGGCACTGGCCAGTATTACCACACCCAAGGGGGTGGGGAAATAATGCTGCGATCCGTGACTGTCAGAAATTAATACATATATGTATGTATTAAGGAAATCTAGTAATTTTGTAGTGTAAGAGGTGTCATACTGGGCTCTAGGTAACTACTGTAAATACTCATCCAGCGCTTCCTTAAGCTAATCAAGCAAATCCAATCTAATTTGATAGACTACTATATAATAGAAGCAAGGGACAGTAATATAATAGTACTAGAACTTTTGTTAAATGCAGTAATAGTTTAAATTGCCAGACCTTCATGCACTGATAAAATGGAATAAAACCAAATAACATGTACATGCACAAACAAGCACACAGGCATACTAAATATATATACAGTAGCTCCCTTTAAATGTGCATGAGCCTCAGTCACTGAGGGAAGATGGAATAGAGAGCTGTAACTCTTCCACGCTGTGAGTTTCTGCACAGCTCTAAAACACTGGGGGTCATTCCGAGTTGTTCGCTCGTTATTTTTTTGTCGCAACGGAGCGATTAGTCGCTAATGCGCATGCGCAATGTCCGCAGTGCGACTGCGCCAAGTAAATTTGCTATGCAGTTAGGTATTTTACTCACGGCATTACAAGGTTTTTTCTTCGTTCTGGTGATCGTAATGTGATTGACAGGAAGTGGGTGTTTCTGGGCGGAAACTGTCCGTTTTATGGGTGTGTGCGAAAAAACGCTACCGTTTCTGGGAAAAACGCGGGAGTGGCTGGAGAAACGGAGGAGTGTCTGGCCGAACGCTGGGTGTGTTTGTGACGTCAAACCAGGAACGAAACTGACTGAACTGATCGCAGATGCCGAGTAAGTTTGGAGCTACTCAGAAACTGCTAAGAAGGGTCTATTCGCAATTTTGCTAATCTTTCGTTCGCAATTTTGATAAGCTAAGATTCACTCCCAGTAGGCGGCGGCTTAGCGTGTGCAAAGCTGCTAAAAGCAGCTTGCGAGCGAACAACTCGGAATGAGGGCCACTGTTGGGACACCTCAGTAGATCTGTGGCAGCACCACGTCTAGACACTGACTCTGCATGTTAGGGAAAGTAGGGGTGAGTTGCGGCAGTCTTGGGGCCGAAGGAGCCGCTCGTCAATACAACTCCACGGAGCAGCAGGTGGGGAGTGGAGGGGGTAAGGGTCAGATACAGAGAACACTAGAGTTCACCGCCAGCACCGAGTCACCAGAGCCCACTGCAGAAGACTTTCAGAAACACGCGACTGAGAACGAGGGGAGAGTAGTGAGAGGCAGTGTAGCCAGGAATCCTTTGTCAGTTATCCAATCAGCAAGGACAGGAAGCGGTATGTTACACCCCTGGGTCCGTCTATGTTAATTATCAGCTATTACATCTGCCTGAGAGGGGCGTGCCTTGATGTGGACTCAAGGCACAGCCCTGTGATGAGGCAGATGTACAGCTGCCTCAACACCAATGTTTTTTCAATGCACTTTTCCTGCCCGCAGCTGTGGCCCAGCCCCCCGCTTCAGATCATTTGTAATTGTCCGCTGGAGGCAGCGCTCTCGCTGCCTCACATAAAGATTCAGCTTTTTTTTCAATAAAAAAATTAACAGTTTAATACAAAAAAAAGTCAATATAACACAGAATCTGTGTTATAAATCTCTTCTTTGTATTATTCTAATCATCAGGCCAGAAAATGACAGGGGAGGCTCGATTTGACCATAAAAAATCAAAAACTGCCGTCTTTTCGACAGACGGCAGCTTTCGACTCTAATTGAATATACCCCATAGTGTATTTATAGTTACATGAATGTACATACAGTATAATCTACTTAGGTTTGTTTCCCAAACAGTTATGATGAGTTTCACTGATCTGGAAAATTACTTTTCACTACACAACTGGGGCTTGTTTTATTTATTTTTTATGTATTTATTTTAATTTATGTTGACACGGTTAAATAAACTATAGTATATTTGCATGGCGGGGAAATAAGACTGATGATAAGAATTCTAAAACTCCAGTTTTTATTTTACATTTATTTTAGATATTTGAAATGGTATTTTTTTTTAGTTTTTTTTTTTAAATTCAATTACATTATGCACCCTAACGATGTTCACGACAGTTATATGCTGTACAGTACAACTGACACTATGCTATGGAGCATGCGGACGGAGAGGGGACCCTGTTTCAGATGGATGTTTGCTAAAATTAGCTACACTCAAGTGTTTTGAGCATTGATGTGATTTATACCTGGGAAGAGGGAACCCACTGCTGAAACACTCCACTGTATTACTAGCGGGTAGTGTAATTATTGAGCTTCGGTGATGGGGACACCATTGTGGTTTCAGAGTATTGCCAGCTGTATAAAACTATGAGGGTCATTCAGATGTGGTTGCAGTTCCACTGCTGCATCCTTGGAAGCAGCAGTGATGGCACTGCTGCGGTAATGCAGCAGGAGGCGTCTGTTACAACTTACAAGGGGAATCAGTCAGGATCCTGGCTGTTGGGAACCCGGCAGTCAGAATACCAACAACCGGGATCCCGAACGAGGACACACCGCGGCACTGCAGACGTAAGCCGAGGGGGGTGAAGGGAGGGGTTAGGTTTAGGCTGCGTCCCGTTGGGTTGGAGTTAGGCTGCGGGGGGGTGGGGGGGGGGGGGGCGGTGTATAGGGTTAGGCTACGGGGTTAGGGTCAGGCCTAGGCTACAGGGTGGGATGGTTAGGTTTAGGCAACGTGGACGGGGGGTTAAGGTTAGGCACAAAGGGCGGAGGTTAGGGTTAGGCTGCTGGTAGGAAGGGTTAGGGGCTGGGGAGAGGGTATAACACTCTTTACTCACCCCTGTTGGTATTTTCAACTTTGGTATACCAGCGTCGTTATTCGCACGCTGGGATACCATACGTCAGGATCTCATACTGATCCCATTACAAGAAGATGTCTTCTGCTGCAGTAGTGATCCAACCTGCGTCGTAGGATATAGCATCGGATGACTCACACACCATCGGGCGGCTTTTGGCACCCATGAGGACGTGTAAGCCGGCTGTCGCAGAGGCCAGGAAGTCTCCATAGAACAACAGAGTTCTTAGCCTCTTTCCTCCCCCTAAATGGCGTCGACGTGCCTCCAATTACTGACAGACTGCTGCCGTCCTGTATCGCAGCACTCATTTGTGCACGCACAAAGTACCGAACATTGGGGCAGATGTATTAACCTGGAAAAGGCATAAGGAAGTGATAAACCAGTGAGAAATGCCAGGTGATAAATACACCAGCCAATCAGCTCCAATATGTAAATTAACAGTTAGGATCTGATTGGCTGGTGCGTGTATCACCTTGCATTTATCACTGGTTTATCACTTCCTTATGCCTTCTCCAGGTAAATACATCTGCCCCAGTGTGTGTTATTTTCAAATAATTTGTCTACAAGCCAATCTAGATGTAAAACAATATTTTGTTGTATGTTATACATGGTAGGAAGAGAAGATCATAAATGATGGTTAAAATGAAAACCTAATGTAATCAATGGGCAAGCTCAGGAGTAAATGGCAGCACAGTGGCTAACATTGCTGAATCACTAGGCCATGGTGTCACTTTTGACCCTTGCCCCATTAGGTGGAGTTCGTATATTCTCTCTCTGTATGTGAGTTTGCTCCGGTTTTCTTGCACAATCCAAAAACATGCTGGTGGTTTAATTGTCTTCAAAATGGACTCATACTATGGGCCTGATTCTGAATTAGATGCATATTTTGCTGCAGCCACATCTGTGTCTTTAAGACTCTTTATACTAATGCTACGCCCAATTATGAGAAACAACTTGCAAAGGTGCAAATCTGTCTCGATGCGTCTCGCCATCAAAACTTGCACCAGCAATCCAGCAGGAGCAGTTTTTCCATCTGAACCAGTGACGTGCGGTGAGGTCAATGGCTGGGAGGCACTGGCTTCTCCAGTACATCCCCAGCAGCACAAGAACACAAACCTCAGCTCACTTTCTAGGAACAGCAGATACATTACAGTATATGGGGGTGGGCTGGTACTGCAGCCATTTTGTATATACTGTGATTACAGGATAGACCCCAAAGTACCCAGACAGCAGCCAGAGCCAGCTCCAGGCCTACTAGAACCCTGAGTGAAATCATTTGAAGTGCCCTCTCGCCCCAATGTGCGCGCCTTCGCTCCTATAATAGTGGGCATGGCCTCGCAACTATATGTTATAAAATCAAATTATAAATATATATAGCATATTATCACCCCCTCTACACACACTTGGCAGCCTTACATATAATGCCCACAGCAGTGCTCCTTACACGTAATGCCCCCAGTATAGTGGCAGTTACACGTAATGCCCCCTGTAGTGCGAGTTACATGTAATGCATCCTGTAGTGACAGTTACACGTAGTGCCAGTTACACGTAGTGCCTCCTGTAGTGCCAGTTACACGTAATGTCCCCCTATAGTGCCATTTACATGTAATGTCCCCCTGTAGTGCCAGTTACACATAGTGCCAATTACACATAGTGTCCCCTGTGTCACGATCCGGGTATCTGGACGCCATTACCTGCCTTTCAGATGTCTCCTGAGGCTCGCTCAGCGTTCCAAGGCCGGATCTCATCTGTGTCCACATACTGCACATCCCTCCTGTCACGCTGAGATGCTGTCACAGCGGCGCAATGTTTGAATCCTGCATGGCGTCTCCCGTTCTCCACGGCCTCCGCCGCCGCTCCTGTGTTATAGGTGCAGGTTGTCAGTGTGGTGTTCCATGCCTGCCGCGCCCTCCGTTGTCATCCACGAGTATCAGCATACATTTCTCAGTCTAGCGTCTCCTGTCCTCTGCGGCCGGCGCCGCCATTGCAGTTATGTTTCCACATGGTTTCCTAAACCAGTTTTCCCTCCAAGTTCTAACATGGGCGCAGCCATGTTGGATTCAATCACATGCTTCAGTTCCTCCAATCCACTGCCTCTGGAAATCTGCATAATTGCCCAGCCAATACCTGCATTGCTACAGGTATAAGTATCCTGTGCCTGGGCCAGGAAATGGTCAGTGCTTTGTTTGTCATACCTTGTTCCAGTCTCTCTCCTGTGGTTGTGTTTCCAGGTTCCAGCTCCTGTCTCCAGCATCCACTAAAGAGACCCGCACCTGCCTACCATACTGCGGTGCAGCCTGACTCTGCAGTCCTCCGTGGCTGATCCAGTTTCCAGCTTCCAGCTATTTCATCTGCTTCCAGCAGTATCCACTACCACCGGTAATCATCCTTCAACTCCTCTGTTTCCACGCTCCCTAGCATCTTACTACATTCACTCCGTGTTTCATCACCTGGCTGGTTACACCCAGCATTCTTTCAGTGACTTTATCATCTGGCTGATTCCATTCCGCATCCACTCCGTGTCTTACCACCTGGCTGGTTCTATCCAGCAATTACAACAGCTGATTCAAGTTACCAACTTCATCTGTTCCATCTACTGGCATGTTCCTTGGATATCTTCACTACTACAGCCAGGCCAGGTAAGGTTATTCCATCTAAGGACTTTAACAACTGTTCTTAACCTACCAGTGTCCTGTGAAACCATTTCATGGTCAGAGTGCTCCAGGAATCATATTATTTATCATTGCCATTTTTATTATTTGCTGTCTGTTGTTACACGGAGTTTGTCAATAAACTTTTAATTTACTTTTACCTGGTTGTCATGGTCACACCTTCGGGTTTCCTTTTAACACTTACATGTCCAGGGGTCTGATTAAACCTCCCCGGTTTAAGTTCCTCTCAGCCCCTACAACTGAGGCTTCCTCCTGTCAGCTAAAACCCTCAGTTGTGACACCCTGTGTGGGATGTGGGGATGAGCTACTCCACCGCCCACACTACTTCAAGTCACCTTCCCCCCCACCCAGTCCCTCTCACTGGAGTCCTGACAGAGCCGCCGGCAGGAGAGTGCAGCAGGCCCGGTGCTGCTGCTCAGAGCCAGTCCTAGACAATTTGATGACCTAGGCAAGATTTTTGTTGGTGCCCCTAGCAGATAATCCCAACCCTCCTCCCAGCATGCTGTGCACGGCCAGAGAGTTAGCCACAGCAGCTCACTGTTAACTTGAAGAGTGATGATTTATCTCATCATCTTTCATTTGAACAGATGACACCACTACTATGGGTCCCATCAGAGTTTCCCAAACTCCACCATTACAGTCCAGGTTTTCAGGATATCCATTCTTGAGTCCAGATAGTTAAGTCAAATCAACTGAGTTACTAAGTCACCTGTGCTCAAGCATGGCTACTGAGTCCCCTGTGTTCAAGCATGGCTATCCTTAAAACCTGGACTGGATGGCAGAGTATGCGAAACTCTGGCCCACATCAATATAATACATTGGTAAAAAACAGATTCACTAAAAATACATAAAATACCTGATCCACATAAAATGACACTAAAAAAACCCAAATCCATGTAAAAATACATTGAAAATGTCTGATCCACCTAAAGATAGTTACTGTACAGTATGTTGTCAAAAGCCAGATCCACATAATACATTAAAAACATCAGATCCACTAAAAATTCATTAAAAAGCCAGATCCACAACAATACACTGAAAATTCCAGATCTACTGAAAATACATAAACAAAAAAACAGATCTATATAAAACTACATAGAAAAAAAAAAAAAAAAAGACAGATCTACATAAAAATACAGTTAAAAGTATCAAAAGTTGTGTGGCAACAGGCTGGGGGACAGAGGTTGTGGGGCGACGGACTGTGACCAGTGGGTAGACGTGTGGGGTGACAGGCTGTGAGCGGGTGGCATATTGTGTGAGGTGATAGCATGTGAACAGGAGTAGAGGGTGTGGGGTGACAAGCTGTGACTGTGAGGTTTTGGGGCGTTGAGGTGTGGCCGGGGGACAGAGGCAAATACATTATTGATTACGGGTGATGAGCTGTGATTGGGGACAATGGGTTGTGTGGGTGACGGGTTCTGACCAGGGGACACAGGAATTGGTGGATGCTGACTGGGAGCCAGGACAGGGGGTATGAATGGAGAGAGGAGGAGGCGGTGGTGGTGGGGGGCTGTTGGTGTATATATTACATATAAAAGCATGCATATAGAAGAGTGAAAGGCCAACATACAGCACTGTGCAATATGGGGGGGGGGGGGTACTGGGTGAGACACACAAAGGTAGCAGGAACAGTGTGTCAAACACAGGGGGGGGGTGCTAGGGGGTACACAGTGTCACACATACAGTGTGAGGAGGTACAGGGGGTCACACACACACAGGTAGGGGTCACACACGAAGTTACCAGGTTACTCACCGTGTTGTGTCTAATCCACCTCGGGATGAGCTGCAGGGTGTGATTGGACCCAGGTACAGCTCGAAGTGGAGGTCAGCAGAAGGAGGATCCATGCTGGATGCGGTTGCTGGCTGACTGCACAGTCAGACTCCGCAAAGGCCCATGGGAGGAGGAGCTACTGCATCTAGGCATGTGCACTGCAGCAGCCCTCCCCCAGGACCAGCGGTCATATTTGTTAGCGGCAGCCGGCCCAGTTAGTGTTAATGGCAGCCAGCTTAGGCAGCCTTCCCCCCACCCTACTCTGGCATAGCACTGGCAGGTAGTGCCAGCCGTACACCCGCACCCACTCTGGCACTCCCCACTCCCCACCCTGCTGCCGGCTCAGGACAGCTTAATGAGCTGCCCTGCTGGCGGCCTCCCGAACAGAGCGGCATGTTTGAAATTGCAGGTTCAGCTCAGCTGTGTGAGCTGTCCTGCCGGCTGCTGTCCGATCTCAATGCAGACGGGCAGCGCAAATGCAGCAGTCACCGGCGGGTGCCCCTGCCCCACAAACTTCCACAGAGCCGGACACTCTGCTGCTGCGGAGTCTGCCACCTGAGAGGAGGAAGAGAGCGCCGGCCGCCGCTGCTCTGGGCTTCCCAGTCGCCACCTCCATGCCTGCTGTCACAGATTAGATGCTGGGCTTTGCTCTCCCCGCTTCCCGTTGCTGTCAGCTGCGCCTGCAGGGTAACGGAGAACACCGGGCGCGGGCGGCTGCAGGCTCCCACCAGCAGCAGCAGGTGAGGAGGAGTTAGGGGAAGTTGATAATCATTATTGGCAGCTCCGAGACCCTTGTCCCGCCGCTGCTTACGGGTGATTAGACCAGCGGATCCAGCACTGGATCCACTGTCCAATCCCATGTGCCTCGCTGACTGGGACATGTTTTGATGTGGTCTGAAAGCCCGTTCCTGTTAACGGGGCACTTCTGTAGGTGCCGCTTTTCACACTTTTTTTCAATGGGTTTTTATAGCCCTCTGCTTGGCCCCGCCCCCTCTCTATGCCGTTCTCATTGTCTCCGGGAGGCACTGCTATCAGTGCCTCCCAAAGTACTTTAATTAGTTACAATGATTAGAATAATATAAAGAGGATATTTATGACACAGAATATGTGGTGTCATAAGTATCTTCTTTGTATTATGTTAATCATTAATGACAGGGGAGGGACTGCCTCCCTTGACTGCACGTCCCTGATCTGAACATGGCATCCTATGTGGGGGCGGTTCTGCATCTTTAGACACAGTCGCTGCCAGCGACATGCCTGTGACACACCTGCGTCTGCCTAGTCACCTCCCTGACACCTACCAGTAACGCCCACTAACATCCACACACCTTAACGCCAAAATCGTTCTGTCTCTCCATATGGTATCAATCGGGACACAATCACATTTATACTCAGACGCATGCACAGTACTGCAAACATCAGCAATGTCTCTTTTTGAATCCAAGATGGCCGAAGTGATGCTAATGTATCTGAATAGAGATTGCCCATTTTGAATTGAAAATGAGGCTGCCTCTTCCACGGAAGCCGCATTATTATTGTAATACAAGATTGTAGCTGTCACTTATACACACTCCAGGCATGTTGTGGTTGGGTGTAACTGACATTACAAAATGGAAACATGATATGTCATGCTTGGTCTAACAAAGCCCTCATCTCTCACTATGTCAGAGGCTTTTAGTAAGAGGTTTCTCCTCATGTGTTGCAGTGGTTTGGAGAAGACTAAACAAGGCTTTGTATCAGAATCATAAAGAGACAGATAGGGTGTGATGATGGTCACATCGAACATCCATCGATGGGTAGCAGCAACAAATAATTTCACTTTGAATAACAAGATGCTCTATACACTCATGGAAAGAGAATGGGTAATGGGGCTAGATGTGTATTCTCAACTGGGTAGCAATAAAAAAAAATGTAATAATGAATAAAACTCTAAACCTATAATTAATTTAATGAAGGTACTGCATAATACACTGAATAAAATCAATTTGTACTCATTGGATGTGCGATTGGAGCATTGGAGCAAGTGTGGGAGTCTGGGGGAGCAGTAGAAGAACCTAGTAACGACCCTGGACATTAATGTACACATTGGTCTTTTTATACACTGGATATTGTATGGAAAACAGGATTAATATTTAACACTATACAGTAGATTGTCTATAGTATAGCCTGTATCAAACATTGAAATAATATAAATAAGTGATCAAAAAAAGGTCAAACATACCATAATAAATAAATACACAAACATAATAGAACCAGTACTGCACTTTCTAAGCACACACTCTCCCACCTCATGGTAAGGCTCCTGTCTCTTCTTCCTTGTAGCTACTTTCTAGTCCAGTGCACTGATTGAGGACTTAGATCCACACACACCTATAACCCTACGGAACTGAGTGTAATCATAACAGATTTCTGCATACAGGATCACAGATGTACACCCTGAACATGGTCAGAACAAGCCTGCGTTTTTGACGCCACTACCCATCACCTTGTGCCCTGGGTGCCAATTTTTTTTTTTGGGAGGGGGGTGTGGAGAGCGTGTGTGTGTATGTGTGTGTATGTAGGAGGGTGTCGAGATGGTCACCCAGTGGTGTAACTACGCATCTGGAGGAGGCCTGACGTGCTGCTGGCAGTGGAGGGCAGACTGACTGAGAAAGAGTGCCTGCTCCCTATACTGAGAGCCACAGCCCTAGCTGTACGGGAAATAACAGCCGGCAACAGGTGGCAGGAGCTGGCAGCTGGAGGCACGCTGCAAGAGAGGAGCAGGTCACCCTATGCCGCCCAGCCAATCAAGAAATTCCCCCTGGAGGTGACTGCACCGCCACCCGACATGTGCCGTGAGGACCACTGATGGCAGATTTAGCTAGACCAGCCACGGTCACCAGCATCCACCGCTTCGCCCAGTATCCACCGCTGAAGCCACAGGGAGACATCAGTGAGGCATAAATCCACAAAACTGGAGGTCACCGAGAGCTGTGGACAGTAGGCAACCACAGGGACTCTGGAGCAGAGGTGAGGAGGAGGACAGCTGGGGACCACCAGGTCAGGCAGTGATGGATTCCTGATGGGCAGCTGACAGACTGTGGACACTGTTTCAGTTGGCGCTGTAGGCCCAGAGTTGAGCATCGGTCAGAAACACTTGCATACAGGGCCCTGAAGCAATCAGAGACCAATGCAAGGCAATAATATGCTGTAAAGGCTCAACGCGTTTCACATGTTCGAAACCATCCAGCTTCATCAGCAGCATAAGTTGTAGTGTGTGTTAGGGTCTCCTTATATACCCCTTTCAGTGGCTAGATATGTGGAACCTTATATCCTAAAGCTGGAAGGAACGCTGCAGTTAGTCAGCACCGCTGGTAACTCGCGTTGAGCCTCACCCACTTTCCACCATTTATTTGAACTCCTGTCCTCCAACTTGGCACTATTTGGACACTTGCTCCCTCTGGGATTCTGCATTTTTACTCATTACACATAACTCCAGCCATTCATGGATTATTCCTAAAACGCTGAGATACCATCTGAGATCTAATATATTCACCTACATAATGTCGAGTTTACCACCTAGTGCAAAATGAAGAATACAATGATCCTGAAAAATAACTATTTACCGTGACATATTCAAAATCACATTAAAACAACGCGCTGTTTAGAGTATAAAGCAGGGCCGGTTCCAGCGGTTCTCAGGCGGGAAATGGGGTGTGTGGCTTCATGCAGGGGGCGTGGTCAGTTATGCCCCCTGTTCAGTAGACTAGCGCCGCTGAAACGCTGTGCGGTGCGCAATGACGTCATCGCGCACCGCACAGCAAAGGTCCTCTCCACGAAGGGAAACTAGACGCGTAGCGTCTAGTTCCCTTTGTGGAGAGGACCTTTGCTGTGCGGTGCGCAATGACGTCATCGCGCACCGCACAGTAAAGGTCCTCTCCATGAAGGGAAACTAGACGCTACGCGCCTAGTTCCCTTCACAGCGGGCAGTAGCTGAGGGCAGTAGCGGCGAGCAGCTGGGGCAGTAGCGGATCTTGCCATGGTGCGGCGCCCTCCGGAAGGCGGCGCCCCGGGCAAAAGTCCTGCTTGCCCGTGGCAAGATCTGCTACTGGTATAAGGAACACCTTGAGAATGTTCAAATGTATTAGTATTAAATGTATTTGTGAGAACAAATTATTTTATGTTTTTGCTGTATTTGTATGTAGTTTTATACTCTACAAAAGGCATTGTTCTAATGTGATTTTGAATATGTCAAACTTATATAAGTAAGTAGTTCTTTTTCAGAATCACTGTATGCCTTATTTTGCACTAGGTGATAAACTAAACTTGAAGGAAATAGTTAAAGTAGTTAAAGTAGGCAAATACAGTATGAAACAAGTGCACTACCCTATCAAGCAAGCTCATGGTCTATCAGTCTACCAATATATATGCCTGGCAGTTTCATTTTTGGCAGGTTGGATTCAGAATCATATATCTTGAACAAGTGAAGCTATGCAACGATAAATATGCCCTACTATCTCTTTAATCTCCATGAATTTTCCATTTTTTTCTCCCAATATACGTATTATTTGACCCTGATTTGTAGATCACATAACTCCTAAAAGCATGGAGATATCAGATCTGCCTTTAATTATGTTAACAGTGTAATTATCCATTTGTATATACTGCACATGGGTTTATGTTATTTTTATATACTGTATATGGGTTTATGTTATTTTTAAATACTGTATATGGGTTTATGTTATTTTTTTTATACTGTACAGTGTACATGGGTTTATGTTTTTCTCTGACGTCCTAGTGGATGCTGGGTACTCCGTAAGGACCATGGGGAATAGACGGGCTCCGCAGGAGACTGGGCACTCTTAAAAGAAAGATTAGGTACTATATCTGGTGTGCACTGGCTCCTCCCTCTATGCCCCTACTCCAGACCTCAGTTAGAATCTGTGCCCGGCCAGAGCTGGATGCACCTAGTGGGCTCTCCTGAGTTCACTAGAAAAGAAAGTATTTGTTAGGTTTTTTATTTTCAGTGAGATCTGCTGGCAACAGACTCACTGCTACGAGGGACTGAGGGCAGAGAAGCAAACCTACCTGCTTGCAGCTAGCTTGTGCTTCTAAGGCTACTGGACACCATTAGCTCCAGAGGGATCGAACACAGGGCCCGACCTCGATCGTCCGTTCCCGGAGACGCGCCGCCGTCCCCCTTGCAGAGCCAGAAAACGGAAGATAAAGATGAAAAACGGCGGCTGAAGACTCCTGTCTTCATTAAGGTAGCGCACAGCACTGCAGCTGTGCGCCATTGCTCCCATAGCACACCACACACTCCGGTCACTGTTGGGTGCAGGGCGCTGGGGGGGGGGGGGCCCTGGGCAGCAATTAGTTTACCTTTTGGCATAAATAGCACATAATACAGTGTATAACACTGTATATGTGCAAAAACCCCCGCCATTAACATTATAAAAAGCGGGAGAAGCCCGCCGCTGAGGGGGCGGGGCTCTCTTCCTCAGCACAGCCAGCGCCATTTTCTCTTCACAGCTCCACTGGAAGGACGCTCCCCAGGCTCTCCCCTGCAGTATCCAGTACGACAAGGGTAAAAAAGAGAGGGGGGGCACATAAATTTAGGCGCAATTTGTGTATTAGCAGCTATTGGGAAAAATCACTCAGTATAGTGGAAATCCCTGCATTATATAGCGCTGTGGTGTGTGCTGGCATACTCTCTCTCTGTCTCCCCAAAGGACTTTGTGGGGTCCTGTCCTCAGTCAGAGCATTCCCTGTGTGTGTGCGGTGTGTCGGTACGGCTGTGTCGACATGTTTGATGAGGAGGGCTACGTGGAGGCGGAGCAGGAGCCGATAAGTGTGATGTCGCCCCCTACGGGGCCGACACCAGAGTGGATGGATATGTGGAAGGTATTAACCGACAGTGTCAACTCTTTACATAAAAGGTTCGATGACGTAACAGCCTTGGGACAGCCGGCATCTCAGCCCGCGCCTGCCCAGGCGTCTCAGAGGCCATCAGGGGCTCAAAAACGCCCGCTAGCTCAGATGGCAGACACAGATGTCGACACGGAGTCTGACTCCAGTGTAGACGAGGATGAGACAAATGTACAGTCCACAAGGGCCATCCGATGCATGATTACGGCAATGAAAAATGTGTTGCACATTTCTGACATTAACCCAGTTACCACTAAAAAGGGTATTATGTTTGGGGAGAAAAAGCAGCCAGTGACTTTTCCCCCATCTGATGAATTCAATGAATTGTGTGAGGAAGCGTGGTGTTCCCCTGATAAGAAACTAGTGGTTTCTAAGAGGTTACTGATGGCGTACCCTTTCCCGCCAACGGATAGGTTACACTGGGAGACATCCCCTAGGGTGGACAAGGCGCTCACACGATTATCTAAAAGGGTGGCACTGCTGTCTCAGGATACGGCCGCCCTAAAGGAGCCTGCAGATAGAAAGCAGGAGGCTATCCTGAAGCCTGTATATACACACTCAGGTACTATACTGAGACCTGCTATTGCTTCAGCATGGATGTGTAGTGCTGCAGCAGCATGGTCTGATACCCTGTCAGACAACATTGATACCCTCGACAGGGATGCTATTTTGCTAACCATAGAGCATATAAAGGACGTCGTCTTGTATATGAGGGATGCACAGAGGGACATTTGCCGGCTGGCATCTAGAATTAATGCAATGTCCATTTCTGCCAGGAGAGTATTATGGACTCGGCAGTGGACAGGTGGTGCTGATTCTAAAAGGCACATGGAGGTTTTGCCTTATAAGGGTGAGGAATTGTTTGGGGACGGTCTCTCGGACCTCGTATCCACAGCAACAGCTGGGAAGTCGACTTTTTTACCTCCGGTTCCCTCACAGCCTAAGAAAGCACCGTATTATCAAGTACAGTCCTTTCGGCCTCAGAAAGGCAAGCGAGTCAGAGGCGCATCCTTTCTGCCCAGAGGCAGGGGTAGAGGAAAAAAGCTGCACCAGACAGCCAGTTCCCAGGAACAAAAATCCTCCCCTGCTTCCACTAAGTCCCCTGCATGACGCTGGGGCTCCACAGGTGGAGCCAGGTGCGGTGGGGGCGCGTCTCCGGAACTTCAGCGACGAGAGGGTTCGCTCACAGGTGGATCTCTGGGTTCTACAAGTGGTATCTCAGGGATACAAGCTGGAGTTCGAGGCGACTCCCCCTCGCCGTTACCTCAAATCAGCATTGCCAGCGGCTCCCAGGGAAAGGGAGGTAGTGCTGGCGGCTATTCACAAGCTGTACCTTCAGCAGGTGATAATAAAGGTTCCCCTCCTTCAATAGGGACGGGGTTACTTACTATTCCACAATGTTTGTGGTACCGAAACCGGACGGTTCGGTGAGACCCATTCTAAATTTAAAATCCTTGTACACTTATGTAAGGAAGTTCAAGTTCAAAATGGAATCGCTCAGGGCGGTTAATGAAAGCCTGGAAGAGGGGGATTTTATGGTGTCGCTGGACATCAAGGACGCTTATCTGCATGTCCCCATTTACCCACCTCACCAGGAGTACCTCAGGTTTGTGGTACAGGACTGTCATTACCAATTCCAGACGTTGCCGTTTGGTCTGTCCACGGCACCGAGGGTATTTACCAAGGTAATGGCCGAAATGATGATACTCCTTCGGAAGAAGGGAGTTATAATTATCCCGTACTTGGACGATCTCCTTATAAAGGCGAGGTCCAGAGAGCAGTTGTTAGTCAGCGTAGCACTTTCTCGGGAAGTGTTGCAACAGCACGGCTGGATTCTGAATATCCCAAAGTCGCAGCTGATTCCTGCGACGCGTCTGCTCTTCCTGGGCATGATTCTGGACACAGAACAGAAGAAGGTGTTTCTCCCGGTGGAGAAGGCCCAGGAATTGTCATCTCTGGTCAGGGACCTCCTGAAACCAAAACAGGTGTCGGTGCATCACTGCACGCGAGTCCTGGGAAAGATGGTGGCTTCTTACGAAGCAATTCCTTTTGGCAGGTTCCATGCAAGGATCTTTCAGTGGGATTTGTTAGACAAATGGTCCGGATCGCATCTTCAGATGCATCGGTTGATCACCCTGTCCCCAAGGGCCAGGGTGTCTCTGCTGTGGTGGCTGCAGAGTGCTCATCTTCTCGAGGGCCGCAGATTCGGCATACAGGACTGGATCTTGGTGACCACGGACGCGAGCCTCCGAGGATGGGGGGCAGTCACTCAGGGAAGGAACTTCCAAGGACAGTGGTCAAGTCTGGAGACTTCACTACACATAAATATACTGGAACTAAGGGCCATTTACAACGCCCTGAGTCAAGCAGAGCCCCTGCTTCAAAACCAACCAGTGCTGATTCAATCAGACAACATCACAGCGGTCACCCATGTAAACCGCCAGGGCGGCACAAGAAGCAGGATGGCGATGGCAGAAGCCACAAGGATTCTCCGATGGCCGGAAAATCGTGTGCTAGCACTGTCAGCAGTGTTCATTCCGGGAGTGGACAACTGGGAAGCAGACTTCCTCAGCAGGCACGACCTCCACCCGGGAGAGTGGGGACTTCATCCAGAAGTCTTCACGCAGATTGTAAACCGTTGGGAATGGCCACAGGTGGACATGATGGCGTCCCGCCTCTACAAAAAGCTAAAAAAATATTGCGCCAGGTCAAGAGACCCTCAGGCGATAGCTGTAGACGCACTAGTGACACCGTGGGTGTACCAGTCGGTTTATGTGTTCCCTCCTCTTCCTCTCATACCCAAGGTACTGAGGATAGTAAGAAAGAGAGGAGTAAGAACTATACTCATCGTTCCGGATTGGCCAAGAAGAACTTGGTACCCAGAACTACAAGAAATGATCTCAGAGGAACCATGGCCTCTGCCTCTCAGACAGGACCTGTTACAGCAGGGGCCCTGTCTGTTCCAAGACTTACCGCGGCTGTGTTTGACGGCATGGCGGTTGAACGCCGGATCCTAACGGAAAAGGGCATTCCGGATGTAGTGATTCCTACGCTGATAAAGGCTAGGAAAGATGTGACAGCACAACATTATCACCGTATATGGCGAAAATATGTTGCTTGGTGTGAGGCCAGGAAGGCCCCTACAGAGGAATTCCAGCTGGGTCGATTCCTGCACTTCCTACAGTCAGGAGTGACTATGGGCCTAAAATTAGGATCCATAAAGGTCCAGATTTCGGCCCTATCTATTTTCTTTCAAAAAGAACTGGCTTCACTACCTGAAGTTCAGACGTTTGTTAAGGGAGTGCTGCATATTCAGCCCCCTTTTGTGCCTCCAGTGGCACCTTGGGATCTTAACGTTGTGTTGGATTTCCTGAAATCCCACTGGTTTGAGCCACTTAAGACCGTGGAACTAAAATATCTCACGAGGAAAGTGGTCATGCTATTGGCCTTAGCTTCGGCTAGGCGTGTGTCAGAATTGGCGGCTTTGTCGTGTAAAAGCCCTTATCTGATCTTCCATATGGACAGGGCAGAATTGAGGACACGTCCCCAATTTCTCCCTAAGGTGGTATCAGCGTTTAATTTGAACCAACCTATTGTGGTGCCTGCGGCTACTCGGGACTTGGAGGACTCCAAGTTACTAGATGTAGTCAGGGCTTTGAAAATCTATGTAGCCAGGACGTCTGGAGTCAGGAAGACTGACTCGCTGTGTATCCTGCATGCGCCCAACAAGCTGGGTGCTCCTGCTTCAAAGCAAACTATTGCGCGCTGGATCTGTAACACGATTCAGCAAGCTCATTCTGCGGCAGGATTGCCGCATCCTAAATCAGTAAAAGCCCATTCCACAAGGAAGGTGGGCTCTTCTTGGGCGGCTGCCCGAGGGGTCTCGGCTTTACAACTTTGCCGAGCTGCTACTTGGTCGGGTTCAAACACATTTGCTAAATTCTACAAGTTTGATACCCTGGCTGAGGAGGACCTTGCCTTTGCTCATTCGGTGCTGCAGAGTCGTCCGCACTCTTCCGCCCGTTTGGGAGCTTTGGTATAATCCCCATGGTCCTTACGGAGTACCCAGCATCCACTAGGACGTCAGAGAAAATAAGAATTTACTCACTGGTAATTCTATTTCTCGTAGTCCGTAGTGGATGCTGGGCGCCCGTCCCAAGTGCGGACTCTCTGCAATACATGTATATAGTTATTGCTTAACTAAAGTGTTATTGTTTTGAGCCATCTGTTGACTGAGGCTCAGTTGTTGTTCATACTGTTACCTGGGTATAGTTATCACAAGTTGTACAGTGTGATTGGTGTGGCTGGTATGAGTCTTACCCTGGATTCAAAATTTCCTTTCCTTGTAATGTCAGCTCTTCCGGGCACAGTTTACCTAACTGAGGTCTGGAGGAGGGGCATAGAGGGAGGAGCCAGTGCACACCAGATAGTACCTAATCTTTTCTTTAGAGTGCCCAGTCTCCTGCGGAGCCCGTCTATTCCCCATGGTCCTTACGGAGTACCCAGCATCCACTACGGACTACGAGAAATAGAATTACCGGTGAGTAAATTCTTATTTTTAGTACTGTACATGGGTTTACGTTATTTTTTATATTGTACATGGGTTTATGTTATTTTTAGATACTGTACATGGGTTTATGTTTGCATTACTTTTGTACATTGTGCCTTATTTGCAGGTTTTTTTAGTACTGTACATGGGTTTACGTTATTTTTTATATTGTACATGGGTTTATGTTATTTTTAGATACTGTACATGGGTTTATTATGTTTGCATTACTTTTGTACATTGTGCCTTATTTGCAGGTTTTTTAGTACTGTACATGGGTTTACATTATTTTTTATATTGTACATGGGTTTATGTTATTTTTAGATACTGTACATGGGTTTATGTTTGCATTACTGTTGTAAATTGTGCCTTATTTGCAGAGGTTTTTTTTTTTGCTTCTACACCAAATGTAGGAATTAGCTGAAGTACTTAAGGAAGATTATTTTAGTGAGATAAAGGACTGGAGAGGTTGTACAATTGTAGCCTACAACAGACTTCAAATTTGCACAAGCTTCAAGCTGTTTGGCTTTGTGTCTTATCCAATACATACTGTATGCAAGATACATATTGCACATCCATGTTGCACCGTGAAGGAGTGTATTTCCAGCTGCAGCGTGAGCAATGTCATACATATCTTCACACCTACAAAACTGCAAAAAAAAGTAGACTGGATATCCCGTCACTCTCCTGCTTTATGCAAGCCACAAATAAGGCTAAAACAAACAGAATTTTAGAAGAAAAAAGGAAACGTTTTCTTTATTGAAAGTGTGAATGTAAAGCATACTTACCTCCGAGGGAGAGATCCAGTGCAGGGGGTGCGATGATGCCATTCGCGCAATAAAGTCCTGCTACACCCACTGCGCTGTAAACACTTATGTACTAAGATGGTGTAAAAGGTCAGACTTCTTAAGCAGACCCTCTTTTAATATACCTTTGTAAATAAACTCTAGATTTTTTACACCATGTGGAGCACAATTCTTTTGCCAATGGAAATTGCTGTTGACAGTCAAAATATCGACAGCATTATGTTGACAGGGGAATGCCGACACAGCTATAGAGCTATTTACAGCATTTTAAAAGTGTCAGCATTAAAAAAACAAATCACAATGTTTTACTATTATGTTTAAAGTTATAACACCAGCGCGGTTTAAATAACGTTACAACTGCGTCTGCATTCTCCGGTCAACATAGAGCTGTCGGCATTTTCACTTTTGGTATGTTTCCCCATCTGTAAGCAGAGAACAATATAGGGGGTCATTCCGACCCGTTCGCACGCAGCGGTTCTTCGCTGCAGTGTGAACAGGCCGGGACTGCAGCTGCGCGGCGCCCGCAATGTGCACGCACGTCATTGCCTGGCGACGGTCGTTGCCGGGCAGCGATGCCGCCAACGCTGAAAGTGATCGCAGCGGCGACTGCAAGAAGATTGACGGCGGGGATGCGTTCTGGGGCATCTACTCACCGTTTTCCGGGCGTGGAGATCCAAACGCAGGTGTGTCCAGGCATTTGGAGGGCGGATGTCTGATGTCAATCCCGGGACCTTCGTCGCACAGGGTAAGTAAGTCTGACCCTGGTCTTGTTTTGCAGGAAACTTTTTTAGCATAGCAGGGCTGCACAAACGATCGCAGCCCTGCTATGCTAAAATACACTCCCCCATAGGCGGTGTCAAGTTGATCGCACCAGCAGCAAAAATTTGCTACGTGCGATCAACTCGGAATGACCACCATAATTTTTAGCTCCAAATCCCAAAAGTTCTAACACTATTCCTCAATACTGTAGGTTTAACCAGGACCATTAGTTGCACAGTTCATTTCACAGCTTCACGAGTGATTAATAAGCATATACAATACTCAAAACATGACCTGTGTGTGTGTGTGTTTGTGGGGAAACACTAACCTAATGCCTACCATACTAGGTATCCTTTTCTGGTCCTTATGCTGAGTGGTGAGATAAGCATTTTACTGAATGACAGCCTACATTATTGATAGGAGAGTGTTAAGATATCTATTTAAAAGCAAGGGGTTATCTTAAGGCCTAGTGTTAGGTATAATTGACTTTAGATAACGATCTGATCATGGGCTTGGAAAGCTTCCATGGCTGATATTATTGATCAGATGCTCTGGTGGTAATCAGGTTAGAGTAAAGCAGCGGGGTGAGGGAACCACGCTGACCCATGGAAAAATAAACAAGAAATACATCGTCATTACGGGAATCCTATTACCTAAACGTTATCTCCAAATCATCTTTCTCCTGTCTACTCTTTTCAGAGAATCTCCCTCAATTCCATTCTAGTGAAGTGCTCTTAAGGGGGGTACACACGGAAAGCAGGGATGTATCTTCCTATTGGCCAGGATGGCACTCGCCAGGGGCGCCAGCCGAGGAGGGGCGCCGTCCAGAGGTGCCACCCGCGGGCAGTAAATAGATTCACTTTTAGAGGCAGCAGCTATCCCCCCAACCCGTGTAGTTCCTCACCAGCAGGGATGCCCAGTAATGATCACGGTATGCAGCAGCGGCTGCTGGGAGGTTGAGTTTAGTAGAGTTTCTTGTCTGTATTGTGGTGCGGTGCTGGACCCCGGCGCCAAGTACAGTGGCTGCTGCTGCATTCTTTGATCATTAATGGGCATCCCTGCTGTTGAGGAACTACACGGGGGTGGGGGGATAGCTGTTGCCTCTAAAAGTGAATCTACCTAAAAGTGCTGCCTTTAATAGTAAAATCAACATGGGGGCATATGTGTGTCTGGCACTGTGGGGGCATATGTGTCTTTGGCACTGTGGGGGCATAAGTGTATCTGGCACTGTGGGGGGATTTGAGTGTCCGGCACTGTGGGGGCATTTGAGTGTCCAGCACTGTGGGGGCACACGAGTGTCTGGCACTGTAGGTGCATACGAGTGTCTGGCTTGGTGGTGGCATGTGTATCTGGCACTGTGGGGGCATATTTGTATCTGGCACTGTGGGGGCATATGTGTATCTGGCACTATACTCGGAGGCATTATGTGTATCTGGCACTGCACTACTGGGGTCATTATGTGTAACTGACACTATACTGGGGGACATTATGTGCATCTGACACTATACTGGGGACATTATGTGTAATGAGAACTACTGTGGTCTATTGTGTTTAAGGCTGCTAATTGTGTGTGTGCGCATGTGTAGGCGGTGTGATTATATATTTATAGTTTGATATCATAATATAAAATTGTGAGGCCACGCCCACTTTCCCAGGAGCATGCACGCCTTCCCATATATATATATATGGGCACTACTGTGTGGCATAATGTGTATAAGGGGTACTACTGTGTAGCATAACGTGAATAATGTACATTACTGTGCTGTGTAATGTGAGTAAGGCACACTACTGTGGTGTAATTTGAATTGGGGTACTACTAAGTTTCCCCGCCCCTTTTTTGGCACACGTGCCTTCCCTATTTCAAATATGGGGGGGGGGGGGGGGCACCAGTCCTTTACTTTGCCAGGGGTGCTCAGACACCTAAATGCACCCCTGACGGAAAGATCCGTGCTTAAATTCTAAGCAACCTGACTGGATTGCTTAGAACTTAAGCATGGATCTCTCTGTGTGTATGCCCCATAGCGATCGTGATGCGCGTCCCCGCGCATCACTATCGCTGACTCTAGATTGGCTTGCATGCAGGCACAATCTAGCAGGTCGCTGGGTGAAATTAGCGCGCCCACCCCTCGCTCACATAGCGCTGAGTGCTGAGCGGGAGGAGAGAGGTGCGCCTAGCAGTCACTGATAGACAGCTCAGCACACATCTCTCCCCGTGTGTACGGGGCTTTACTCATGGGTTACTGACAATTCTCTTGCCCCTCATCATTTGGAGCATACATTGGGCGGGATGTACCAACCTGTTGCAGTACATCCCGCCACACATCGCAACGACACTAATCGCATATGTACTAATATATGCAGGTAGTGTTGTGGAGCACAGTTCTGGCGATCAGATCTGTCCTTCGCTATGCGCTGCAGCTGCTAGACTTTATTTATTACCAGTTATTATTTTATATAGCGCACACATATTCTGCAGTGTTGTATAGAGAATATTTGCCCATTCACATCAGTCCCTGCCCCAGTGGAGCTTACAATCTATGGGGGTCATTCCGACCCATTCGCACGCAGCGGTTTATCGCTGCGGTGCGAACGGGTCTGGAATGCGCATGCACGGCGGCCGCAGTGTGCGTGCACGATGTGCACGACGTTCCCGGCGACAGGGGTCGCCGGGTTACGTCGCGTCTAACGAAGGAAGCGGCCGCAGAGCCGACCGCAAAGAAGATTGACAGGTAGAAGGCGTTCCAGGGCGGATCTGGACCGTTTGCGGCCGTTTTCGGGGAGTGGTAAGGAAAACACAGGCGCGTCCAGGAGAACGGAGGGCGGATGTCTGACGTCAAAGCCGGCTCCAGCATCGCAGAGATAGTCGCACAGGGTAAGTAGGTATAGGGCTGGTCTTCTTTTGCTTTAATTTTTTTAGCTTAGCAGGACTGCACAAGCGATCGCAGCCCTGCTAAGCTAAAATACACTCCCCCATAGGCGTGACTAGTTGATTGCAGCAGCAGCAGCAAAAAATTGTTGGCTGCGATCAACTATATTCCCTATCACATGTACACGCACACACATTCACGCTAGGGTTAATTTTTGCTGGGAGACAATTAACCTACCTGTATATTTTTGGATTTCTGGGTCTATGACCCAAGAGTCCATCTGCACATGCGCAGACCAGTGGACCCTCTTGCACATCATATTGTGGAAGAAGCCCCATAAGCTTCTACAGGGTAACGCCAACAATATCTGGCATTAGCCAGCGCGATGGGGACCCGGCGATTGGAGGTAAGTACTGTACATATACGTTCTTACTGCAGTTTCACTTTAGTACATCCCAGTGCCTGTGCTGTTTGTGGTAGAGACATGTGCATGACTTGTCACTCATGGAAAATGTATGATAAATGGACCTCTACGAAGAAAGTTTCTAAGGTGCGTCCTAAATCTTTGGGCGATTATGCTGAGCATAACATACCCATCAATTGTTTTTTTTTGGGGGGGTCTACTCTGTACCAGCCAAAAGGTGCTTTGTACCAGGTGCAGTGTCTCTGTATTTCTATTGATTTATATAGCAGTGCCGCAGGTACACTCCCCTTCTACCCATGACCACGCCCCCTTCCCTCATTTGTACCAATTTCTAGCTGGAAGATGTTGGAGGGTATGACATAGGTGGTCATTCCGAGTTGATCGCGCCAAGCAACTTTTTGGTGCCCTTGCGATCAACTAATCTCCGCCTATAGGGGAGTGTATTTTAGCATAGCAGGGCTGCGATCGCTATGCTAAAAAAGTTTCAGTCAAAACAAGACCAGCCCTGCAGCTACTTACCCAGTGCGACGGATCCAGCGATGAAGGTCCCGGGATTGACGTCAGACATCCGCCCTCTGTTCTCCTGGACACGCCTGCGTTTCTCTTACCGCTTCCCCCGAAAACGTCTGGAAACGGTGAGTATCCGCCCTGGAACGCCTCCTGCCTGTCCATCTTCTTGCGATCACCGCTGCGATCACATTTGTCGTTAGCGGCGTTATTGCCCAGCGACGATCGTCACCAGGCAACAACGCACGTGCGCATAGCAACCGTCGCGCATGTGCATTTCCGACCCGTTCGCACCGCAGCGAAGAACCACTGCGTGCGAACGGGTCGGAATGACCCCCATTGTCCAAGATGCACAGACAGGGTGGACTATAGCAAAATAATTTCAGTACTTTTAAATCTTCTAACAGAAACTTTTGTTAAGTATATTTCAGTTGAAGTGGTTATAAATAATACTAGTCAATGCATTACCGGCAGAGCCGGCCCTAGGCATAGGCAAACTAGGCAATTGCCTAGGGCATCTGGTATGCCTAGGGGCATAAGCAGCTCCTGCTGATTAAAATGATATGCGGCATGCCTCTATTCTGTGTGTAGCATTTCATATGCAGATACAGCCACAGTCATAGGTGTGCGCAGGGGGGGGGGGGGGGGGTGCCTGGTGCGCACTGGCACCCCCTAATGTCTGGCACCCCAATCTCACATGCCTGATGCAGCGATCGCCGAGCAAGCTGATTACTGTCCCCTCTGCGCTGCACCCTGTTAGGACTGTATTACTGACCGGACGCCTGGGTTAATCAAGGGTGCCACTGCTACTGGCTTTCAAACTCCCGACTCCACCTCCATGTACAAAAACAGTGTGATGTGACGTGATTACGTCATGCTCCTCGCACGCCCACCCGTCACACCCGCCACATGCCCACCTCTCTCCTTCTATGCTATGCGAACGCCAGCCACTGATGAGGATCAGCATGTAGCCAGTGTTCCTCTTAGGAAGACAAATTCAATTCTGGCAGGCGGTCGGCAGCAACATTGACACGTCAGTCGTTTTTCCAGCAGCATTAGTACTAGTCTGAGACTGTCAGTGTCAGTGAGTGACTGACTTGTAAGTAAGCTGCTGCATCTTGCAGAGGAAAGAGAGGGGGAGCCAGACCAGGCTGAGGAGGAGCAGTGTAATTGCAGTGAGTGCCATCAGGGATGTTTGTTTGGTGCACACCACAACATCTGACAATGTATCTGCTTTATTAGGATTGGTACAAGGGTGGATATTTTATATTGCGTTGACCGTCAATAGATGGTGCTAGACACGTCCAAAAGGCGGTGCTAGACACACCCCTCTGATGGGTGCACCCCCTAATAAAATGTGCTGCGCACGCCTATGGCCACAGTCACACACAGTATATAGGCATGCCGCATATCATTTTAATCAGGAGAAGCTGCTTGTGCATCCTAGCCAAATAGCAATGCAAATAAGATGGAGACAAGATTTATGAGGACACATCTGTATCCAAGCAGAGGCAGAGGTCACAGTGTTAGCGGCCGTGTGAGTGCTGTGTGTGTGTGTGTGAGTGGGTTGGTTGTGCAATAGTGTTCAGCATATATGTAAGGGTCATTATGCGTTTCATGTGTATAAATGCATTAATAATGTACAGCAAATGTGTAAAGGGCACTATGTGTGTCATTATGTGTATAAGGGCATTAATAATGTGTGACGTGTAAGGATCACTATGTGTGTCATTATGTGTATAAGGGCACTAATAATGTGCGGCATATGTGTAAGGGACATTATGTGTGTCATTATCTGTATAAGGGCATTAATAATGTGCAGCATATGTGTAAGTGACATTATGTGTATAAGGGCATTAATAAGGGTTGGCATGTGTAAGGTGCATTATGTTTATAAGGACATTAATAATGTGTGTCACATGTGTAAGAGGCATTACTGTGTGGTATTATGTGTATAAATGCTTTATTAATGTGTGGCATTATGTGTATAAGGTGTTCTACTGTGTGGCGTAACGTATAGAAAGGGCACTACTGTGTGGTCTAATGTGAATAAACAGCAATATGGTGTGGCGTAATGTGAATAAGGAGCAATATGGCGTGGTGTAATGAGAATAAAGAGCAATATGGTGTGGTGTAATGTGAATAAGGAGCAATTCAGTATGATGTTATGTGAATGAAGGGCACTACCGAGAGGAGTAACGTATATAGGCCCTCATTCCGAGTTGATCGGTCGCAAGGCGAATTTAGCAGAGTTACACACGCTAAGCCGCCGCCTACTGGGAGTGAATCTTAGCTTCTTAAAATTGCGACCGATGTATTCGCAATATTGCGATTACTAACTACTTAGCAGTTTCTGAGTAGCTCCAGACTTACTCTGCCTGTGCGATCATTTCAGTGCTTGTCGTTCCTGGTTGACGTCACAAACACACCCAGCGTTCGCCCAGGCACTCCCACCGTTTCTCCGGCCACTCCTGCGTTTTTTCCGGAAACGGTAGCGTTTTCAGCCACACGCCCCTGAAACGCCGTGTTTCCGCCCAGTAACACCCATTTCCTGTCAATCACATTACGATCGCCGGAGCGAAGAAAAAGCCGTGAGTAAAATTACTTTCTTCATAGTAAAGTTACTTGGCGCAGTCGCAGTGCGAACATTGCGCATGCGTACTAAGCGGATTTTCACTGCGATGCGATGAAAAATACCGAGCGAACAACTCGGAATGAGGGCCATAAGGTAAAGTGGTACTACTGTGTGATGTAATGTGAATAAGGGACACTATCGCATGATAAATTGCGAACAAAGTTGCAGTACTGTGTGGCATAATTTGAATTGGGGGTACTATTGTGTGGCCATGCTCCTTCACAGAAAGAACACATACCTTTTTGGGCTGTGTGCCGAATGTGCACACTGTTCTTATTTAAATTACAGGGGGCAGGAAAACCAAAATAAGGACTGCTATGGGTGAGGGGTGATGGTGCTGGGAAAGGGGTGCAGGGTCAGAGGCGGAACTAGCGTTGGTGCTAGGGGGCACAAGCCAAAATCTTGCCTAGGGCATCATATTGGGTAGGGCCGGCTCTGATTACCGGTACCTAATTGTCTCATTATCAAAATTAGCACCTACTATATATTGGCCGCAGATTACTTAAAATGACTTTTAAAATGAGTATTTGCTGACAGTAGATTCGTATCATGTTATTTAGGTAATTTGTGCGGCATGACTAGATAAAATTTTATTAATCCATTGTGCGATGTTCATATAATGTACTTTATGTTAAAATACAGTATGGTATGTTAGGTAATGCTGGTATTATGTATTGGGCACAGTTGGGTATGCTATACTGGTTGTTTCGGCTGTGTAATAGGCACTAATTTGGACAACTAAACTTTGGTCATGATCAGGGATGGATTGGGTTTGAAAACCAGCCCGGGGAAATTTCTGGTAGCAGCCCTAAAGGGGGCGGGGACTGCAGTAAAAATGGTGGGGTCTGTCGAGGGGGGCACGATCCCTTTTCATAGGGCCTGATTCTCTGAGTTGGACGCAGTTGCAGCCTTCCTTGCATTTTTTGCTGCAGTTGTCTCTGTGACTTTAGGCTAATGCCCTTCCCTGGTGTTATCCGTGCGTCCAAATATGCAAGGACTGAGACAGCCAAGCTGTGTCTAAACCCGGACAGTTAGGGCGCTGATAATGATGATGACTGCAGCTGTAGAGACAGTGGTCGGGTTGACCATCCACCTGCAGATGCACGGATACACAGTATGCATTGGCTGATGTTGGCGTTAAGCACAAGGTAGAAACCAGGATGTTATGGCCAGGTGGAGAATTGGTCGCAGATGCGTCCAACTTGGGGGTAAATTTACTAAGATGGGAGTTCTATATAAGATGGGATGTTGCTCAGATTCTATTTCTCATTTATCTAGCACCTGCTAGAAGATAATACCTGGAATCTGATTGGTTGCTATGGGCAACATCCCATCTTAAACAGAACTCCCATGTTAGTAAATCTACCCCTTAGAATCAAACCCAATATGAGCCTGAGCAAGAAAAAAAGCACTTATCATTGTCACAAGAATACATTTCGGAATTATTGTTGGGCGCTTCATGGTGGGGGCTTCCTGCTACCTCGCACACGGGGGTTAGCCCATGAAACCCTGTATATTACAATGTAGAATTCCATGTTTTAATTCACTCACTTTGCGCATAGCCATAGGGAGCGCCAGGCTTATTGCACCACCCACCAGATTCTACTTATCAGTGACAGTTTACTGTTGTTGGCATCATTAGTGCATTTGCCCATTACTACCCACAAACAATGCAGCTTTCCCAGACATATGCATAGTTTATCCTCATCTATACAGTATGTGTTCACAATTGCACAAACATCTCCTTATTGTACTTTGCCTACTGTACGTTAGGCCACCCCAATCCTTCCCGCCTATACAAGCTCAAGCAGGCATAAGTGGCAGAATCATTCCAGTGGGAGAACTTCATGCACCCAATGTTCTGGGCATGTACAGGGGGAAATGATGCCATTTACTCTAAGCAATCTGGCATAGTACATACTCTGCATCAGCCCAAAGTGACCAAGAAGAATATTAATAAGATTATTTATTTATTTATTAACAGTTTCTCATACAGCGCAGCATATTCCGTTGCGCTTTACAATTAGAACAACAGGAATATAAAAAAACTGGGTAAAAACAGACAGACATAGAGGTAGGAAAGCCCTGCTCGCAAGCTTACAATCTGATAAAGGGGCCGATTTATCGCCATCTGCATTTGTGGATGCTTATGTGAAGTGCTAAAATCGACCCAATCTGCAATGCATGATGTATCAATAGCCACGTGCTGGGCTAGAACTTGCGAGTTATCTCTACCCATGCGATGCCACTCCTCAGACATAGTGTGTGTGTGGGGGGGGGGTTCGTGAAAAATACCCCAAGTATGTCCTGCATATGTGCCGACATCGCCGCTACTACTGCCACCGGTACCCCCTCCCCATCACGATGACCCCGCTCCCCTTTATTAGCAGTTTCTTATATAGCGCAGCATATTCCGTTGCGCTTTACAATTAGAACAACAATTATAGAACAAAACTGGGCAAAGACAGACAGACAGAGGTAGGAAGGCCCTGCTCGCAAGCTTACAGTCTATAGGGATCCCCCTGCCCCCCCCTGACCGCAGATCATACTCACCCCAGACGGGGATCAGCGATCATAGCTCTTGGAGGGCTTCCAGTCATCGGGGCTCCCTACTGCTTACTGCTCTGACTTACAGTGCTGTAAGGCGAGCTGCCGCTTTGCAGCATCGCTTTACTGCACCAAAGGTCACCAGAGCAGCAGGGAGCCCCGATGACCGGCAGCCCGCACAGAAGCCCCGATCACAAGACCCTGGGTAGGTGAGTATGAATTTTATTTTTTTTTTCATTTAAAAAAATTAGAAAATTCACAGTGATCAGCCTGAGCATCCATCAGACACACAGAGCTGATCACACTGCTGGCTCCCTGCCTAGGGGCAGAGACAGCTGTGCAGAAGTACAGGATCCGCAGTGAGCCCTGTGATTTCAGCTGGAGCTGGCGTTATTATCACAGGGCTCTCTGCCATTTTTTCTCTCAATTTTTTTTTTTTTTTTTTAGTAAATTTGGTCAGATTGCATTTCCGATTATAATTATGGGGAATGCGATCTGGGTTACTAAAAAAAAAAGAAAAGAGAATGACTGTTTTACTAGTAATTATAAACAAAAATACAACAGTTGTTGCATTTCTTTAATTGGGTAACATAATATGTCTTTACTATGACTGCAGAACATTCCCATACTATTTATATAGGGGTGGTATTCATGTGACCGCCGGTCAGCTGACCGACAGTCACATGACCTCCTCCACGAGCCCGACGGCTCACTATCCCGATGGTCGGCATGCCGACCAACAGGAACTATTTCCACTCGTGGGTGTCCACGACACCCATAGAGTGGGAATAGAACCCGTGGCGCCCGCAGCGTGGCGAGCACAGCAAGCCCGCAAGGGGCTTGCTGCACTCGCCCCTCCCCGCCGGAATCCCGGCGTCGGTATGCTGCCGGGATCCCGGCGTCGGTAAGCTGACCGGCGGTCAGGAGACCGCCGGTCACCAGTACTACACCCTTATATAGCACACAATAATGACTAATAGTTTTCTTTTTTTTTTCTCCTGTTGTCAACAAGTTAACAGTAAGGTAAATGTTTAAATTATTTACAGCTGGAGTTTAAAGGCTAAAACATTGTATTTCATAGCTAAATATAACTGATTGAAGACTAACATGTCTGAGACCCTGAATAATGATTTACTCAGTACCAGAAGGGTTAAGATATTTGAAATTCGCTGCTACCCCCTCAGTCCTCAGACCCTCCTCATCTGTCTTTCCTGACATTTCCCCAGATTGATGGCTCTACTGGTTTAATCCCTGCAGCATAACAAAGACCTCTCAGCGTTGCTTGCGTGAATGAGAGCTTTAGAGGAATATCTTTATTCAATATGTATTGACGATCAAGGAGACAAGAACGATTGACAGTAGCGGCCAATTTCCAGAGCTGCATTCTGTCACAGACAATGGAGAGCCGCTCACTTTAGGTCATTTGCAACATCGGTATGGGGTAGATATAAGTGATCAATCAGCTGTGATCTGTAACTGTGGCTGTATGACTAGCAGGACCCATCACTCTACTCTGTGTACAGACTAGCAGATTGACGCAGCAATATAGCTCTTCATCAATGTCACAGTGCACTACAGTACAGGGACACAACAATTCTTAGTCATTGAGGGTGTTAGGGCACAAACATCTGGATTAGACACCATTTCCGCAGGACGTATGCCTTTAAGCTTCTGATTCACATCCAGTGAAAAAAGTATGACAAAAGATTTAGGGGCCTATTTATCAGTTGATATTTGTGGGATATTCCCTGAAAACAGCTGTAAATATTAAGGAACCCTGGTATTTATCATGGAAGGATTGCAGAAAATATCGCTTCCTCTTTTCAGAATGCAAAACAGGATTTACTAAACTCCGGAATGCAACACATTCTAGAACTTGGCCCCTGTAGACAACATCATCTGAAGATGGTATTAGGCTATAGTAGACCATAGGCAACTGTGTACGGGATTTTTTCAGAGAGGGATTGTCCGGATCCCTCTCCGTGTCCCCTCTCCGTGTTTTACATTGGGGTTCTACGCTAATGCAAATACAATTGCCATTTTCTAGGCTATGGCCTGCGGTTTTTGCCGTCACTCCCCATTAACTTTCCTAAATGGTCACTTTCATTCACTCTGCAAGGAAATACTCACTGCGAACGGACTTGCCAAGACACCTTTACACATGTGCAGTGCGATTGTGGTGCTTGCGCAGTCTGACGATATTCGTTTAATTGCGAAAACATCGGCATAGCGTACAACTCTGAATCAGGCCCATATTACACACAAGCACAGTGGTTAGCATTGCTGACTCATAGAACTGGGGACATGTTTTCTTTTTTAAATCTAACCAGTCCCGGTGCGGATGGAATTTGTATGTTCTCCCAGGTTTGATTGGCTTTCCCCTGAGTACTCCGGTTTCCTATCACAGTCAAAAAAACATAATTGTAGGCTAATCGGCTTCTGACAAAAATGCACCCTAGTGTGTATGTTAGGGACTATAGATAGAAAGCTTTTACTGATTAGGGACTGATGAGTGCACCCAGGATAGCTGCCTCATCCTCAGAGCACAAAAAGTGCTTAGAATCTTGTTGTGAAAAGGCACTATATAAATTATTTGTATTTTTTTATTTTTTAAAGATGTTCCACTAGTCTCCACTGGAGAGACTGCTGAGCATTTGTCATTTTCCAGGAATCCAGCACATTTGATGGGAATGTCCAAACATCAGGGCCGGTTCTACACCTTGCGGCGCCCAGTGCGAAAGTTTCCACTGGCGCCCCCCCCCCTCGGCAAAACAGAGGCGTGGCTTCATAGGGGAGGGTCGAGAGTAGTTGTGCCCCCCTGTGGATTTGCCCCCAGTAGCTGTGCCCCCAGTAGTTGTGCCCCCAGCAGCTGTGCCCCCAGTTAATTTGCCCCCAGTAGCTGTTCCCCTGTAGTAGTGCCCCCTGTAGTTGTTCCCCTAGTAGTTGTGCCCCTTGTAGCAGTGCCCCTGTAGTAGTGCCCCATGTAGTAGTGCCCCCAGTAGCTGTGCCCCCAGTTTATTTGCCCCCTGTAGCTGTGCCCCCCAGTAGTTGTGCCCTCCTGTAGATTTGCCCCCAGTAGTTGTGCCCCCAGTTAACTTGCCCCAGTAGCTGTTTCCCCTTTAGCAGTGCCCCCTGTAGTTGTTCCCCTAGTAGTTGTGCCCCTGTAGTAGTGCCCCCAGTAGCTGTGCCCCCCGTTGATTTGCCCCCTGTAGATTTGCCCCCAGTAGTTGTGCCCCCAGTAGCTGTTCCCCCTGTAGCAGTGTCCCTGTAGTTGTTCCCCTAGTAGTTGTGCCCCCTGTAGCTGTGCCCCTTGTAGCAGTGCCCCCTGTAGTAGTGCCCCCTGTAGTAGTGCCCCCAGTATGTGCCCCCAGTAGTTGTGCCCCCTGTAGATGTGCCCCCTGTAGCCGCTTTGAAACCTAAAAGAAAAATCTCAATACTTACCAGCCTCGCTCCTGCTTCCGGATCGATGCTTCTGCTGTCTCCGGGCGCTGGCTCCTCTCTATGGGAGAGACGTCATGACGTCTCTCCCATAGCAGCGCCGCACTGACACTAGAGGTCAATATTGACCTCTAGCCAGAGTCAGCGACGCAGGCTGCAGCAGGCGCACATGCACCGCCGCAATCATGCGCAGCTCTGCGAATCTCTAAGTGATTCTGAGTCTAACATATCTGGAGGCGTGTCTCACTCTCAGTGAAATGGGTGTGACTTGGTGTCAAGTGTGTGCACACACCGGGCCAGATTATAGGAGGGACGGCAGGGGCGGTCGTCCGGGGCCCCCCACACATTAGGGGCCCACTTACATTCCCCTGGCAATATGTCGCCTTCATCTTCGGTGGCTCAGCTGTTCCTTAACACCAGCCGCCGAAGAGCTCCTCACTACAGTCAGGAGCCGGTGGAGCACACTGACACAGTGCCGACACTGCACCTTCAGAGTTCCAGCAGCCGACAATGTGTCGCGTGATTTGCAGTGAGTATCGTGCGATACACTATACCAGAGCCGGCTGCTGCAGCACTGTAGGGGTTGAGTCGGCACTGTGTCAGTGTGCTTTACCGGCTTCCCGCTCTACCGCTGCAACGCTGAAGGGGCCAAGCCGGTACTGTGTCAGTGTTGCGTATCGGCTCCTTACTCTTCCACTGCTGGAACATCACTGACCGGGTCTGGAGAGGTAAAGCTCTGGAATGGGGGGAGGGTTTACAATCAATTACTTTGTGGGGGGCCCTACATCTTAGTTTCCCCTGGGCCCTAAGCCTTAATTCGGCCCTGCGTACACATGTAAGAGGACTCTCTTGTGGGGGTGTAACTAGGGTCATACATATGTTTAGGGGAGGCATACAGTATTTCAGAAGTATCCTGTCGGATGGATGGGCTGGGGAGGGTGCAATCACAGAGATCCATGAGACGCAGAACATGGCCAGACACTCTCATTAGTCTTCTGCTTGCAGCTAGGTACCCAATTTCTGCCCAAAGTGCATAGGCAGTGTCGGACTGGGGCATAAAGGGCCCACCGGGGAAATGCTGTTGTAGGGGGCGGGGCCCATGCTTAAGGGTGTGGCCATGCTCCACTGGGGCGTGGCCAGCCACCACAGAGGTTTGGCTAACCATTACAGAGTACATGTTCTGTTCCCCTTGGTAAATATATAATAAAAGTTTTATAAAACATATTCTTATGAAGTATAATGTAACATTAGTATAATGCATAATTCAAGTGCACTAGGATAGAGTCTGGAACCTGATCCCTAGAGCAGGAGGGGGGCCCATAGGCAGTGGGGCTCACCAGGGGTTTCCCCTGTTCCCCTGTGGGCCAGTCCGACCCTGTGCATAGGGGTGGCATTTACAATTGTGATTGCCATGCTACTTTCCATAGTGACATTTCCCCTCCAGTATTCTTGCAGACGTTTGATATTATCTCTTCTGAAGATGTAAGATAGTCTCTGTCTTAGATATTATATAATGTGCACTTTTTCCTAGAAGTTGGTGATTTACAAAGCAGCAGCTGTGAGTGGAGTTCCTGGCTTACAGTCTTATGAGCGTCTCCAAAGTTATTTTATATCACGTTACATGACGACTTCTTACAGAGTCTGGCAGTAGCTCCCTGGTCAATAAAATAAGAGCTGAAGTATTAGGCAGCGGGTTACATGTGATATCAGCACTTTCGTTATACGGTCGTCATGTTGTCAGGAATAAAGGTTAGCTGAGACAAGATGGCCAGAAAATAAATCATTCAGAGGTTGTACTTATACGTGGAGCAGATGTTATTGGGGAAATTAGTGTTATTGACGCAGCAGAATCATTTATTGCTGCATGTCTTCTACTTGGTCACGGTGTTCCTAAACAGCCACTAAACTTCTGCTCATATCGCAGATTGCAGTTACTGTACTAACAAAGGGCCTAATTCAGGCCTGATCGCAGCAGCAAAATCTTTCTCTAATGGGCAAAACCACGTTGCACCGCAAGTGGGGCAGATGTAACATGTGCAGAGAGAGTTAGATTTGGGTGGGTTATATTGTTTCTGTGCAGGGTAAATACGGGCTGCTTTATTTTTACACTGCAACATAGATTTTAGTTTAAACACACCCCACCTAAATCTAAGTCTCTCTGCACATGTTACATCTGCCCCACCTGCACCGCATATGGTTTTGCCCATTAGAGAAAAAATTTGCTGCTGAGATCAGGTCTGAATTAGGGCCCTTATTCCGAGTTGATCGCACCAAGCAACTTTTTGCTGCTGGTGCGATCAACTAATCTCCGCCTATGGAGGGGGTGTATTTTAGCATAGCAGGGCTGCATTTCACTCAAAACAAGACCAGCCCTGGACATACTTACCCTGAGCGACGGATCCAGCGATGATGGGGCCGGCTTTGACGTCACCCCTCCGCCCTCCGTTCGCATGGACACGCCTGCGTTTTACTTACCACTCCCCGAAAACGGCAGCAAACGGTAAGTTGGCGCCCCGGAACACCCTCTTGCTGTCCATCTTCTTCCGCTTTCTTCTCTGTCAGCGTCGTTGCCAAGCGACCTCTGTTGCCGGGCAACGCCACGCATGCGCATTCCAGACCCGTTCGCACCACAGCGAAGAACCGCTGCGTGCGAGCAGGTCGGAATGACCCCCTAGGTCCAAAATACGCTTCATCCGCAACTTCACAAAAAGATTCACTATAAAAATGACATAACCAAACATAAAATATTGGAAGACAGCGAGGAACTACAGTGGATGTAAAGAGCGCAAATTCATGCCGTGTTCTCCAGAGAATCTTTTTAAAGCCAGATGCAGGGACGTAGCCAGAACTTGCAGGGCCCCCAGTCCCAATACTTCTAGAGACATATCTTTATAGCACTTGTTAACTATATGCCTCATAATAGTGTCCGCGTTCATTTTCTGAACCATAGTAATACCCTAGTCAATGTTACACATAGTAGTGCCCTAGTTCACATGATGTGACAATGTACGGCTGCCAGAACAAATTATGTAACACAGTAGCCACAATTCACATTATGACACAGTGGTGGTCATTCCGAGTTGTTCGCTCGCAAGCTGCTTTTAGCAGCTTTGCACACGCTAAGCCGCCGCCTACTGGGAGTGAATCTTAGCTTATCAAAATTGCGAACGAAAGATTAGCAGAATTGCGAATAGACACTTCTTAGCAGTTTCTGAGTAGCTCCAGACTTACTTGGCATCTGCGATCAGTTCAGTCAGTGTCGTTCCTGGTTTGACGTCACAAACACACCCAGCGTTCGCCCAGACACTCCTCCGTTTCTCCAGACACTCCCGCGTTTTTCTCAGAAACGGAAGTGTTTTTTCACACACACCCATAAAACGGCCAGTTTCCGCCCAGAAACACCCACTTCCTGTCAATCACATTACGATCACCTGAACGAAGAAAAAACCTCGTAATGCTGTGAGTAAAATACCTAACTGCATAGCAAATTTACTTGGCGCAGTCGCAGTGCGAACATTGCGCATGCGCAATTAGCGGAAAATCGCTGCGATGCGAAGAAAATTACCGAGCGAACAACTCGGAATGAGGGCCAGTGTCCCCAGTTCCTATTATGTCACATTACAGTGCCTCCACTTCATATTATGCAACATTACAGTACCCCAGTTGTAATATACTGTAATTCTATCCAGTTTATTTATACCACATTACAATTAGCAGGTCCAGAGGCATACCTAGATATATTGCAGGCCCCAAGGCAAAAGTTTGCAAGGGCCCCTATGTACCACACAATAGTGGAACATGTATTTAACACATGTAACTGTGACAAGGAAGGTGGCCCCTCTCAGCACTGGGCCCTGATAGCAGCTGCACTCCCTGCACCTATGGTAGCTACACCCTGTATATAACGCATGTAACTGTGAGAGGGAAGGTGGGCCCCTCTCAGCTCTGGGCCCCATAGCAGCTGTACTCCCTGCACCTATGGTAGCTACACCCTGTATATAACACATGTAACTCTGACAGGAAAGGTGGCCCCTGTCAGCTCTGGGCTCCATAGCAGCTGCACTCCCTGCACCTATGGTAGCTACGCCCCTGTATATAACACATGTAACGGTGACAGGAAAGATGGGCCCTCTCAGCTCTGGGCCCCATAGCAGCTACACTCCCTCCACCTATGGTAGCTACACCCTGTATATAACACATGTAACTGTGACAGGGAAGGTGGGCCCCTCTTAGATCTGGGTCCCATAGCAGCTGTACTCCCTGCACCTATGGTAGCTACACCCCATAGTTACCGACATTCTGGCTGCTCTCTGCGGGAGAGAGCAGCCAGGTCGGCTCACAGGGCGGGCAGGGGAGGCTGTGACGAAGAGGAGGGGGTGGACCGGAGGCGGGATGGGGGCGGAGCAAGGGTGGACGGGGCGGAGCAAGGGCGGGGTCACGATGACACCTCCTTTAAGCCATGCCCCCGCTCTGTAATGCCGCGATCACCGGCATTACACTGCAGGGGGCGTGGCTATGATGACGCGATTCAGCAAGAATCGCGTCATCGACTGCCCGGACCGCCCACTTTACACACTAAGTGGGCGGACGGGCAGGGGGGACCCCGTGAATCGGGAGACTTGCCTGCTCTTCCGGTGGGCCGGGAGGGTCACCCGATTTTCGGGAGCCTCCCGGCCATTCCGGGAGAGTAGGCAAGTATGCTACACCCTGTATATAACACATGTAACTGTGACAGGGAAGGTGGCTCCTCTCAGCTCTGGGTCCCATAGCAGCTGTACTCCCTGCACCCAGAGCCGGCAATAGGCATAGGCAAACTAGGCAATTGCCTAGGGTATTTGATATGCCTAGGGGCATTATCAGCTTCTGCTGATTAAAATGATATGCGGCATGCCTATATTCTGTGTGTAGCATTTCATATGCAGATACAGCCACAGACTCACACAGTATATAGGCATGCTGCATATCATTGTAATCAGCAGAAGCTGCTTATGCATCCTAGCCACATAGCAATGCAAATAAGATGCATTTTCATTAAAAAAAGGTGCCCGACGTTAGCATTGAGGCAAGATTTGTGAGGACACATATGTATCCAAGCAGAGGCAGAGGTCACAGTGTTAGTGGAAGTGTGAGTGCTGTGTGCATGTGAGTGGGTTGGTTGTGCAGTAGTGTTCGGAATATGTGTAAGGAGCATTATGTGTGTCATGTAAAAATGCATTAATAATGTGCAACATATGTGTAAAGGGCACTATGTGTGTCATTATGTGTATAAGGGCATTAATAATGTGCGGCATATGTGTAACAGGGTACTACTGTATGTGTGTCATTATGTGTATAGGGTGTCGAAGTCGAAAAATATTGCAATACACACACCACATGCAAACGCCACACAGATGGCATCCATGCATGTACTCATTCTGCCGTACGTGCGCATACTCGCAAATTGCGTACAATCGCCTCCCACGGGAGTGCGTGTCTGGGCATGGTATGAGCAATTGCAGAAAGATTCTTACTTGCAATGGAAAATGATTACAGACACATGCCACAGTGCCCAGCCTGTGTCGAGTCACTGTTCACACACACACTAATCTAACCAAACATGCACATCCTTCCAACACAATGTCTTGTTCACTCCAATGTTTGAACAGACCCCCTGGTCTGTGAAGAAAGACAAACACAAACTGAACAAGTCATCTTTTGGTAGGGGCCAGAACAATGGGAGACAAATATCCCAATAGATACACACAAGCCTGCGGTTGCAAATTATTAACTACAGGCAGCCTGCAGTCTAGAAAACCTTTGAAAGATAGATATAATAGCAGGGAAACACTTATATATATATATACATATATATATGTGTGTGTGTATCTTGAGAATGGTTGGTCAATTCATGTGTAGGATCATGTTGCTTGGAGATAACATAACAAAGTAACCTAATGAACATGGAAATATCTGTCACACATAACATATTTCCCAAACTTAGTACACACATTACACATAGTCTCCCCTTTCCCCTCATGCAACTTTTACTTATTTACAAGGCACAACAAGGGAATTATACACCTTTACAGTATGCGAGGGGACAGTAACTGATCAGAGCATCATGCATGGTATCTACGTGTTCGGATAATTATGAGTAATAATCCGGTGTTGGTTTGGAGAAGATTGCATGTCGTTGCGAATAGTTATTCGCAAAGGCAGATTAAAGGTATTGTGTTTATTATGTACTTGGTATGCGGTGGGAATCCAGAGCTGACCAGCTGTACACACCCCTGGATCAAGGCATCGCCCATCTCTTCAAACCGACCAATGACCTCTCCTGTACTGTAAACGACCATCCCTCCAACCAATCAGTGGAGAGCATACAACCCCATTGTATTGTATTTTTGTTAGGGTCTCCTGCCCTGTGCTGCCACGTCGTCATGGCAACCGGGAGACAAGTGCTAGTGGAGTAACCTGAGCGCAGCTGATACTCCGGTTCGGGTCTTTTGCTGTGCAGTGGTTATAGGCTCTGTGCACGGCAGGGGATCCGGTGCTGGTTTTTGTGCTCACAGTCTGTGAGGTCTGAGTGGGGCGTGGACAGCACCTGCTTTATAAGGCCTCTTCTCAGTTTAAGCAGATGCTGCTGAATCTTTGTTGGTTAGTCAGTTCCTGAAAGTTAGCCAGTACTGTGTAGCTTTGTATTTGTTTGTTGCTTACTGCAAATAGGCCTGGGGATTTGGTATTACACTCTGCCAATCCAGACCTAGCAGTAAGACTGGAGTCAGTCGTTTAGCTTGCTGGGGTTCTGTTACTACTCTGTGAACTTAGCAAGTTTGCGGCTGTATTCTAAGACTTGCCTGTCTAATCCTGTCTCACTGTGCTAGGTGTCAGGGGTCAGTTTAGTGGCAGTAAGCTGAACCTGTGCACTGCAAGTGAGAATTAGGATTGTGGAGACTCTCCTTGTGTCTATCATTCCATCTCTGACCAAGGAGTTTACTGCCACACCCGTTGGTAACCCTTTAGGGTTTTGCTGTTGCCCTTAGCAACAGCATTTCGGGTTCTCTACGTATTAAAACACAACATCTTGCTTTTCCCATCTGAGCATTTCTAATACAAGGGAGATACCCAGTTCCTTAGCCTCTGGGCTTCTCTTTTCACTTTGTGTGTATTTTGTTACCCTATCACCTTCTGTGTACGTTATGTCATATTCCCCAGTCTGTCTGTGAGTCCATTTGTTTTGCATACCTATCCGTTCAGACACCAGTACATTCCTGCAGGCACTGGTGTGCATAACATATTCAGCAGCCTAATACTCCTGTTGAAATTTTGTGGGAATATGGAGCATACCCCTCAAAATACGTTGCAACAGGTGGTCGATCAGGTGCAGGTCCTGACTCGACAATTTAATGATTTGTCCATTAAAATGCACACCTCCCAGGCTGCTGGCGGAGCTCCCGCAGCAGCAGCACCTGCAGGGGTTAAGGAGCCGAAAGTAAATCTCCCGGATCGTTTTTCTGGAGATCGCTCGCAGTTCTTTTGCTTCAAGGAGAGCTGCAAGCTATACTTCCGGCTTAGGCCTCAGACTTCTGGGTCGGAGATTCAGCGGGTGGGCATAGTGATTTCCTTGCTACAAGGAGACCCACAGGTCTGGGCATATGGGTTGCAGCCTGACTGTCCGTCGCTTAAAAGTGTTGATGCTTTTTTTACGGCACTGGGCATGTTATATGATGACCCTGACAAGACGGCCTCAGCCGAGGCTCAGATTTCGATCCTTAAGCAAGGGCGAAGGCCAGTTGAGGTTTACTGTACGGAGTTTTGGAGGTTGGCCCATGATACCCAGTGGAATGACCCAGCCCTGAGACACCAGTACCGAAGAGGTCTTTCTAACCAGATAAAGGACCAACTGGTACAATATCCCTTGCCTGATAGCTTGGATCAGCTCATGCAGTTATCCATCCGGGTGGATAGACGGCTGAGAGAGCGTAGGCTTGAAAGGGAGACTGAGATTTCCTTCCTTCCCAAGGGAACCTCAGACTCTGAGGAATTTTCCGAGGAGCCTATGCAGATTGGGGCTACCCGCCTCTCCTCGCGTGAGAAGACGCGGAGGAGACAGCAGGGGTTGTGTTTGTACTGTGGGAATAAAGGTCATGTGGTAGTATCATGCCCAGAAAAGCCGGAAAACTTCAGGGCCTGAGGGTGATGGGAAATATCCTGTCAGGCCAGAAGTCAGAATTTCCCAAGAAGACTTTTATCATTCCGGTGACCTTGAAGATCCTCGGTCAAACTGTCAAGACTGAGGCCTTTGTGGACAGTGGGGCCGACGGGGTTTTTATGGACCGCCAATTCGCCCTGAAACACTCTGTTCCCTTAGTACCCTTGGCATCGGAAATTGAGATTTGTGGGTTAAACGGGGAACCATTATCCCAAGGTAAAATTACCTCTTGCACTAGCCAGATTTCTTTGTTTATTGGAGCCACACACTCTGAAAAATTGTCCTTTTATGTGACTGTCTGTACTTTTGCCCCATTGGTGTTGGGGTTACCCTGGTTAAGGGCCCATAATCCTCAATTTGACTGGGTCTCTGGGGAGATTCTTAGTTGGGGTACTGATTGTTTCAGGAGTTGCTTGAGCCTTCCAGTCAGGCTCTCGCAGCTAAGTTTGCCAGGATTGCCAGGGTGTTATGCAGATTTTGCGGACGTGTTCTCCAAAAAATTTGCAGAGGTACTACCTCCCCATCGCCCCTATGACTGTGCCATTGATTTGTTGCCAAATGCTAAGCTTCCCAAGAGCAGGTTGTACTCCCTGTCACGTCCTGAGACTCAGGCTATGGCAGAGTACATTCAGGAGAACTTGGCTAAGGGATTTATCAGACCTTCACAGTCTCCAGTTGGGTCGGGGTACTTCTTCGTGGGTAAAAAGGACGGTTCGTTGCGACCCTGCATCGATTTCAGGGAATTGAACCGTATCACGATTAAAAACTCATACCCACTGCCTCTCATTTCGGTCTTGTTTGACCAGCTTCGTACTGCCACCATTTTTTCTAAGATTGACCTACGCGGTGCGTACAATCTAATCCGAATAAGAGAGGGGGATGAATGGAAGACTGCCTTTAATACCCACTCAGGGCATTATGAATATTTGGTGATGCCTTTTGGGCTCTGTAATGCCCCGGCAGTCTTCCAGGATTTCATGAATGATGTGCTCAGGGAATATTTGGATAGATTCTTAGTTGTATACTTAGATGACATCCTAATCTTCTCCCATTCCCTGGAGGAACATCGGAAGCATGTACGCTTAGTCCTCCAGAAACTCAGAGACCACCGGCTTGGGGCGAAGCTGGAGAAGTGCGAATTTGAAGTTCAGCAAATCGCATTTCTAGGATATATTATCTCCCCAGAAGGTTTCCAAATGGAGGGTTCCAAGGTACAGGCAGTCCTGGATTGGGTGCAGCCCACTAGTTTGAAGGCGCTTCAGCGTTTCCTGGGCTTTGCGAATTTTTATAGACGATTTATCGCTGGATTTTCGTCTATAGTGGCGCCCTTGGTGGCACTCACTAAGAAAGGGGCGGATGTTGCTCACTGGTCTTGTGAGGCTAAAGCGGCTTTTGCCCGTCTCAAAAGGGCATTTGTTTCGGCCAAGGTGCTGCGACACCCAGATCCAGAGCGTCCTTTTGTGGTGGAGGTGGATGCCTCTGAGATGGGTATTGGGGCAGTGCTTTCTCAGATGGGAGTGTCTGATAATTGCCTTCATCCCTGTGCTTACTTTTCCCGTAAATTTTCGCCTGCCGAGATGAATTATGACGTGGGTAACCGGGAATTGTTGGCTATTAAGGATGCACTCGAGGAGTGGAGACACTGGCTTGAGGGGGCTAAGTTTGTGGTCTCAATTCTCACTGACCATAAGAATCTGGCATATTTAGAGTCAGCGAAGCGTCTCAATGCCAGGCAGGCACGATGGGCTTTGTTTTTTGCTCGCTTTAATTTTTTGATAACATATCGCCCTGGGTCAAAAAACATCAAGGCTGATACGCTCTCGCAGAGTTTTGCTCCAATCCAGGAGACCACAGAGGAGCCGTTGCCCATTGTTTCCCCATCATGTATTAAAGTGGGCATTACCCAGGACCTCTTATCATTAGTCCTTAGAGCACAGGAGCAGGCTCCTCCAGACCTTCCGGTAGGTCTTTTGTTTGTGCCTCCTAGGTTAAGACAGCGAGTGTTCCTGGAATTCCATGCCAAGAAGTCGGCAGGTCACCCGGGTATTGCCAGAACTCGGGAGTTGCTATCTAGGGCGGTGTGGTGGCCCTCGGTGGCTAAGGATGTGGATCAGTGGGTTCGGGCATGTGACATCTGTGCCCGAAATAAGACTCCTAGAGGGGTTCCTGTTGGCCCATTACATCCACTCTCTATCCCATCTAAGCCATGGACCCACATTTCAATGGATTTTGTGGTGGACTTGCCCAAATCCTCGGGGATGACAGCCATCTGGGTTGTCGTTGACAGGTTTTCGAAGATGGCGCACTTCGTTCCACTGGTTGGGCTGCCATCGGCCAGACGCCTGTCTGAATTATTTATGCTGCATGTTGTGCGTCTCCACGGGTTGCCACTTGATGTGGTCTCTGACCGCGGATCCCAGTTTGTGGCCAAATTCTGGAGGGCATTTTGTTCCGATCTCCAGATTTCTGTCAGCTTGTCGTCAGGCTACCATCCGCAGTCTAATGGGCAGACTGAAAGGGTGAACCAGTCCTTGGAGCAGTTCCTCAGGTGTTATGTCTCCAAGTGTCAGACTGACTGGGTTGCTCATCTGTCCATGGCGGAGTTTGCCTATAACAACGCGGCTCACTCTGCTACAGGGATCTCTCCCTTCCTTTGTGTGTATGGGCATCATCCTAAGGCCAATTCTTTTGACCCCCTGGACTCCACGCCTGGTGGTTCCTCTGTGGTTTCGGTCCTTAGAGGTATTTGGCGGAAAGTGAAGAAAGCCCTTGTGTCTGTGTCATTAGTGACCAAAAGGGTTTTTGATAAGCGGAAAAGACCCTGCAGCTTCAAATTAGGAGACTTCGTCTGGTTGTCTACCAAGAATTTGAAGTTGAGACAGCCATCTCATAAGTTAGGCCCCCGGTTCATCGGCCCTTATAAGATCACCAGGGTTATCAATCCGGTGGCATTTCAGTTAGATCTGCCCCGTTCTTTGGGTATCAATAAAACATTTCATTGTTCCCTTTTAAAACGGGCGATTAGCAATCCTTCTTCCAGTGGAAGACCTTCCCCTCTTCTGATACGTGGCCAGAGGGAGTTTGTTGTTGAAAGGATTCTTGACTCCAAGGTGGTTCGGGGTCGGCTGTCATTTTTTGTGCACTGGAAGGGGTATGGCCCGGAGGAGCGGTCGTGGGTGCGCAGTTGTGATCTTCATGCCCCCAGACTGATACGCTCTTTCTTCTCGCAGTTCCACGATAAACCCGGTGGTAGGGGTTCTTTGACCCCTCGTCAGAGGGGGGGTACTGTTAGGGTCTCCTGCCCTGTGCTGCCACGTCGTCATGGCAACCGGGAGACAAGTGCTAGCGGAGTAACCTGAGCGCAGCTGATACTCCGATTCGGGTCTTTTGCTGTGCAGTGGTTATAGGCTCTGTGCACGGCAGGGGATCCGGTGCTGGTTTTTGTGCTCACAGTCTGTGAGGTCTGAGTGGGGCGTGGACAGCACCTGCTTTATAAGGCCTCTTCTCAGTTTAAGCAGATGCTGCTGAATCTTTGTTGGTTAGTCAGTTCCTGAAAGTTAGCCAGTACTGTGTAGCTTTGTATTTGTTTGTTGCTTACTGCAAATAGGCCTGGGGATTTGGTATTACACTCTGCCAATCCAGACCTAGCAGTAAGACTGGAGTCAGTCGTTTAGCTTGCTGGGGTTCTGTTACTACTCTGTGAACTTAGCAAGTTTGCGGCTGTATTCTAAGACTTGCCTGTCTAATCCTGTCTCACTGTGCTAGGTGTCAGGGGTCAGTTTAGTGGCAGTAAGCTGAACCTGTGCACTGCAAGTGAGAATTAGGATTGTGGAGACTCTCCTTGTGTCTATCATTCCATCTCTGACCAAGGAGTTTACTGCCACACCCGTTGGTAACCCTTTAGGGTTTTGCTGTTGCCCTTAGCAACAGCATTTCGGGTTCTCTACGTATTAAAACACAACATCTTGCTTTTCCCATCTGAGCATTTCTAATACAAGGGAGATACCCAGTTCCTTAGCCTCTGGGCTTCTCTGTTCACTTTGTGTGTATTTTGTTACCCTATCACCTTCTGTGTACGTTATGTCATATTCCCCAGTCTGTCTGTGAGTCCATTTGTTTTGCATACCTATCCGTTCAGACACCAGTACATTCCTGCAGGCACTGGTGTGCATAACAATTTTGGGCAAGGGTATATAAACCTTGCACCTGGGCCGGTCACTCTCTCTCTCTGCTTTTTTAAAGACTCATAGGTCGTCTCGCCAGACGACTGGGGACCGGATCCGGGTGGCTCAAGCGACAAAGCGTACGTATCATTGGGTGTTACTTTCTCTCTGTGATTGAATTGTATGGTGTTGTACCATTTATATTGTAACTTATTGTAACCCCCTTTTTCAAATATATTATTACTTGTTGCTGCTTTGGACCACAACTTACAATCAAATACTGGTGTCGCATTCAGTTTCTGTTGAGCATTTGTATAGTGTAATAATTGCCACACCTAGAGCTGCCTCGTGCTCTCAGCGTGTCGGTCTGTGTGTATGCACTGAGTGTAAGTTGCATGGCTATTCCGGCGTGTGTACGCAAAGTGCGTGCACAGTACGGGACTGTGTACGCTAACTGGGGACAGGGTACGTAGGTAAAGGATTTATTACAGCGGCCGCAGCGGCTTCAGTTACAGTGTGCAATAGGGGTTAGTGGCTGCTTTCCAAGAAGTCTATCAAACTTCTCAGTGGGCACTAATAATGTGCAGCAAATGTGTAGGGGGCACTATGTGTATCATTATGTGTATAAGGGCATTAATAATGCAAGAAGATGCCACTTTTTGGGCTGTGCGTCCAATGTGCGAACTGTTCCTATTTAAAATATAGGGGGTACAAGGACTGCTATGGGTGGGGGGTGATGGTGCTGGGAAAGACGTGCAAGGTCAGAGGTAGAACCAACGGTGGTGCTAGGGGGCACCTGCCAAAATCTTGCCTAGGGCATCATATTAGTTAGGGCCGGCTCTGCCTGCACCTATGGTAGCTACACCCTGTATATAACACATGTAACTGTGATAGGGAAGGTGGCCCCTCTCAGCTCTGGGCCCCATAGCAGCTACACTCCCTGCACCTATGGTAGCTACACCCGGTATATAACACATGTAACTGTGACAGGGAAGGTGGCCCCTCTCAGCTCTGGGCCCCATAGCAGCTGCACTGCCTGCACCTATGGTAGCTACACCTTCTATATAACACATGTTTTTTGGCAGAATCTGCAATCCGTACTGAATAACCCCTTGGGTACACTAATTAATGCTTAAAAATAAAAAAATGACACACAAAAGTGCAAAAAAAAACCTGTGTTAACCTTTTTTTGTGTCAACCATTTCCATGTAAACCTTTTGACCATGTCAACCAGTTCTACTGTCTACCATTTTGCTATCGACCTTTGGACCCTGTCGACCTTTTTCATGTTGACCATTTGGGGTCAACATATTGAGTCTGATCTTTTCTATGTAGATCTAATGAACCATACCCATTTTGACCTGGATATGAAAACCGGCACAGCTGGGCACATAATAATTTGCCTGGGGCATTTCCGTGAACCATGAAGTGGGCAGCAGCTTCAAATGCATTAGGCAGCTGATATCGATTGTGTATTGACTCCACCGCTCTCCTTCTCATCGGGTTTGGGACTCAAGGTCAACACCACTTAGGTCGACACTAATTGGTTGACACACATTAGGTCAACACCAGAAATAGGTTGACACGAGCAATGTCGACATGGAAAAAATCGACATGTGTTTCTCTGACGTCCTAGTGGATGCTGGGTACTCCGTAAGGACCATGGGGAATAGACGGGCTCCACAGGAGACTGGGCACTCTAAAAGAAAGATTAGGTACTATCTGGTGTGCACTGGCTCCTCCCTCTATGCCCCTCCTCCAGACCTCAGTTAGAATCTGTGCCCGGCCGAGCTGGTTGCACACTAGGGGCTCTCCTGAGCTTCTAGTAAAGAAAGTATTTGTTAGGTATTTTATTTTCAGTGAGATCTGCTGGCAACAGACTCACAGCTACGAGGGACTGAGGGGAGAGAAGCGAACCTACCTGCTTGCAGCTAGCTTGGGCTTCTAAGGCTACTGGACACCATTAGCTCCAGAGGGATCGAACACTGGGCCCGTCCACGATCGTCCGGTCCCGGAGCCGCGTCGCCGTCCCCCTTGCAGAGCCAGAAGCAAGAAGATCTTCCTGAAAATCGGCGGCTGAAGACTTCGGTCTTCATGAAGGTAGCGCATAGCACTGCAGCTGTGCGCCATTGCTCCCTATGCACACCACACACTCTGGTCACTGATGGGTGCAGGGTCGCTGGAGGGGGGGGGGTGCAGGGTCGCTGGGGGGGGGGTGCCCTGGGCTGCAATTAGAGTACCTTCTATGGCAAAAGCACATAATATAGTCCAATAAACTATATATGTGCAAGAATCCCCCGCCATAATATAAATATAAGAGCGGGAGAAGTCCGCCGAGAAGGGGGCGGGGCTATCTCCCTCAGCACACTGGCGCCATTTCCTCTTCACAGCTCCGCTGGAAGACAGCTCCCCAGGCTCTCCCCTGCAGTTTCCAGGCTCAAAGGGTAAAAAAGAGAGGGGGGGGCACTAAATTTAGGCGCAAATTGTATATGTAAAGCAGCTATAGGGAAAAATCACTGAGTTAGTGTACATCCCTGATTATATAGCGCTGTGGTGTGTGCTGGCATACTCTCTCTCTGTCTCCCCAAAGGACTTTGTGGGGTCCTGTCCTCAGTCAGAGCATTCCCTGTGTGTGTGTGCGGTGTGTCGGTACGGCTGTGTCGACATGTTTGATGAGGACGCTTACGTGGAGGCGGAGCAGGTGCCGATAAGTGTGATGTCGCCCCCTGCGGGGCCGACACCTGAGTGGATGGATATGTGGAAGGTATTAACCGACAGTGTCAACTCCTTACATAAAAGGTTCGATGACGCAGCTTTGGGACAGCCGGCATCTCAGCCCGCGCCTGCCCAGGCATCTCAGAGGCCGTCAGGGGCTCAAAAACGCCCGCTACCTCAGATGGCTGACACAGATGTCGACACGGAGTCTGACTCCAGTGTCGACGAGGATGAGACAAATATACAATCCACTAGGGCCATCCGATGTATGATTACGGCAATGAAAAATGTGTTGCACATTTCTGACATTAACCCGGTTACCACAAAAAAGGGTATTATGTTTGGGGAGAAAAAGCAGCCAGTGACTTTTCCCCTTCTGATGAGTTAAACGAATTGTGTGAATAGTAATTTCTAAGCGGTTACTACTGGCGTACCCTTTCCCGCCAACGGATAGGTTACGCTGGGAGACATCCCCTAAGGTGGACAAAGCGCTTACACGCTTATCGAAAAAGGTGGCACTGCCGTCTCAGGATACGGCCGCCTTAAAGGAGCCTGCAGATAGAAAGCAGGAGGCTATCCTGAAGTCTGTGTATACACACTCAGGTACTATACTGAGACCTGCTATTGCTTCAGCATGGATGTGCAGTGCTGCAGCAGCGTGGTCTGATTCCCTGTCTGATAACATTGATTCCCTTGACAGGGACACTATATTGCTAACCATAGAGCATATTAAAGACGTAGTCTTATATATGAGAGATGCACAGAGGGACATTTCCCGGCTGGCATCTAGAATTAATGCGATGTCCATTTCTGCCAGGAGAGTATTATGGACTCGGCAGTGGACGGGTGATGCTGATTCTAAAAGGCACATGGAAATTTTGCCTTATAAGGGTGAGGAATTGTTTGGGGACGGTCTTTCGGACCTCGTATCCACAGCAACAGCTGGGAAGTCGACTTTTTTACCTCAGGGTCCCTCACAGCCTAAGAAAGCACCGTATTATCAAGTACAGTCCTTTCGGCCTCAGAAAGGCAAGCGTGTTAGAGGCGCGTCCTTTCTGCCCAGAGGCAGGGGTAGAGGGAAAAAGCTGCACCATACAGCCAGTTCCCAAGAACAAAAATCCTCCCCTGCTTCCACTAAGTCCACCACATGACACTGGGGCTCCACATGTGGAGCCAGGTGCGGTGGGGGCCCGTCTCCGGAACTTCAGCGACCAGTGGGTTCGCTCACAGGTGGATCTCTAGGTTCTACAAGTGGTATCTCAGGGATACAAGCTGGAATTCGAGACGTCTCCCCCTCGCCGTTACCTCAAATCAGACTTGCCAGCTACTCCCCAGGACAGGGAGGTAGTACTGGCGGCAATTCACAAGCTGTACCTCCAGCAGGTGATAATAAAAGTTCCCCTCCTTCAACAGGGACGGGGTTACTATTCCACAATGTTTGTGGTACCGAAACCAGACGGTTCGGTGAGACCCATTCTAAATTTGAAATCCTTGAACACTTATATAAGGAAGTTCAAGTTCAAAATGGAATCGCTCAGGGCGGTTATTGCAAGCCTGGAAGAGGGGGATTACATGGTATCACTGGACATCAAGGATGCTTACCTACATGTCCCCATTTACCCACCTCACCAGGTGTACCTCCGTTTTGTGGTACAGGACTGCCATTACCAATTCCAGACGTTGCCGTTTGGTCTGTCCACGGCATTGAGGGTATTTACCAAGGTAATGGCCGAAATGATGATACTCCTTCGAAAGAAGGGAGTTATAATTATCCCGTACTTGGACGATCTCCTTATAAAGGCGAGGTCCAGGGAGCAGTTGTTGGTCGGAGTAGCGCTATCTCAGGAAGTGCTACAACAGCACGGCTGGATTCTGAATATCCCGAAGTCGCAGCTGGTTCCTACGACGCGTCTGCTGTTCCTGGGTATGATTCTGGACACAGAACAGAAGAAGGTGTTTCTCCCGGAGGAGAAGGCCAAGGAGTTGTCATCTCAGGTCAGAGACCTCCTGAAACCAAAACAGGTGTCGGTGCATCACTGCACGCGAGTCCTTGGAAAGATGGTAGCTTCTTACGAGGCAATTCCATTCGGCAGGTTCCATGCACGGATCTTTCAGTGGGATCTGTTAGACAAGTGGTCCGGATCGCATCTTCAGATGCATCGGCTGATCACCCTGTCCCCGAGGGCCAGGGTGTCCCTGCTGTGGTGGCTGCAGAATGCTCATCTTCTCGAGGGCCGCAGATTCGGCATACAGGACTGGATCCTGGTGACCACGGATGCAAGCCTCCGAGGTTGGGGGGCAGTCACTCAGGGAAGAAACTTCCAAGGACAATGGTCGAGTCTGGAAGCTTCCCTACACATAAATATTCTGGGACTAAGGGCCATTTACAATGCCCTAAGTCAGGCAAGACCCCTGCTTCAAAACCAGCTGGTGCTGATTCAGTCAGACAACATCACGGCGGTCGCCCATGTAAACCGACAGGGCGGCACAAGAAGCAGGATGGCGATGGCAGAAGCCACAAGGATTCTCCGATGGGCGGAAAATCACGTGATAGCACTGTCAGCAGTGTTCATTCCGGGAGTGGACAACTGGGAAGCAGACTTCCTCAGCAGGCACGACCTCCACCCGGGAGAGTGGGGACTTCATCCAGAAGTCTTCCAGCTGATTGTAAATCGTTGGGAAAGGCCACAGGTGGACATGATGGCGTCCCGCCTCAACAAAAAGCTAAAAAGATATTGTGCCAGGTCAAGGGACACTCAGGCGATAGCTGTGGACGCTCTAGTGACACCGTGGGTGTACCAGTCGGTTTATGTGTTCCCTCCTCTTCCTCTCATACCAAAGGTACTGAGGATAATAAGAAAGAGAGGAGTAAGAACTATACTCATCGTTCCGGATTGGCCAAGAAGGACTTGGTACCCGGAACTACAAGAAATGATCTCAGAGGACCCTTGGCCTCTGCCTCTCAGACAGGACCTGCTACAGCAGGGGCCCTGTCTGTTCCAAGACTTACCGCGGCTGCGTTTGACGGCATGGCGGTTGAACGCCGGATCCTGATGGAAAAGGGCATTCCGGTTGAAGTCATTCCTACGCTGATAAAAGCTAGGAAGGATGTGACAGCAAAACATTATTACCGCATATGGCGAAAATATGTTGCTTGGTGTGAGGCTATGAAGGCCCCAACAGAAGAATTTCAGCTGGGTCGATTTCTGCACTTCCTACAGTCAGGAGTGACTATGGGCCTAAAATTGGGATCCATTAAAGTCCAGATTTCGGCCCTGTCTATTTTCTTTCAAAAAGAACTGGCTTCACTGCCTGAAGTTCAGACGTTTGTTAAGGGAGTGCTGCATATTCAGCCCCCTTTTGTGCCCCCAGTGGCACCTTGGGATCTCAACGTTGTGTTGGATTTCCTTAAATCACATTGGTTTGAGCCACTTCAGACCGTGGAGTTGAAATATCTCACGTGGAAAGTGGTCATGCTTTTGGCCTTGGCTTCGGTTAGGCGTGTGTCAGAATTGGCGGCTTTGTCATGTAAAAGCCCCTATCTGATCTTCCATATGGACAGGGCAGAATTGATGACTCGTCCCCAATTTCACCCTAAGGTGGTATCAGCGTTTAATTTGAACCAACCTATTGTGGTGCCTGCGGCTACTCGGGACTTGGAGGCGTCCAAGTTGCTGGACGTGGTCCGGGCCCTGAAAATCTATGTTTCCAGGACGGCTAGAGTCAGAAAAACTGACTCGCTGTTTATCCTGCATGCACCCAACAAGCTGGGTGCTCCTGCTTCTAAGCAGACTATTGCTCGCTGGATCTGTTGCACGATTCAACTTGCACATTCTGCGGCTGGACTGCCGCATCCTAAATCGGTCAAAGCCCATTCCACGAGGAAGGTGGGCTCTTCTTGGGCGGCTGCCCGAGGGGTCTCGGCTTTACAACTTTGCCGAGCTGCTACCTGGTCGGGATCAAACACGTTTGCAAAATTCTACAAGTTTGATACCCTGGCTGAGGAGGACCTTGAGTTTGCTCATTCGGTGCTGCAGAGTCATCCGCACTCTCCCGCCCGTTTGGGAGCTTTGGTATAATCCCCATGGTCCTTACGGAGTACCCAGCATCCACTAGGACGTCAGAGAAAATAAGATTTTACTCACCGGTAAATCTATTTCTCGTAGTCCGTAGTGGATGCTGGGAGCCTGTCCCAAGTGCGGATTTCTGCAATACGTGTATATAGTTATTGCTTAACTAAAGGGTTATTGTTATGAGCCATCTGTTCAGTGAGGCTCAGTTGTTATTCATAGTGTGTTAACTGGGTATAGTATCACGAGTTGTACTGTGTGATTGGTGTGGCTGGTATGAGCTTACCCTGGATTCCAAATCCTTTCCTTGTAGTGTCAGCTCTTCCGGGCACAGTTTCCCTAACTGAGGTCTGGAGGAAGGGCATAGAGGGAGGAGCCAGTGCACACCAGATAGTACCTAATCTTTCTTTTAGAGTGCCCAGTCTCCTGCGGAGCCCGTCTATTCCCCATGGTCCTTACGGAGTACCCAGCATCCACTACGGACTACGAGAAATAGATTTACCGGTGAGTAAAATCTTATTTTTTTTTACTGTTTTTGGTGTCGTTTTCTTTGTAAAGTCACGGGGAACCCCAAGTAGTGCACCGTGTACCCTCGCATGGTGAGCGAAAGGTGCTTTGCTCCGCTACCGCTGCGCTCGGCACAGGTTACCATTCCCAATTGTAGTCCACGTGGATCGTAAAGTATGAAAAAGTAAAAAAATTTTTGAAAAACTCATGTCGACCTTTTTCCACGTCGATCTTTTGTCCGCGTAGACCTATTTCTGTTGTCGACATAAGGTGTGTCGACCAATTGGTGTCTACCTAAGTGGTGTCGACCTAATTGGTGTCGGCCTGGAGTCCGGATACCCTTCTTATCAACATGTAATCAGAATTGGAAACCTGAAATGTTCTGCAGACTATGGGGGTCATTCCGAGTTGATCACTCGCTGCTGTTTCTCGCAGCGCAGCGAACAGGTCACTACTGCGCATGCGTATGCACCGCAATGCGCACGCGCGTCGTACGGGTACAAAGCATATCGTTGCTGGGCGATGGATTTAACAAAGAATCCATTCGCACAGACGATCGCAAGGAGATTGACAGGAAGAGGGCGTTTGTGGGTGGCAACTGACCGTTTACAGGTAGAGTTTGGGAAAACGCAGGCGCGTCCAAGCGTTTGCAGGGCGGGTGTCAATTCCGGGACCAAAAAGACTGAAGTGATCGCAAGGGCTGAGTAAGTCCAGAGCTACTCAGAAACTGCAAATAACGTTTTCGTCCTGCTCGGCTGCACATGCATTCGCACACTTGCAAAGTGAAAATACACTCCCCCGTGGGCGGCGACTATGCGTTTGCACGGCTGATAAAAGTAGCTAGCGAGCGATCAACTCGAAATGACCCCCAATTTCACTTGCATATTTAAATGATATGACTAGGTAATTAGAATATGAATATTTCCATAGTTATCAAACATCGGAATTTGAATTGAAATGCTTTATGATATTTTATCGTTGCTGAATTACTATTACTACTATCTCTAGTCTGTAGACCGAGTGAAGGCATGTTTTACTTCATGTCCTAGGTCTATGGCATGTTAGTATGCTCTGCCTGTTTGCTTAAGCCATTTTATTGCTAGGTCTGTATTGGGTGGGCAGAGGGGGGTTGTTATGCATCTCTATTTAAGTTTCATTCCAAGGCGGCACGGTATGATTCGAAGTGAAGTTTAGCTTCACCCCTTTTTCTCACCACCGCATCGGGTGTCAAGGAGGTAAGTGACGCCTCTGCTGTTGTCTGTATAACAGGGACACTCATCACTGAACTCCCTGATTGGTCACTGCAAGAACTTACCACTTCACTTGCAACTATTTGTTCTGGCTTTTTATTATCCACAAGCATCTAAATGTATATCTGTAACAATGGGGGTGATTCCGAGTTGATCGCAGCCAGCAACTCCCGCCTAAGGGGGAGTGTATTTTAGCTTAGCAGGGCTGCGATCGCTTGTGCAGCCCTGCTAAGCAAAAAAAAGTTTTCATCAACCTAGGAGTAAGGCTGGAGCTACTTACCCTGTGCGACGGATCCAGCGACGTTCCTCCCGGCTTTGACGTCAGACATCCGCCCTCCGTTTGCCTGGACACGCCTGCGTTCGGAAGACCACTCCCAGAAAAAAACGGCATCCAACGGTGAGTATCCGCCCCGGAACGCCTCTCCGCTGTCAATCTTCATGCAATCAGCGCTGCGTCTTCTTTTTTCGCTGTGCACGTCGTTGCTCGGCGACGGACGCCGCCGGGCAACAACGCGCGTGTGCAATGCATGCACAGTTCCGACCCGTTCGCACCACAGCGAACAACCGCTGCATGCGAACGGGTCAGAATGACCGACCCCCAATATCATTTTGCCATTCCATACTTGAAAGTTCTGACTGAATTACAATGACTTTTTTTTGCCTACAATCACATCCTCTCACTTCTAACACAGTCAGTCAACACAGTCAATCAGTCTAGCTTCATATTGTCTATTTATCACAATCCGCATCTAATGATGCAGATGACAGGTGATAAACTCGACCAAACTCGCACTGTGATAATTGAGTACATCGCATGAATGTATCAATTATCGCATGTAGAGACAGAGCTTGCGGTCAAGCTCTGTCCCTGCGATGTCTCTTCACAGCATCATCAGGGTATTTTTTGTAAAAAATAACTCGATGGCCAGCTGTGCATGCTTCGCCACCCGTCGCTACCACCGCCACCGGCTTCCCCCCCGTTGCGGCTACCCCCGCACCAGATAAAGCACCCCCCAGATTCATCCTTACCAGTCCAGAAGCCAGCGTCTGCTGCTCCGGTGAGCGCTGCCAGACGCCGGCTCCTTCTTCTGCGCTGTGACTCGCGGTGCTGTAAAGTGAGCTGCCGTTTTGCAGCATCACTTTACTGCACCGGGGTCAGAGCGCAGCATGTGGGGGACCCGACGCCTGGCAGTACTTACCAGAGCAGCGGACACCGGCTCCTTGACTGGTAAGTATGGTTTGTTTTTTTACTTTTTTTTACACTGTGATCAGCTTGTGTGTCCATCGGACACACAGAGCTGATCACTTTGCCGGGTCCCCGCTCAGATCTCTCTGCCAGGGGCAGAGAAAGCTGGGCAAAAGGGTGCACATCGCAGTGCTGCCCTGTGAACTCGCCAGCCTGAGCTGGTGAGATTATCACACGGCACACTGCAGTATTTAAAAAAAAAAAAAAATTTGTAAATTCGGCCACATCACATTTCCCATTATAAGTATGAGGAATGCAATGTAGGTTACTAAAAAAAAGTAAATGAAAGGGTTTGGAGCAATTTTTCATGAAAACTGCTCAAAATGCCCTTTAATACATTCAGGTGATACTATGATTATGTTAAAAGGGTGTGAAAACAGAAAACACCTCTTTTCACATTATTTTAGTTAAAAATAAGATTTTACTCACCGGTAAATCTATTTCTCGTAGTCCGTAGTGGATGCTGGGGACTCCGTAAGGACCATGGGGAATAGCGGCTCCGCAGGAGACTGGGCACAGCTAAGAAAGAATTAGGACTACCTGGTGTGCACTGGCTCCTCCCACTATGACCCTCCTCCAGACTTCAGTAAGGATACTGTGCCCGGAAGAGCTGACACAATAAGGAAAGGATTTAGAATCCCGGGTAAGACTCATACCAGCCACACCAATCACACCGTATAACTCGTGATACTATACCCAGTTAACAGTATGAACATAACAGAGCCTCTCAACAGATAGCTCAACAATAACCCTTTTAGTTAACAATAACTATATACAAGTATTGCAGACAGTCCGCACTTGGGACGGGCGCCCAGCATCCACTACGGACTACGAGAAATAGATTTACCGGTGAGTAAAATCTTATTTTCTCTAACGTCCTAGTGGATGCTGGGGACTCCGTAAGGACCATGGGGATTATACCAAAGCTCCCAAACGGGCGGGAGAGTGCGGATGACTCTGCAGCACCGAATGAGAGAACTCAAGGTCCTCCTCAGCCAGGGTATCAAATTTGTAGAATTTTGCAAACGTGTTTGCCCCTGACCAAGTAGCAGCTCGGCAAAGTTGTAAAGCCGAGACCCCTCGGGCAGCCGCCCAAGCAGAGCCCCTTTCCTCGTGGAATGGGCTTTTACAGATTTAGGCTGTGGCAGGCCAGCCACAGAATGCGCAAGCTGAATTGTGCTACAAATCCAGCGAGCAATAGTCTGCTTTGAAGCAGGAGCACCCATCTCGGGGATTCAGAATTACAGACCAGTGATCATGTGCGGAATCTTGGCGTTGTCCTGGATGATGGCTTGACACTTAAACATCAGATATCAGCCACAATCAAATCCTCATTCTTTCACCTGAGGAACATAGCCAGAATCAAGCACCTAATTCCCTCAGATGATATGCCAAAAGTCATACATGCATTTGTATCATCTCGATTAGACTACTGTAATGCCCTCTACCTTGGTCTACCAGCAAAAGAATTGTAACGCTTACAGCTGGTGCAAAACACAGCTGCCAGGCTGTTAACCAACCAGCCCCGTTCCAGCCACATAACACCCATCCTCTACTCCCTTCACTGGCTGCCTGTAAGATGGCGAATCCTCTTCAAGATTGGCTTACTGAGTTTCAAAGCATTACATGACCAAGGCCCAAGGTACCTGAAACAGCTTCTGATCCCATACTGCCCCACTCGATTACTGCGATCTGTAGATGAAGGACTTTTAGCAGTACCTAGAATCTACCGTAATTCATCTGGGGGTCGAGCTTTTAGTCATGCGGCTCCGACTCTATGGAACTCACTTCCCAGCACAGTGCGAGAGGCCCCAACTATAGAATCCTTCAAAAGTAGACTCAAGACTTTCCTGTTTACTCAAGCATTTCCATAGTGTCTCTTTTAGTATCTTCATGCTTCTGTATTTTATGAAAAATGTACTTCATTATTTTTCTGTACTATATTATGCTGTGTATCTGTTAAGCGCCTTGAGTCCTATTGGAGAAAGAGCGCTATATAAATAAAATTATTATTATTATTATTATCTTGTTTGGTGCATACAGGATAAATAGTGAGTCAGTCTTCCTGACTCCAGCCGTCCTGGAAACATAAATTTTCAAGGCCCTGACTACGTCCAGTAACTTGGAGTCCTCCAAGCAGAGCCGGCCCTAACCAATATGATGCCCTAGGCAAGATTTTGGCTGGTGCCCCCTAGCACCACCGCTGGTTCCGCCTCTGACCTTGCACCTCTTTCCCAGCACCATCACCCCTCACCCATAGCAGTTCTTATTTTGGTGCTTGTACCCCCTATATTTTAAATAGGAACAGTTCGCACATTTGGCGCACAGCCCAAAACGTGGTGTGTTTTTGCTGGCAAGGGGCATGGCCACACAATAGTAACCCCAATTCCAATTACGCCACACAGTACTGCAACTTTATTCACATTTGATCATGTGATAGTGCCCATAATTCATATTACAACCCACAGTAGTCTCACTTTACCTTATAAACGTTACTCCTCACAGTAGTGCCCCTTATTCACATTACATCACACTGAATTGCTCCTTATTCACATTACACCACACCCTATTGCTCTTTATTCACATTAGACGACACAGTAGGGACCTTTCTATATGCAACGACACATAGTAGAGCACCTTATACACATAATGCCACAGAATAATGCCCCTTACACATATGAGACACCTTATTAATGTCCTTATAAACATAATGCGCCTTACATATTATGACAACCTTTATTAATGCCCTTTTACACATAAGGGGGTAAATTTACTAAGATGGGAGTTCTATTTAAGATGGGATGTTGCCCATAGCAACCAATCAGATTCTACTTCTCATTTATCTAGCACCTTCTAGATGATAGTACCTGGAATCTGATTGGTTGCTATGGGCAACATCCCATCTTAAATAGAACTCCCATCTTAGTAAATTTACCCCAATGTCTCTTACACATATGCCGTACATTATTAGTGCCCCTATACAGATAATGACAAATACAGTAGTACCCTGTTACACATATGCCGCACATTATTAATGCCCTTATATACATAATGACACACATAGTGCCCCCTACACATATGTTGTACATTATTAATGCATTTTTACATGACACACATAATGCTCCTTACACATATTCCGAACACTACTGCACAACCAACCCACTCACATGCACACAGCACTCACACTGCCACTAACACTGTGACCTCTGCCTCTGCTTGGATACAGATGTGTCCTCATAAATCTTGCCTCAATGCTAACGTCGGGCACCTTTTTTTTATGAAAATGCATCTTATTTGCATTGCTATGTGGCTAGGATGCACAAGCAGCTTCTGCTGATTAAAATGATATGTAGCATGCCTATATACTGTGTGAGACTGTGGCTGTATCTGCATATGAAATGCTACACACAGAATATAGGCATGCCGCATATCATTTTAATCAGCAGAAGCTGATGATGCCCCTAGGCATATCAAATGCCCTAGGCAATTGCCTAGTTTGCCTATGCCTATGGCCGGCTCTGCCTCCAAGTCTCTAGTAGCCGCAGGCACCACGATAGGTTGGTTCAAGTGAAAAGCTGATACCACCTTAGGAAGAAATTGGGGATGAGTCCTCAATTCTGCCCTATCCATATGGAAAATCAAATAGGGGCTTTTACATGACAAAGCCGCCAATTCTGACACCCGCCTTGCCGAAGCCAAGGCCAAAAGCATGACCACTTTCCACGTGAGATATTTTAAATCCACGGTTTTGAGTGGCTCAAACCAATGTGACTTTAGGAAACCCAACACCACGTTGAGGTCCCACGGTGCCACTGGGGGCACAAAAGGAGGCTGAATATGCAGCAATCCCTTGACAAATGTCTGAACTTCAGGCAGTTAAGCCAGTTCTTTTTGGAAGAAAATCGACAGAGCCGAAATCTGGACCTTAATGGAACCCAATTTTAGGCCCATAGTCACCCCTGACTGTAGGAAGTGCAGAAATCGACCTAACTGGAATTCCTCCGTTGGGGCCTTCCTGGCCTCACACCACGCAACATATTTTCGCCATATGCGGTGATAATGTTGTACGGTTACATCTTTCCTAGCTTTAATAAGCGTAGGAATGACTTCCTCCGGAATACCCTTTTCTTTTAGGATCCGGCGTTCAACCGCCATGCCGTCAAACGCAGCCGCGGTAAGTCTTGGAACAGACAGGGCCCCTACAGCAGCAGGTCCTGTCTGAGCGGCAGAGGCCATGGGTCCTCTGAGATCATTTCTTGAAGTTCCGGGTACCAAGCTCTTCTTGGCCAATCCGGAACAATGAGTATAGTTCTTACGCCTCTTCTCCTTATTATCCTCAGTACCTTGGGTATGAGAGAAAGAGGAGGGAACACATAAACCGACCGGTACACCCACGGTGTCACTAGAGCGTCCACAGCTATCGCTTGAGGGTCTCTTGACCTGGCGCAATATTTTTCCAGCTTTTTGTTTAAGCGGGACGCCATCATGTCCACCTGTGGCCTTTCCCAACGGTTTACAATCAGTTGGAAGACTTCTGGATGAAGTCCCCACTCTCCCGGGTGGAGGTCGTGCCTGCTGAGGAAGTCTGCTTCCCAGTTGTCCACTCCCGGAATGAACACTGCTGACAGTGCTAACACGTGATTTTCCGCCCAACGGAGAATCCTTGTGGCTTCTGCCATCGCCGCCCTGCTTCTTGTGCCGCCCTGTCGATTTACATGGGCGACCGCCGTGATGTTGTCTGACTGGATCAGAACCGTCCGGTTTTGAAGCAGGGGCTTTGCTTGAAGATGCGATCCGGACCATTGGTCCAACAGGTCCCACTGAAAAGTTCTGGCATGGAACCTGCCGAATGGAATCGCTTCGTAGGAAGCTACCATCTTTCCCAGGACTCGCGTGCAATGATGCACCGACACCTGTTTTGGTTTCAGGAGGCCTCTCACTAGAGACGACAGCTCCTCGGCTTTCTCCTCTGGGAGAAACACTTTTTTCTGGACCGTGTCCAGAATCATCCCTAGGAACAGTATACGTGTCGCCGGAACCAGCTGAGACTTTGGAATATTCAGAATCCAACCGTGCTGGTGTAGCATCTCCTGAGATAATGCTACGCCGACCAACAACTGCTCTCTGGACCTCGCCCTTATCAGGAGATCGTCCAAATATGGGACAATTAAAACTCCCTTTTTCCGAAGGAGTATCATCATTTCGGCCATTACCTTGGTAAATACCCTCGGTGCCGTGGACAGGCCGAACGGCAACGTCTGGAATTGGTAATGACAATCCTGTACCACAAATCTGAGGTACTCCTGGTGAGGATGGTAAATGGGGACATGCAGGTAAGCATCCTTGATTTCCAGAGATACCATGTAATCTCCCTCTTCCAGGCTTGCAATAACCGCCCTGAGCGATTCCATCTTGAACTTGAATTTTTTCAAATATGTGTTCAAGGATTTCAAATTTAAAATGGGTCTCACCGAACCGTCCGGTTTCGGTACCACAAACATTGTGGAATAGTAACCCCGTCCTTGTTGAAGTAGGGGCACCTTGACTATCACCTGCTGGGAATACAGCTTGTGAATTGCCTCTAACACAGCCTCCCTTTCTGAAGGAGTCGTTGGTAAGGCAGATTTGAGGAAACGGCGGGGGGGAGGGGATGTCTCGAAATCCAGCCTGTACCCCTGAGATACCACTTGAAGGATCCAGGGATCTACCTGTGAGCGAGCCCACTGATTGCTGAAGTTTTTGAGACGGCCCCCCACCGTACCTGGCTCCGCCTGCTGAGCCCCTGCGTCATGCGGCGGACTTAGCAGAAGAAGCGGGGGAGGACTTTTGTTCCTGGGAAGTGGCTGTATGCTGCAGCTTTTTTCCCCCTACCTCTGCCTCTGGGCAGAAAGGACGCGCCTCTACCCCGTCTGCTCTTTTGGGGGCGAAAGGACTGCACCTGATAATACGGTGCTCTCTTTGGTTGTGAGGGGACATGTGGCAAAAATGCCGACTTCCCAGCTGTTGCTGTGGAAACTAAGTCTGAAAGACCATCCCCGAACAACTCCTCACCCTTATAAGGCAAAACTTCCATGTGCCTTTTGGAATCTGCATCCCCTGTCCACTGCCGGGTCCATAACCCTCTCCTGGCACAAATGGACAGTGCACTTATTTTTGATGCCAGCCGGCAAATATCCCTCTGTGCATCTCTTATGTAAAAGACAGCGTCTTTAATATGCTCTACGTTTAGCAATATAGTGTCCCTGTCTAGGGTGTCAATGTTCTCTGACAGAGAGTCTGACCATGCAGCTGCCGCACTGCACATCCATGCTGAGGCAATAGCTGGTCTAAGTATAATACCAGTGTGTGTATATATAGCTTTTTGGAGAGCCTCCTGCTTTCTGTCAGCAGGTTCCTTTAGGGCGGCCGTATCTTAGGACGGCAGTGCCACCTTTTTTGATAAGCGCGTAAGTGCTTTATCCACCTTAGGGGGTGTTTCCCAACGTGACCTATCCTCTGGCGGGAAAGGGTACGCCATTAGTAATTTTTTTGAAATTACAAAAAAAAATTTCAGGGGAAGCCCACGCTAGTTCACACACGTCATTTAATTCTTCAGAAGGGGGAAAAACTACTGGTAGTTTATTCTCCCCAAACATAATACCCTTTTTTGTGGTACCTGGGGTCACCTCAGAAATGTGTAAAACATTTTTCATTGCCTCAATCATATAACGAGTGGCCCTATTGGACATTACATTAGTCTCTTCGTCGTCGACACTGGTATCAGTATCCGTGTCGACATCTGTGTCTGTCACCTGAGGTAGCGGGCGTTTTAGAGCCCCTGATGACTTTTGAGACGTCTGGGCAGGCACGGGCTGAGAAGCCGGCTGCCCCACATTTGGCATGTCGTCAAATTTTTTTATGTAAGGAGTCGACACTTTCGCGTAATTCCTTCCACAAGTCCATCCACTCCGGTGTCTGCCCCGCAGTGGGTGACAACACATTTATAGGCACCTGCTCCTCCTCCACATAAGTCTCCTCATCAAACATGTCGACACAGCCGTACCGACACACCGCACACACACAGGGAATGCTCTGACAGAAGACAGGACCCCACAAAGCCCTTTGGAGAGACAGAGAGAGAGTATGCCAGCACACACCAGAGCGCTATATAATACAGGGATTAACTAAATTATATCCCCTATAGCTGCTATATATGTATTTTGCGCCTAAATTTAGTGCCCCCCCTCTCTTTTTTACCCTTTTCTGTAGTGTAGACTGCAGGGAAGAGTCAGGGAGCTTCCTTCCAGCGGAACTGTGAGGGAAAAATGGCGCCAGTGTGCAGAGGGAGATAGCTCCGCCCCTTTTTCGCGGACTTTTCTCCCGCTTTTTTATGGATTCTGGCAGGGGTATTTATCACATATATAGCCTCTGGGGCTATATATTGTGATATATTTGCCAGCCAAGGTGTATTTATTGCTTCTCAGGGCGCCCCCCCCCAGCGCCCTGCACCCTCAGTGACCGGAGTGTGAAGTGTGTATGAGGAGCAATGGCGCACAGCTGCAGTGCTGTGCGCTACCTTGGTGAAGACTGATGTCTTCTGCCGCCGATTTTCCGGATTCTTCTTGCTTCTGGCTCTGTAAGGGGGCCGGCGGCGCGGCTCCGGGACCGAACACCAATGGCCGGTTCCATGCGGTCGATCCCTCTGGAGCTAATGGTGTCCAGTAGCCTAAGAAGCCCAAGCTACCACCAGTTAGGTAGGTTCGCTTCTTCTCCCCTTAGTCCCTCGCTGCAGTGAGTCTGTTGCCAGCAGATCTCACTGTAAAATAAAAAACCTAACATATACTTTCTTTCTAGGAGCTCAGGAGAGCCCCTAGTGTGCATCCAGCTCGGCCGGGCACAGGATTCTAACTGAAGTCTGGAGGAGGGTCATAGTGGGAGGAGCCAGTGCACACCAGGTAGTCCTAATTCTTTCTTAGCTGTGCCCAGTCTCCTGCGGAGCCGCTATTCCCCATGGTCCTTACGGAGTCCCCAGCATCCACTAGGACGTTAGAGAAATAATGTTAATAAATAGGCCCCTAAATTTCTGTACCCTGAAAATCTTTACTTTTATTCTACTTAATACTCCACTGTCTCCCTCATATAGGGGGTAATTCTGAGTTGATCGCAGCAGGAACTTTTTTAGCAGTTGGGCAAAACCATGTGCACTGCAGGGGAGGCAGATGTAACATGTGCAGAGAGAGATAGATTTTGGTGTGGTGTGTTCAATCTGCAATCTAAATTGCAGTGTAAAAATAAAGCAGCCAGTATTTACCCTGCACAGAAACAAAATAACCCACCCAAATCTAACTCTCTCTACACATGTTATATCTGCCTCCCCTGCAGTGCACATGGTTTTGCCCAGTTGCTAACAAACTAGCTGCTGAGATCAACTCAGAATTACCCCCATAGCCTCCATTACTACTTCCAGTTATCCTCCCCTATTTACCTCATTCACTCTGTCCAGGTTTTTTTCAACTCCCCTCATCACTCAGTGTCTACCTAATCCTTTATTCTGCCCCCTGTTCTCCTCTATCACCCCCCCTAACTCCTCTGTCTCCTTCTCCCCATCTCTTCCCTCCTGTCTGCCTTTCTCCCTTCTGCCTGCTTTTTCTGCCCCCCTTATCTCCCATTACCCCAATTTCATTCACTTCCCCCATCATCCTAATCTCCCACCACTAAACCTTGTTCCCTCCCTCCTCTCCCTGTCACCTCACCTCCATCTGCATGGCACTGAACTGTCTCCCTGTCCTCCTCCTGCAGGTACCCCTCCTAGCTCAGTAGCCCATACCATCATTACACTCTCTTCATCCTTGCCCTCCAAAATAATTTCACCTCAACGCTACAGGAACCCTGGTAATCTTATTTATATTTCTCCCACACACTCTCTCCCTCTCTCCTGTGCACTATGGAATGCCAGATCAGTCTGTAACAAACTGGTCCCCATCCATGACCTTTTCATCTCCAGCTCCCTGAACCTCCTAGCCATAATTGAAACCTGGATTTCCCCCTCTGACACCACTGCTCTCTCCTCTGGGTCCCTCATATTCAGACCCCACAGCCCGGGGGTCACCATGGTGGTGAAGTTGAGGTCCTTCTATCCTCCAGTTACTCCTACCAACTCATACCCTCAGGACCATCCCTTACATTCTCTACATGTGAGGTTCGTGATTTACCCCTCTTACAAGTACAACCTGTTCACCTTCTAGCAGCTGTCATTTACTGTCTGCCCTGGCTCTCCCTCCAAATTACTTGACAACTTTGCTTCCTGGCTCCCTCACTTCCTCTCCTCAGATCTTCCTTCATTTTTTAGGTGAATTCAATATCCCAATTGATATCCCCACAGAACCCTCTAAATCTAAAATCCTAACCCTTACATCATTGTTTGGTCTTTCCTAGTGGACCTCCTCACCCTCCCATGTGAGTGGACAATCACTTGATCTGTTATTCACTCACCGTTGTAATGTTTCTGATTACTCCAATTCCCCACTCCCCCTCTCTGTCCATCACTTGCCCTCTTTTAACTTATCCCTCTCTGCTTCTCCACCTCTGCCTCTTAAAGCTACCATCACTATGCATAACACTGAAGCTAATGACGCAGGAATCCTTATCTTCCCTGCTTGACTCACTTCTCTCTCCTATTCTCTCTCTCTCTCTCTCCTACCATGAACAAGCCACTTCCTTATACAATGCCTCCCTTACTTCTGCTTTTGACTCTGGCACGCACTAGGGCAGATTTCCTCCATTACAATTTTATGCTCTCATCCTACATTGCTGCCCTTTCCCACTCTAAACAGTTGTATTTCAAGAACCTCATCACCTCCCAGTCCTCAAACCCCAGGCGTATTTTTGCCACTTTCAGCTGCCTTTTCTGCCCATCCCCTCCACACCTTCCCTCCTGACTCCCTGCCATTGACTTTGCCACCTACTTCTTTGCCACCTACCATCTAAAATGTACTCCATACATAAGGACATCACATCCCACCTGTCCCTTAGCACCCATCACATCCTTTCCCAGACCACCATTCCCCATCCATCTTACCAACCCTTACGTATTTTTCCACTGTATCTGGAGATAAAGTCATGACCCTCATCTGGTCTTCCCCCCGTTCTACCTCTCCCCTTGACCCTATCACCTCCTACCTTCTCTGCTACCTCTCTTTCTGCCTGTTGCCATCTTGCCCACCTTCTCAATCTCACTCTCATCAGGGAGCATGCCCTTGTTTCCCCATTCTTAAAAGGCCTGGATCCTAGCACTATTTCCAACTACTGACCCAACTCTCTCCTCCTGCAAATCCTTTACTCCCTTGGTCTGCGTGATACTGCCCTCTCCTGGCTGTCCTCCTATCTCTCTAACAGTTCATTCTCTGTCTCCTCTCATAACTCCACTTCCTCCCCCTTTCTTCCCCTAATGATGTACCCCGATGTTCTTTATCAAATCATTCTTTCAGTGCTTGTTTCTCTGGATCCACCGCCTCTACGATTCTTTTAGTGGTTGGAGTGCCATAACACAGTCCTAGCTCCTCTGATTTTCTATATCTATATACCACATTTTTTTCTGGAAAACTGAAAATTATTTTGTACTTCGGTATCATCTCAATGTGGATGTTACCAAAATGTACCCATTCCGGATTTATTGATCTGCCATTTTATGTTGTATGTGAGCTAGAACCTATCCATCTAGCTCACTGCATACAGTAAGTGTTATCCATAACTGCACTTAGTGCTCCACATGAAATCTGTCTACAAATCCTGTCACATGAAGCTATGGGACATTTCCAGAATAAACGCCAATCTCACATAAGACACTCATAATACTGTATTCCAGATTGACTATTGGTCTTCGCTATTGGTCTTCATCTAATCAGACTTTTACTCCTAATTCCTGAAAACTCCAAGGAGCCACACGTCATGCAAAGCACACACAAAGGCACTGTTGTGATTGAGACAAAAGGTATCAGAAATGTGGTGGAAAATTAAATGGCATCCCTGGGCAGTGTCTAGAAATCAAAGCAAAAGTGGTCAGGCCCTATTCTGGAAGTGGCGCTGGCTTATCAATGCAATCAGCTGTGTGAACAGATGCAGGCATAGGAGGCCATGGTCAGATAGAGAAACTGCACTTGCCAGGGGGCCGGTATAAATTTCGAAGGTGTGATTGAAGGTTGCATATGACCCAATCTTTGGGGGTCATTCTGACCTGATCGCTCGCTGCAGTTTATCGCAGCACAGCGATCAGGTCTGAAGTGCACATGCGCCAGCGCATAGCTGACAGCCAACGGCTGTCATTGCCTAGCAATCACCTCTGCCTGATGGACAGGCAGAGGTGGTCACTGGGCGGGAGGGGGTGGCACGGCGGCGTTTGGCCGCTGTTTTGTGGGCAAGTTCCGACCAAAGCAGGTGTGGCCGGACCGTGCGGGGGGGGAGGGGGCGGGCCGCAGCGGCTGAGTGATGTCACACGCAGCCGCTGCGACCCAGGGCAGCGACGAGTAACTCCTGGCTAGCCGCAGGAGCTGCGCTGGCTGGGAGTTACTCTTTAATTACAAAAGCATGGCCGCTGTGCGATGCTTTTGTACTTGTGCAGGGTGGGACTGCCTGACATGCGGGGCGGACTAGCCCTGTGCTGGGCGTCCCCCCGCATGTCAGTGTAAGTGATCGTAGCTGTGCTAAATTTAGCACAGCAATGATCAGGTCGGAATGACCCCCTATATTACAGTGTGCACGGATGCTAAAAGTGGGCATCTCAGTCCTTGCACAGTCTTCTGAAGTCGTGGGCATCTCAGTGCCTTGCACTACAAGACTTTTCTCTATCCTCCAAACCTTCAAATGTTTCCTGAAAACTTAGCTCTTCAGACAAGTTTATCAAATTCCCCAAATACTCTAGCAACCAACCTAGGATACTCTTGGATTAATGCCCCCTCTAAAGGGACGGATTAAGGGCCACAAGGACCAGGGGATAAAAATGTTCAAGGGCCTATTATGAGAAGCAGAGGAGGAGGTGTGTCCAGTGCTGGTGGGTGTGGTCATGTGGGCGTGTCCTTTACACTATCAGCGCCAATATCTCCCAATATTTATAAAAGTATTAAAGCTTCATCATTTTGTCAGGAAAATAGAAAATAGGATTTTAATTAGCTACTGGTAAATCCTTTTACTCGTAGGCCGTAGGGGATACTGGGAATCCATGGGGTCCACTAGGGGGCTTGGCCATTTTAAGAATTTGATAGTGTGGGCTGGCTCCTCCCTCTATGCCCCTCCTACCAGACTCAGTCTAGGAAACTGTGCTCTAGGAGACGGACATACTTTGAGAGAAGGATACATAAGGAAAGTGGTGAGATTACGAACCAGCACACAGAACAATAAGAAAGCCATGCTAACCAAACTTGAAACATGAACAGCAACAGCTGAACAAACCAGAATACTTAACAAAGTAACAGTGCAGGAAGAACGCAGCACTGGGCGGGCGCCCAGTATCCTCTACGGACTACGAGAAAAGGATTTACCGGTAGGTAATTAAAATACTATTTTCTCTTATGTCCTTGGGGATACTGGGAATCCATTTAGTACCATGGGGAAATACCAAAGCTCTCAAACTCAGTGGGAGAGTGCTGAGGTTCCTGCAGAACTGATTGACCAAACTGAAGGTCCTCAGAGGTCAAAGTATCGAACGTGTACAACTTTGCAAATGTGTTTGAACCTGACCAAGTAGCTGCTCGGCAGAGCTGTAAAGCCGCGACACCCGGGCAGCCACCCAAGAAGAACCCACCGACCTAGTAGAGTGGGTCTGTACAGATTTTGGAACCGGCAATCCTGTCGTGGAATAAGCATGCTGGATAGTGAGCCTGCTCCAGTGTGCAATAGACTGCTTTGAAGCAGGACACCCAATTTTATTGGGATCATAGAAAACGAACAGCGAGTCAGATTTCCTGTGATGAGCTGTCCTCCTTACATACACCTTCAAGGCCCTCACAACATCCAAAGACTTTGAAGTAGCAGAGGTGTCCGTAACAGCCGGTACCACAATAGGTTGGTTGGTGTGTAACGCGGACACCACCTTAGGAAGAAATTTCTGCCGAGTTCTAACTTCAGCTCTGTCCTCATGGAAAATTAAGTAGGGCTCTTGTGAGACAACACCCCTAGCTCTGACACACGTCTTGCTGAAGCCAAGGCCAACAGTGTGACGGTCTTCCACGTAAGGTACTTTACGTCAACCTCCTGTAACGGTTCAAACCAGTCTGATTGGAGGAACTGCAGCACCAAATAGAGATCCCAAGGTGCCGTGGGAGGCACAAAGGGAGGCTGGATGTGCAGAACACCTTTCAAAAACATCTGGACCTCAGGGAGAGCAGCCAATTGTTTCTGAAAGTAAATAGACAAGGCCGAAATTTTGATTTTAATGGAGCCTAGGCATAGGCCCACATCCACGCCTGACTGCAGAAACAGCAGTAGACATCCCAGATGAAACTCCACCGCAGAACATTTTCTGCTCTCACACCAAGAGACATACTTCTTCCATATACGGTGGTAATGTTTACACGTTACCCCCTTCCTGGCTTGGACCATAGTCGGGATGACCTTGTCAGGAATCTCTCTCCTGGCTAGAATCAGCCGTTCAACTTCCATGCCGTTAAACGTAGCCGCGGTAAGTCTTAATAGACAAATGGGCCCTGTTGCAGAAGATCCTCGCGAAGAGGTAGAGGCCATTTTCGTTCCGCCCTGTCAGTTTATGTACGTTACTGCCGTTATATTGTTCAACTGGACTTCAATGGCCTGATTCCAAAGTAGAGATGTGGCCTGCAGCAGGGCGTTGTAGATTGCCCTGAGTTCCAAGATGTTTATTGGAAGGACGACTTCCCGACTTTACCATCTTCCTTGAAACTGCATCCACTGGGTGACTGCTCCCCAACCTCTGAGGCTTGCGTTTGTGGTTAGCAGAATCCAATTCTGAATCCCGAACCTCTGACCCTCGACAAGGTGAGAAGTCTATAGCCACCACAGAAGGGAGATTCTGGCTTTTGGCGACAGACAGAACCTCTGGTGCATGTGAAGATGCGTTCCGGACCATTTGTCCAACAGATCCAGCTGGAATGGCCTTGCATGAAACCTTCCGTACTGAAGCACCTCGTAAGAAGCCATCATTTTCTCCAGAAGGTGAATGCACAGATGCACCGAGATCCGGATTGGCTTCAGGACAGCCCGAACCATCGACCAGATTACCATAGCCTTCTCCAAGGGGAAAACACTCTCTGAGACTCTGTTTCCAATATCATTCCCAGGAAAGGAAGCCTCTGTGTCGGTTCCAGGTGATATTTTGGTAAGTTTAATCTACAAAGGGGTAGTTCCGCAACAGGTTATTAGTGCAGATATTGACCAGCGACAGGTCTTTATCTGTGACCGACTTTAAAATAATTATATACACAGTATGTGCTAATCACTCGTCGGTGGTGCTCCCAGAGTCAATAGGTTAAGGCAACAAAACAAGAGAAGAGAAGGACTCTTTGTTGGGGCACTCTTAGTCAAAAAATTATTAGACACTAAAACTTAACTTTTAATAAATATAATAAAAATCTAGTGACTCAAGAATGAAAATCGTGAACAGAAATATTCATGCATATCGCTCATGCATATCGCTCAATGCTTCTATTATAGGAATATATATGAAAATTGCCTGGGTGAAAATTATTTGTAATTAATATTTTAACTGGGACAGACCTGTCTATAATTTGAGACAGGATATAGTTGTAATCCCCGAGGAATACTACCTATGTTCAGTTTTTTTAGATATTGTAAATATTCTTAAAAGAGAAAAATTAAAGGCAATGTGATCTATAAATGTTGCCTTAAGGGGTCCTTAAACACCTACTGTTCTATATTTAGGCAGTGGTGTTACCGGGAAGGCTTTTACTTGATTAAACAGTGTATTGTTCGACTTTATGCAATAGATAGAAGTCTGAAAATACGATATTTGAAATAAAAGGCATTTACATATTCGGCAGTAACACAGTAATGCAGTAGATAGAGATTTGAGAAAACAGTATTATACATTTTATATGGAAATATATTGAGATGAAAGAATTATATACGGCATATTTTGTAGTAATACAGTAAAGACCTAATATTCAAAATACAGATAAGAGAAAGAAAGCATTGAAAAAAAGGAGAAGGGGGTGTGTCTTACTTCTGCTGTTCAGCTGGGTTGTTTACTGCACCTGGTGTTCGCTGTTGGTCCCCCACACAGTTACTGACCAGGCCTACCACAGATTTGCTTCCAAGATCGGACGAGATCAGGCGTATCCTGTGGAGTATGGCCGTAATCTGCTGAATGAGAGAGTATGACTACCAAAGTGCTTCTGCTGTCCAAATTAGTGGATGAGAGAGCATGGAAAAATAGAAGTATGGTAAGCTCTATAATATTGCCATAATTTGTAGTATACCCAAGTAAGCTTTTATAGTGAGATAGATATATCCAAGAAGAACTTGATGCTCTCCGCTATTTTTAAACTAAAGGTATTTTCTTTTTGTCAAGTAAAAAATCTAGTGTCTTTAAGAGACACACTGATAAATTAATGCTAATTTGATGTCTCAAAAGCAGAGTGTTCTTTGCATGCTTAGAGAGTCATATTTTAGCTGGTGAGATTAATGTCATTTATCCGTATTTACGTATGAAACAAATACCCAGAAATATGATGTGAGTATCAAAGATGCGCTGAAATTCAAAATACTAAATACTGACAAGCTGTAATCACTTGATTATTGTGCAAATATTGCATATAGTCACACTGCATATAATGTGAGTATCAGAAATGCTCTAAAATTCAAAAAATGGAAAGTATGAAATTATTGCAAAAGAATATGATACGAATATCAAAGATGCTCTAAATTCAAAATATTAACAAGCTGCAATCACTTAATTATTTGTACAAATATTGCATGTAGTCACACTGCATTAATTTTAACAGATTGCTGAATAGATATGAACAAATATAGTTGTATTGAAAATTAATAGAAATTATACTTAATATAGAAATGATACATTATAAATTTAGTAGCCCAAAAAGGGGCGCTTACTGAACCGGTAAATCCCTTAGTGTGGGAGTGGGCTGCGCAGTCCCACAAAGTCCCACTAACCAAACGGCCCGTTTCACCTATCCATAGGCTTGTTCACTGGTCAGTGAACAAGCCTATGGATAGGTGAAACGGGCCGTTTGGTTAGTGGGACTTTGTGGGACTGCGCAGCCCACTCCCACACTAAGGGATTTACCGGTTCAGTAAGCGCCCCTTTTTGGGCTACTAAATTTATAATGTATCATTTCTATATTAAGTATAATTTCTATTAATTTTCAATACAACTATATTTGTTCATATCTATTCAGCAATCTGTTAAAATTAATGCAGTGTGACTACATGCAATATTTGTACAAATAATTAAGTGATTGCAGCTTGTTAATATTTTGAATTTAGAGCATCTTTGATATTCGTATCATATTTTTTTGCAATAATTTCATACTTTCCATTTTTTGAATTTTAGAGCATTTCTGATACTCACATTATATGCAGTGTGACTATATGCAATATTTGCACAATAATCAAGTGATTACAGCTTGTCAGTATTTAGTATTTTGAATTTCAGCGCATCTTTGATACTCACATCATATTTCTGGGTATTTGTTTCATACGTAAATACGGATAAATGACATTAATCTCACCAGCTAAAATATGACTCTCTAAGCATGCAAAGAACACTCTGCTTTTGAGACATCAAATTAGCATTAATTTATCAGTGTGTCTCTTAAAGACACTAGATTTTTTACTTGACAAAAAGAAAATACCTTTAGTTTAAAAATAGCGGAGAGCATCAAGTTCTTCTTGGATATATCTATCTCACTATAAAAGCTTACTTGGGTATACTACAAATTATGGCAATATTATAGAGCTTACCATACTTCTATTTTTCCATGCTCTCTCATCCACTAATTTGGACAGCAGAAGCACTTTGGTAGTCATACTCTCTCATTCAGCAGATTACGGCCATACTCCACAGGATACGCCTGATCTCGTCCGATCTTGGAAGCAAATCTGTGGTAGGCCTGGTCAGTAACTGTGTGGGGGACCAACAGCGAACACCAGGTGCAGTAAACAACCCAGCTGAACAGCAGAAGTAAGACACACCCCCTTCTCCTTTTTTTCAATGCTTTCTTTCTCTTATCTGTATTTTGAATATTAGGTCTTTACTGTATTACTACAAAATATGCCGTATATAATTCTTTCATCTCAATATATTTCCATATAAAATGTATAATACTGTTTTCTCAAATCTCTATCTACTGCATTACTGTGTTACTGCCGAATATGTAAATGCCTTTTATTTCAAATATCGTATTTTCAGACTTCTATCTATTGCATAAAGTCGAACAATACACTGTTTAATCAAGTAAAAGCCTTCCCGGTAACACCACTGCCTAAATATAGAACAGTAGGTGTTTAAGGACCCCTTAAGGCAACATTTATAGATCACATTGCCTTTAATTTTTCTCTTTTAAGAATATTTACAATATCTAAAAAAACTGAACATAGGTAGTATTCCTCGGGGATTACAACTATATCCTGTCTCAAATTATAGACAGGTCTGTCCCAGTTAAAATATTAATTACAAATAATTTTCACCCAGGCAATTTTCATATATATTCCTATAATAGAAGCATTGAGCGATATGCATGAGCGATATGCATGAATATTTCTGTTCACGATTTTCATTCTTGAGTCACTAGATTTTTATTATATTTATTAAAAGTTAAGTTTTAGTGTCTAATAATTTTTTGACTAAGAGTGCCCCAACAAAGAGTCCTTCTCTTCTCTTGTTTTGTTGATATTTTGGTAAGTTCAGAATCCACCCGTGATCCAGGAGTAGTCTGGTTGAGAGGCCAATGCTGTCCAACAACCGCTCCATGGATGGTGCCTTTATCAGAAGATCGTTCAGTAGAAACATCATCTCTGCCATCACCTTGGTGAACACTCTCGGTGCCGTGGAGAGACCAAATGGCAGGGCCTGGAACTGGTAGTGGCAGTCCTGCAGTGCAAACCGTAGATAAGCCAGATGAGGCGGCCAGATTGGAATGTGAAGATATGCATCCTTGATATCCAGAGACACTAGGAATTCCCCCTCCTCCAGACCTGAGATCACCGCTTTCAGAGACTCCATCTTGAATTTGAAGTAAGTACGGGTTCAACGACCTGAGGTTCAAAATTGGTCTTACCGAACCGTCCGGTTTCGGTACTACAAACAAGTTGGAATAATGGGGGTCATTCTGAGTTGATCGCTTGCTAGCAGTTTTTAGCAGCCGTGCAAACGCTATGCCGCCACCCACTGGGGAGTGTATTTTAGCTTAGCAGAAGTGCGAACGCATGTGCAGCCGAGCTCTGCAAAAACAGTTTGTGCAGTTTCTGAGTAGCTCTGAACCTACTCAGCACTTGCGATCACTTCAGCCTATTCAAGTCCGGATTTGACGTCATACACCCGCCCAGCGGACGCCCAGCCACGCCTGCGTTTTTTCAGACACGCCTGCGTTTTTGCAAACACTCCCTGAAAACGGTCAGTTGACACCCAGAAACGCCCCCTTCCTGTCAATCTTCATGCGGCCGTCAGTGTGAAGGAAAACTTTGCTAGAACCTGTGCACAACCACAAAGAGCTTTGTACTCGTACGTCGCGCATGCGCATTGCGGCCCATACGCATGCGCATAAATTCTGTTTTTTCACCTGATCACTGCGCTGTGAAAATCGGCAGCGAGCGATCAACTCGGAATGACCCCCAATATCCCTTGTTTTGCAGATGAGGTGGAACTGGAACAATGACCTGAGTCTCTACCAGTTTTTGAATGGCGTCCTGTAAGGTTATACCTGCTTCCTGTGAAACTGGTAAGCCTGATTTGAAGAGTCTGTGAGGTGGGAGCTCCTGAAACTCCAGTCTGTAGCCCTGGGAAATAAGATCTATGACCAAGGGATCCTGGCATGATGTTGTCCAGATGTCACTGAGAAATTTTAGTCGGGCTCCGCCTCCCACCTGCCAGTCTTTCAGGCACCGCGGTCCACCGTCATGCTGAAGGCTTTGAGGAAGCAGAGCTTGAGCTCTGTTCCTGTGAACCGGCAGTTGCTGGTTTTCGTGGTTTACCTCTAGCGCCTCTGGTGGCTGTAGAAGAACCTCTGGTTTATCCCTTAAACTTAGCAGTCCGAAAGGACTGTAGATTAGGTCCTGAGTAGGCCTTCCTGGCTGCGGGAGCTGCAGAAGGAATATATGTGGACTTACCCGCAGTAGCTTTAGAGATCCATTTGTCTAGTTTATCTCCAAATAAGGCCTCTCCTGTGAAGGGTAGGTCTTCCACGCCTTTCCTGGAGTCCACGTCAGCAGTCCACTGGTGTAGCCATAAGCCTCGGCGTGCTAACACTGCCATAGCAGTGGCGCGTGCATTAAGCAAGCCTATTTCTTTTATGGGTTCCACCACACAGTTCGAAGAGTCCTGTATATGTTGCAGGAGTAAAATAATCTCCCCCTGAGGCAAGGTACCCGACCATTTGGCGATGGCCTTAGTAATCCACCCACATGCTATAGTGGGTCTCTGGGCCACCCCAGCAGCTGTTTACAAATTTTTGAGTGTATTCTCAATTCTACGATCAGCCGTGTCTTTTAGGGAGGCTGCACATGGGACAGGCAATACTATTTTCCGTGACAGCCTGGATACTGATGCATCCACTATCGGTGGCTTTTCCTATTTTTTTCCTGTCCTCAGGAGGAAAGGGAAAAGATGATATCAACCTTTTAGGGATTTGAAATTTCCTATCAGGATTAACCCATGGTTCTTCAAACAGGGTATTTAGTTCCTTTGACACAGGAAATGACACAGGATTTATTTTTTATTTTTAAATAAGATTCCTCAGTCTCCTCTGTTACCTTATCAGGGATATGCAGAACTTCTCTGATAGCTTCTATGAGAGCCTCTATTCCTTGTGACAGAGTAGCCTCCCCCACCTCCATGTCTGACCCCTCATCATCAGAGTCAGACTGCAGGATATGGGCCAAAGGACGTTTTTGCGGACAAATGGTAGGGGACTGAGACGCTGGTTTGGGTACTGAGTCTCTGTTCATAAGCTCAGTCATCGATTATCTTAAGTACAGTATTGCGTCGCTTTCTCATTGCGGGACAATTTAGTAGAAATATTATAAATCATTCCCCTAATGGAATCCAGCCAATCTGGCTCTACCCCGCTAGCCTGGGAGGGCGCACTGCACTGAGTACACTGCAGTGAACCCCCTGGAGAAGAGGAACACTGTGCCTACATGAAACACACTCTTTGTCTGACATACTGTGACAGTGACAGCACACACACACACACACACACACACACACACACACACACACACACACACACACACACACACAAGGAAAAGGTTAAATGCACAATTAACCCACAAAGAGACCTTCTAGAGAGACACAGAGGTAGACTGGAGCCAGCAAACAGCGCCCTTACTGCTAATGCCAAGCTTAGCCGGGTCGCAGACTAAGTACCAAGATTGGGGACTTATTACACTAGTAAGCACTTCTTCCCTGCTATGACCCCCTGGTACCGCTGAGGTAATCTGGAGCCTCTCCGGAGGAGCTGCGCATCCCAGTCAGTCAGTGTCTGTGTCCACTGCAGAGGGAAAATGGTGCTGGTGAGCAGCTGCTGGATCAGCTCATAGTAAAGCCCTGCCCCTTCAATGGCGCACGGTCTTCCCATACTTTTTTGTACTGGCTGAGGTAATTTTGGTGCCTAAAATGGAGTCAGCCCTCTTTTAAGTCTGTAATGCCAGTCTGGGTACTGTGTACACAAGTAGTGTACTTAGACTCAGTTCGCTCCATCAGAAGCTGTGCGTCTGCACTGTGTACTGAGTCTGGCGATCCAGCGGCCCCCTGTAGAAGCCGTGCGTCTCCGTACTGTCATGCCGCCATAATGGACGGCGACCCGCTAACCGGTACGCCGGATTTGTACTTACCACTCTTCTATCTTCTGGCTCTGTTAGAGGTGGCGGCGTGCTGCGGGAATGTACGCTCTCCGTGGTGGGGCTTGTGAATAGTTCCCTCAGGAGCTAGTGTCCTGTCAGCGGCGAACGGGACCATTAACCCTTCAAGAGGTTGGGCCGTTCCCTCCCTAAGTCCCATGAAGCAGACAGGCTGGGGCCATCTAGACCTGACTGAAAATAACAAACATACTGTACAAAATAAATGCAGAAAACTCTTCAGGAGCTTCCAGCGATGCGACCGGCTCTTCCGGGCACATTTTCTAAACTTAGTCTGGTAGGAGGGGCATAGAGGGAGGAGCCAGCGCACACTATCACAAGGTACTAAATGTATTCCCAGTATCCCCAAGGACGTAAGAGAAATACAATTTTAACACTTTTGATTTATGGCCGACTGTGTGACCAGCTGGTGGCTGGTCATCACCATGCAGTCATAGACCTATTGTTATCTGTAGGCCTGGAGCTGGAGCTCCATCCACCCTATTGTTAATCTAGCCACGCTCCTCTACACAGTTCACACAAAATGTACATGTTTTCTCTTTCTATGCACAAACACCTGACTTCAAACAAACATTACTGTATGCAGGATCGCTGAGTCCAAATTATCTCCTATATAATAGCCTTGTGATTCTGTGCCTGGCCCTCTAACGCTGGGTGGAGTCACAGTCACAGATCTGGGTGGCTGGATGCAGGCCAGGAACAGTCCCCTCCCTCGGTCCGCTCAGCCCCGCCCAGTCCCCTCCCCATCTCCGTCCACTCGCCTCTCTCCCCCCTCCCCGTACACTCCCTGCACCCTGGTGACACTGCAGCCGGTGAGTCTTGCGGCTGCCGCACAGTCCGGAGGAGAATGCCGTGGACGACCTCTGAGTGCAGCATCCGCCCCCTCCCACCCGCGGCACCCACAGCCTCCACAACATCTGCCCCCCACCCGCGGCACACACCCCGCACCCTCCCAACCACGGTAACCACACCTGCAGCACACCCCTCCCCCACCCGTGGCACTTCCGCCCCCTCCCCCAGCCATATCACCCACATCTGCAGCACCCCCCACCCGCGGCACTCCCGCCCCTCCCCCACCTGCGGCAGACGCCCCTACCCCACCCGCAGCACTCCCGCCCCCTCCCCCACCCGTTGCACCCTCACCTGCAGCACCCCCACCCCTCACCCACCCGCGGCACTCCTGCCCCTCCCCCACCCACGGCACATGCCCCTCCCCCACCCATGGCACTCCCGCCCCCTCCCCCACCCGTAGCACCCACATCTGCGGCTCCATGATGCTATTGCGGCCCCCCACCTCCTCCTCACCCACAGCACAGCCATTCGTCCTTCTGGCTGCAGGAAGGAAGAGGAGGAGCCCGGGGACTCCCTGCCCTTTGTCCTTCCGGTTGCAGAGGGGAAGAGGAGGAGCCCAGGGACTTCCTGCCATTTGTCCTTCCGGCTGCAGGGGGGAGGAGGAGGAGCCCAGGGACTCCCTGCCCTTTGTCCTTCCGGCTGCAGGGGGAAAGAGGAGGAGCTCGGGTACTCCCTGCCCTTTGTCCTTCCGGCTGCAGGGGAGCAGAGGAGGAGCCAGGGGACTCCCTGCCCTTTGTCCTTCTGGCTGCAGGGGGGAAGAGGAGGAACCGAAGGACTCCCAGCACACGTCACCTCCCGGGTCTGGGAGGTGACGGAGACCACCTGAGACCCTTGCAGATCACACCAACAACATCGCGGGGGACCGCTGTCACTGCATTGCGATGTTAATCCCATATGTTAGTACATCGCTGTGATGGGCGGTGATGTGCTTTAATACATCCCGCCCTCAGTCTTGTTTCATCAGCATGCTTGTCCCCATTTATGAAGCATTACGGATTATACTGGTGGTATATAAATAAATGATGACTGATCGGATGTAATATGGCAAGTCCTGGCACGGGAACACAAACATACCTGTAAGTACTAGGTGGCTGGCGTTAGTAACATGATAACCGGGTACACAATCCCAGTGATAACAGAAATAATTGAGGGCTACTGATATCTATAAAGTATCTTCCAATTAGGAGAAAACATTTCTGAATACAATCCCAGCTGCTATCCGGAGTCATTATGACAGAAGACAATACCAGGCTGTGACCCAGGGGCATTCAGCATTCCTGGAGATGTTCTGCAAATAGGTGTTGTTTTATTGGGATACTGTTTATAACCTTTCCCATTCCCATGTATGCCTGGAATTCTTGTTGTTCTGAAACCCAATCCTATAGGCTCCAACTGGAGAATTCAACTTCAATGAGTGGAGATAGGAGTTGCCAGAGGCAATGGTTTATGGGGGTGACCTGGGTTACTTGGGGCCACAGACCTCTGCTTGGGGCCACAGCTACTGGAAGCATATTATTTCTCACATTCCTGCAAGTGCTGTGTTTACTGTGTTGCTGAAACAGAAAAAGAATAGTTCAAAGTAGGAAAAACATTATTGCTTTCTATTTATAAAGCAGTATCTGTATGGTATTGTTTATATATGTATATTGGGGGTCATTCCCAGTTGATCGCTCGCTAGCAGTTTTTAGCAGCCGTGCAAACGCTATGCCGCCGCCCACTGGGAGTGCATCTTAGCTTAGCAGAAGTGCGAACGAAAGGATCGCAGAGCAGCTACAAAATAATTTTGTGCAGTTTCAGAGTAGCTTCAAACCTACTCAGCGCTTGCGATCACTTCAGACCATTCAGTTCCTGTTATGACGTCACAAACACGCCCTGCGTTCGCCCAGCCACGCCTGCGTTTTTTTCTGGAACGCCTGTGTTTTTCCGAACACTCCCTGAAAACGGTCAGTTGACACCCAGAAACGCCCCCTTCCTGTCAATCACTCTACGGCTGCCAGTGCGACTGAAAAGCTTCGCTAGACCTTGTGTGAAACTACATCGTACGTTGTAATAGTACGCCGCGCGTGTGCATTGCGCTGCATACGCATGCGTAGAAGTGCCGTTTTTTTGCCTCATCGCTGCACAGCAAACGAATGCAGCTAGCGAACAACTCGGAATGACCACCATTATTATATTATAAGGTGCAATTTAGTAAGGTTCTCTAAGCCAGTGGTTCCCAAACTTTCTTTTTTTTTAAATTGTGTTTATTGAAAAGAAGCAAAGAGAGGCAACACACATTCAACGTTATTAACACATAGAATTAAAGACAAATAGACTAATCTATCATCCGAGTCTTATAGTGATATGTTAAATTGTGGAATATTGGGAAACCAAATTGCCAAATCCCTAATAATCTTAAAATGCAGTATAACAAAATAAATCAATTACACACATATATGGCTAAATTTAGAAGTGGCGTAGTAGACATCCAATGGCAAAAGACCCATGTAAAAAGGCTCAAAACGGTGGTGACCCATCAGTGAGAGTTGCCATATTATACCAAGTAGACAATCTCACTGCTTTACGAATATTTTCTTTGGTATTAACAGGCAATGTAATTATATAGGGAAGCCATATCGAAAAAAAATTTGTAGCCCGATGTCACGATCCGGGTATCTGGACGCCATTTCTTACCCATCAGATGCCTCCTAAGGCTGGCTCAGCGCTCCAGGACCGGATCCCATCTGTTATCCTGATGTGTACATTCCTGTATCCTCTCCTGTCACTCTGGGACGCTGTCACAGTAAACGCCATATTACACCTGGCATGGCGTCTCCCGCGGCCTCCGCCGCCATCCCTGAACTTCTGCATGCAGAGTGTCTGAGTGGCGATTACGTCAGCCGCGGCCTCCGCTGTGTCCGCGTGGTTGGATGTGCATCTGTCAGCCTGGCGCCTCCTGTCTCCGGTGGCCGGCGCCGCCATTACTGTTTTCATTACCACATGGATTACAAACCAAACTTCCCTCCAAGTGTCTGCATGGGCGCAGCCATCTTGGATTCTGTCAGCTGATCATTTCCACCAATCTGTTCTCAGTATTGATAATCTGCATAATTGCCTAGCCAATCCCTTCCTTGCTGCAGGTATAAATACACTGTGCCTGAGCAAGGAAGGCGTCAGTGCTTTGGTTGTCAAACCTAGTTCCTGTTTGTCTCTCTCCTGTGATTGTCTTCCAGGTTCCAGCTCCTGTCTCAAGACTTCCATCATAGAGACCCGCACCAGCATTCCACCTGCGGTGTAGCCTGACTCTCCAATCCATTGTGGATTCATCTGTTTCCAGCTACAACATTACCTGCTTCCAGCTCAGCTTCCAGCAGAGTACAGCTTCCCTTAAAGGGCCGGTGTTCTTTCTACACTTTACCACTCTCCACCGGTATTATTATTTCTCCGCTCTCAAGTTCTACATTTCAGTTCATATTTCATCGCTCCCAAGTTCATTTATTATTTAACTGGTTCCAGCCAGTATCCACTCCGTGCTAACAACAGTCTGGTTCCAGCCAGTATCCACAGCAGCTGTTTTATCTTCAGCAACCCAGCTTTTCCTGGAACACCAGCTGGCACAATCCTGGGTTATCTCCATTGCTACAGTCGGGCCTGGTAAGGACTTTCCATCTAGAAGATCATAAGAACTATCTCACACTACCAGTGCCCTGTGGCTCCTGCCATCCTGTAGTACCCAGGAACTGTATTTATTCTTTGCTGACTTTTACGTTTTCTTTTACTGCTGCTGTGTTGCGGAGTTGTCATAATAAACATCATTGACTTTTATCCAAGTTGTCGTGGTCACGCCTTCGGGCAGTTATTATTCATGTTACTTACATGTCCAGGGGTCTGATACAACCTCCCAGGTTCCTGCACATCTCAGCCCCTACAACTGAGGCTGCCTCCCGTCAGCTCAGGCCCTCAGTTGTGACACCCGAGACTCAACATCTAAAGAGCATTCTGTCCAATCCATTTGGAATAGGAACGATAACCGGGGTAACGTAAGAGACACAGAAATATGATCTTTTTGTATCCACTGAGATAATATTGTTTTTTTCGCTGCTGCTGAGATGCGAGCCAGAAGTAATCTGTTGCCCTTGGGCAGAGCTGGAGTTTGAGGTTCTATAAAATTCCAAAAGGCCCATGCCATTGTCATTGTAAATGATATACCCAGGTTAAATTTGATGTATGTCTGTATTAGGTCCCAGAATGATTGTATAATTGGGCAAGACCATAAGCAATGTATAATATCAGCATCAGGGGCCCTACAGCCCCCGTAAGGAATCGCAGACGAGGGGTATAATAAGCTCTATGTAAAATTTTTAAATGCATCTCCGCATATGAGGAAGATACCAATTGCTTATTAAGCAAATTAGACCATCTAATAATAGTGTGCAAATCTACTCCCGTAAAGACATCTTTCCATTTAACTATGCCCGTGGTGAGTTTGGTGTAGTCAATCCTCCGTCTGATATAGGAGTAAATCAATGATGTAGAATGGGGGGAGTCCAAACGTCGTCGTACAATACCATCTAGTGGAAAAGTAAGATCAATAGGCTGCAGGTGAGTAATAACATGTGTGGCAAAGCTGCGTATCTGAAAATATGCAAAAAAGGGGATTTTTAAGGTCGGGTATCTAGCTTGTAATTGGGACAATGATAATACCGTTGAACAATCATCATTCAAAAATTGAAATAAGGACCGAAGACCCCCGAGGTGCCAACTGTGAACGACCTCAACCGCCTCTCCTCCCTGGAAGGCTGGATTCCCTAACAAGGGCTGAAACAAGGAATGTGCCAGAGTGAGTTTAGAACGTTTTCTAATTTGATGCCACGCCTTGTAAGGAGCATATAACAATGGAATTGATTTAATATCCTGTAGCATCGAGGAGTTCGGGAAATGTAATATCTGTAGCAAATCATGACTAGGCAGTAAAGCCTGTTCCAGTGCCTTATCAACGAAATTGTCTCCCCCACCTATCCAATCTAAGGCACATCTATAATTAGCCGCTAATGAGTAGTCCTCCGGACAGGAAAGATTGACTCCTCCAAGTGAGGGTGGTTGTTTTACTTTAAATAAAGCTATACGAGGACGCTTATTCGCCCATATAAATTTCGTAATGGCTTTGTTTATTGTATGAATATCTTTTTTCAATAGCAAAAACGGAAGCATCTGTATCGGGTAAAGTAAGCGAGGAAAAGACACCATTTTATACAGATGACACCTACCTAAATAAGAAATTGGCAGGTGTTGCCATCTCGCAAAGTCCTCGACCATCTTATTAATATAGTGAGAAAAGTTTAAAGAATATATTTCCGAGGGGTTAGCAGACACCCGTATACCTAGATATTGTATGTAATTATGCGCCCATTTAAATGGGAACTTATCGTCCCAACCCATGCTCGCATCTTCTCCCAATGCCAGTGCCTCCGTCTTGTCAAAATTAATTAAAAATCCTGATATTAAATTGAAAGTCTCTAATGCGGTCAGTAGTGAGGGAAAGGATATTATAGGCTCACTCCCAAACTTTCTTGAATCACAGCGGAATTTTTTTCACGGCACCCCTAGGCCTAAAGATTCTTATTCAGAAATTTAGAAAGAAAATTTAAATGAAGTACATTGTGTTTTTTTATGTCATCCTTAGAGTCAGTTGTGTGGTGAGGGACAATATTTGATTCTGTTTGTCCACATAGTTTATGGCTGACAGCCACCAGCACTAGTTTTGCCTATTACATTGACCATAAATAATTTGAATTGTATCTGGACCACCAATGCAAGGCACCCCTGCAAGTGTCCCGCACACAGTTTGAGAACCAGTGGTGTATGCAATGTTTTGTATTCCTCTTCATCTCCACTTTTGCATTGTGTCTCAGATTTTGCCATGGTTGCTATTCTCTCCCCCACCCCAACTGTTGCTTGGCTGCTGCTGACTGAGCCCCCTGCCCCCCGACTATTGCATGGCTGTTGCTGCTGCTTCCTCCCTGTGTGCTGCCCTCTCACCCTCCCACTCACTTACCTGCAAGTGCTCCAGCTATCGGGACACCAGTCAGAAGGAAGCAGGCAGCACGTCACCCAGCTGGGCAGCTAGCCCCATGGGAACTACCAGGGCAAAGCTACATGCAGCTGGGTACCAGGGGATCCCTCCTGCCATGGCTGCAAGGCAAGCTACGGAGGTGTGGGTGGTTGGGCGGGGAGGGGGGGGGTGATTCGGGCATTAACACCCTTGGCAGCAAGCTTTGGGGTGAGGGTGGGGGACTTGGGCATACCAGCCTTCAAGATAGGTGGGGGTTTGTTCAGGAATTTCCGCCTACGGCTGCAGGCTCCGGGGTGTTCCGATATTACAGCCCGTGGCTGCAAGCTACGGGGTGGAGGGGGTTTACTAACCGAAACAGCACAGGCATCTAGGATCCTGGGGTTCTTGGGCAATTGCTCATTAAGATCATACAAAGAGAATGCCCTGTTAATATGCACAGGACTGCAAGTGAGTTTGAGGAGCAGTGTCCTGGTGTAAGCTGGCCAAACACCGAAAGATTATCTTACCAACCATCCTAGTAGCTGGCTGGTTGGAAAGAAAGACTGGTAGTGTATGCGGGCAAATGACAATCGACCATTTGCTCCCAAATATCAGAAAATGGTAAAAAAACAATCGTCCAGACAAATTGATTAAATCTAGGATTTGTCTAGCACAAAAAGTAAACTTATGGTGAGTACACACTGGGCGATATATCATCCGTTGTATTGAACGGCTGATATAGTGCAGGTCCGTCGGCCAGTGTGTATGTACGATATGTCTGTGATCGCCGTCGTTCACGGACATATCGCAAGGACCGCCCGCACACATGCTGCATCAGCCGGCGGTGATTGACAGCTGAACTGGGCGGGCGCATGTAAACGCCCGTCCAGTTCGTGACACCAGTCCCGACGGATCGGACAGTGTGTATGCACAACACACTGCCCGGTCTGTCCATTGGGCCTAATTCAGACCTGATCGCTGGGCAGCGATTTTTGCACTGCTGCGATCAGATAGTCGCTGCCTACAGGGGGAGTGTTTTTTTTAGCTGTGCAAGTGTGCGATCGCATGTGTAGCAGAGCTGTACAAACAGATTTTGTGCAGTCTCTGCACAGTCCAGGACTTACTCAGCCGCTGCGATCACTTCAGCCTGTTCAGGACCGGAATTGAGGTCAGACACCCGCCCTGCAAACGCTTGGACACGCCTGCGTTTTTCCAAACACTCCCAGAAAACGGTCAGTCACCACCCACATACGCCTTCTCCCTGTCAATCTCCTTGCGATCGCCTGTGCGAATGCATCCTTCGCACAAACCCCTCACTGAGCGGTGATCCGCTTTGTTCCCGTGCGATGCGCCTGCGCATTGCTGTGCATACGCATGCGTAGTTTAGACCTGATCGCCCGCTGTACGAAAACATAGCCTAGCAATCAGGTCTGAATTTCCCCCATAGATATATCTGCAGATCAATTGAGTTGCAGATATATCTACTAGTGTGTACCCAGCTTTAGAGTTAACTTACAGCAGAAAAGTAATCACATTTTCTCTAACGTCCTAGTGGATGCTGGGAACTCCGTAAGGACCATGGGGAATAGCGGGCTCCGAAGGAGGCTGGGCACTCTAGAAAGATCTTAGACTACCTGGTGTGCACTGGCTCCTCCCACCATGACCCTCCTCCAAGCCTCAGTTAGATTTCGTGCCCGGCCGAGGTTGGATGCACACTAGGGGCTCTCCTGAGCTCTTAGAAAGTTATAGTCTTAGAATTTGTTCTTTTCAGTGAGACCTGCTGGCAACAGGCTCACTGCAGCGAGGGACTAAGGGGAGAAGAAGCGAACTCGCCTGCTTGCAGCCGGATTGGGCTTCTTAGGCTACTGGACACCATTAGCTCCAGAGGGATCGACCGCAGGCCCAGCCTTGATGTTCGGTCCCGGAGCCGCGCCGCCGTCCCCCTTACAGAGCCAGAAGCAAGAAGATGGTCCGGAAAATCGGCGGCAGAAGACATCAGTCTTCACCAAGGTAGCGCACAGCACTGCAGCTGTGCGCCATTGCTCCTCTCACACACTTCATACTCCGGTCACTGAGGGTGCAGGGCGCTGGGGGGGGGCGCCCTGAGGCAGCAATAAAAACACCTTGGCTGGCAAAAATACCTCAATATATAGCCCCAGGGGCTATATATGAGGTAAATACCCCTGCCAGAAGTCCATAAAAAACGGGAGAATAGGCCGCGAAAAAGGGGCGGAGCCTATCTCCTCAGCACACTGGCGCCATTTTCCCTCACAGCTCCGTTGGAGGGAAGCTCCCTGGCTCTCCCCTGCAGTCTACATGGGTTAAAAAAAGAGAGAGGGGGCACTAAATTTAGGCGCAGTATACATTATATATATAGATATAAAGCTATAGGGGACATAACTCAGTTAGTCCCTGCAGTATATAGCGCTCTGGTGTGTGCTGGCATACTCTCACTCTGTCCCCCCAAAAGGGCTTTTGTGGGTCCTGTCCTCGTTTAGAGCATTCCCTGTGTGTCTGCGGTGTGTCGGTACGGCTGTGTCGACATGTTGAATGAGGAGGCTTATATGGTGACGGAACAGAGGCCGATATATGTGATGTCGCCCCCTGTGGGGCCGACACCAGAGTGGATAGAGAGGTAAAAGGTATTAACCGACAGTGTCAACTCCTTACATAAAAGGGTGGATGACGTAACAGCTGTGGGACAGCCGGCTTCGCAGCCCGCGCCTGCCCAGGCGTCTCAAAGGCCATCAGGGGCTCAAAAACACCCGCTCTCTCAGATGGCAGACACAGATGTCGACACGGAGTCTGACTCCAGTGTCGACAAGGTGGAGACATATACACAATCCAATCCGTGACTTGATCCCGGCAATAAAAAATGTGTTATACATTTCTGACTTTAACCTCTATAAATGGGTTTTAGGTTTGGGGAGAAAAAACAGGCAGTGTTTTGTTCCCCCATCAGATGAATAAATGAAGTGTGTGAAAAGCGTGGGTTCCCCCGTTAAGAAACTGGTAATTTATAAAAAGTTACGGATGGCGTACCCTTTCACGCCAGGAGGATAAGTTACGCTGGGAGATATCCCCTAGGGTGGATAAGGCGCTCACACGTTTGTCAAAAAAGGTGGCACTGCCGTCTTAGGATACGGCCACTTTAATAGGTACCTGTTGATAAAAAAAAAAAAAACAGGAGGCTATCCTGAAGTCTGTATTTACACACTCAGGTACTAGACTGAGACCTGCAGATAGTGCTGCTGCAGCGTGGTTGGTGACCCTGTCAAACAGGGATAATAGTTGGCAAACATAAAAACATATTAAAGACGTTGTCTTATATATGGGGGATGCACAGAGGGATATTTTGCCGGCTGGCATCCAAAATAAATGTAATGTCCATTCTGTCAGGAGGGTATTAGAGACCTGTCACTGGACAGGTGATGCGGACTTAAAAAGCGCATAGAGAGCCTTATAAGAGTGAGGAATTATTTGGGGATGGTCTCTGGGACCTCGTATCCACAGCAACTGCTGGGAAGAAATAATTTTACCTCAGGTTTCCTCACAGAAAAAGGTACAGTCCTTTCGGCTTCAGAAAAGCAAGCGGGTCAAATGGCGCTTCCTTTCTGTACAGAGACAAGGGTAGAGGGAAAAAGCTGCACCAGTCAGCCTGTTCCCAGAATCAAGATTCTTCCCCCGCCTCCTGTGAGTACACACCATGACGCGGGTGCTCCACAGGTGTAGCCAGGTACGGTGGGGGGCCGCCTCAAAAATTTCAGCAATTAGTGGGCTCGCTCACAGGTGGATCCCTGTTTCTTCCAAGTAGTATTTCAGGGGTACAAGCTGGAATTAGAGAAGTCTCCCCCCAGCCGTTTCCTAAAATATGCCTTGCTGACAACTCCCTCAAGCAGGGAGGCTGTGCTAGAGGCAATTAATAAGCGGTATTCCCAGCAGGTAATACTCAAGGTGCCCCTACTTCAACAAGGACGGGGTTACTATTCCACACGGGTTGGGGTACCGAAACCGCATGGTTCGGTGTGACCCATTTTATATTTAAAATCCTTGAACATAAAAAAATTCAAGTTCAAGATGGAATCGCTCAGGGCGGTTATTACAAGCCTGGACGAGGGGGATTACATGGTATCCCGGGACATCAAGGATGCTTTCCTGCATGTCCCCATTTACCATCCTCGCCAGGAGTACCTCAGATTTGTGGTACAGGATTACCATTACCAAGTCCAGACACTGCCGTTTGGAATGTACATGGCACCGAGGGTGTTTTATCAAGGTAATGGCCGAAATGATGATACTCCTTCAAAAAAAAAAGGGAGTTGTAATTATCCCGTAATTGGACAATCTCGTTATAAGGGCGAGGTCCAAGGAGCAGTTGGTAGTCGGGGTAGCACTATTTTGGAAAGTGCTACAACAGCATAGGTGGATTCTAAACAGTCCAAAGTCACAGCTGGTTCCTATGACACGTCTACTGTTCCTGGGGATGGTTCTGGACATAAACCAGAAATAGTGTTTCTCCCGGAGGAGAAAGCCAAGGAGTTGTCATCTCTAGTCAGAGACCTCCTGAAACCAAAATAGGTAGCGGTGCATCATTGCACGCGAGTCCTGGGAAAAATGGTAGCTTCTTACGAAGCAATCCCATTAGGCAGGTTCCATACAAGAACTTTTCAGAGGGACCTGTTGGACAAGTGGTCCGGATCGCATCTTCCGATGCATAGGCTGATAACCCTGTCTCCAAGGACCAGGGTATCTCTACTGTGGTGGCTGCAGAGTGCCCATCTTCAAGAGGGCCGCAGGTTCGGCATACAGGACTAGGTCCTAGTGACCATGGATTCCAGCCTTTGAGGCTGGGGGGCAGTCACATAGGGAAGAAACTTCCAGGGACTTTGGTCAAGTCAGGTTATTTCCCTACACATAAATATTCTGGATCTGAGGGCCATTTACAATGCCCTGAGGCCAGCAAGGCCTCTGCTTCAAAACCAGCCGGTACTGATCCAATCAGACAACATCACGGCAGTCGCCCATGTAATCAACGGGGCGGCACAAGAAGCAGGATGGCGATGGCAGAAGCCACAAGGATTCTCCGATAGGCGGAAAATCATGTGTTAGCACTGTCAGCAGTGTTCATTCCCGGAGTGGACAACTGGGAAGCAGATCTTCTCAACAGACACGACCTCCACCCGGGAGAATGGGGACTTCCTCCAGAAGTCTTCCAATAGGATTGTACACCATTGGGAAAGGCCACAGGTGGACATGATGGCGTCCCGCCTTAACAAAAAGCTATAAAAGATATTGCTCCAGGTCAAGGGACCCTCAGGCGATAGCTATGGACGCTCTGGTAACACCGTGGGTGTACCAGTCGGTTTAGGTGTTCTCCCCTCTGCCTCTCATACCAAAGGTACTGAGAATAATAAGAAGGCGAGGAGTAAGAACGATACTCGTGGATGGCCAAGAAGAGCTTGGTACCCAGAACTTCAAGAATTTATATCAGAGGACCCATGGCCTCTGCCACTCAGTCAGGACCTGCGGCAGCAGGGGCCCTGTCTGTTCCAAGACTTACCGCGGCTGCGTTTGACGGCATGGCGGTTGAACGCCGGATCCTGAAGGAAAAGGGTATTCCGGAGGAAGTAATTCCTACGCTTACTAAAGCCAGGAAAGAGGTTACAGCAACTCATTATCACCGCATATGGCGAAAATATGTTGCATGGTGTGAGGCCGAAAGGGCCCCAACAGAGGAATTTCAACTAGGTCGATTTCTGCATTTCCTGCAAGCAGGAGTGACTATGGGCCTTAAATTGGGTTCCATTAAGGTACAGATCTCGGCTCTGTCGATTTTCTTTCAAAAAAGAACTAGCTTCAGTACCTGAAGTTCAGACATTTATAAAAGGAGTGCTGCATAGTCAGCCCCCGTTTGTGCCTCCTGTGGCACCTTGGGATCTCAACGTGGTGTTGAGTTTTCTTAAAATCACTTTGGTTTGAACCACTAAAAACCGTGGATCTGAAATATCTCACATGGAAGGTGGTTATGTTATTGGCCTTGGCTTCTGCCAGGCGAGTATCAGAATTGGCGGCTTTGTCTTGTAAAAGCCCTTATTTGATTTTCCATATGGATAGGGCAGAATTGAGGACTCGTCCCCAGTTTCTCCCTAAGGTGGTGTCAGCGTTTCACCTGAACCAGTCTATTGTGGTGCCTGCGGCTACTAAGGATTTGGAGGACTCCAAGTTGCTAGACGTTGTCAGGGCCCTGAAAATATATGTTTCCAGGACGGCTGGAGTCAGAAAATCTGACTCGCTGTTTATCCTATATGCACCCAACAAGCTGGGTGCTCCTGCTTCTAAGCAGACTATTGCTCGTTGGATTTGTAGTACAATTCAGCTTGCACATACTGTGGCAGGCCTGCCACAGCCAAAATCTGTCAATGCCCATTCCACAAGGAAGGTGGGCTCATCTTGGGCGGCTGCCCGAGGGGTCTCGGCTTTACAACTTTGCCGAGCAGCTACTTGGTCAGGGGCAAACACGTTTGCAAAATTCTACAAATTTGATACCCTGGCTGAGGAGGACCTGGAGTTCTCTCATTCGGTGCTGCAGAGTCATCCGCACTCTCCCGCCCGTTTGGGAGCTTTGGTATAATCCCCATGGTCCTTACGGAGTTCCCAGCATCCACTAGGACGTTAGAGAAAATAAGAATTTACTCACCGGTAATTCTATTTCTCGTAGTCCGTAGTGGATGCTGGGCGCCCATCCCAAGTGCGGTTTATCTGCATTACTTGTACATAGTTATTGTTAACTAAATCGGGTTATTGTTGAGCCATCTGTTGAGAGGCTCTATTGTTTCATACTGTTAACTGTGTTTCATATCACGAGTTGTACGGTGTGATTGGTGTGGCTGGTATGAGTCTTACCCGGGATTCAAAATCCTTCCTTATTGTGTACGCTCGTCCGGGCACAGTACCTAACTGAGGCTTGGAGGAGGGTCATGGTGGGAGGAGCCAGTGCACACCAGGTAGTCTAAGATCTTTCTAGAGTGCCCAGCCTCCTTCGGAGCCCGCTATTCCCCATGGTCCTTACGGAGTTCCCAGCATCCACTACGGACTACGAGAAATAGAATTACCGGTGAGTAAATTCTTATTTTTTGGGTAACTTGGAAACTGTTTTAGTGATGTAATACCGTATAATATCTTACTTACTCTATTGTATGATTCCCAAGGATTCATGCAGTACAGTCTATTTCGTTATATGATGCATCCTTTCATTCTTAGATTAGCTGAGGGCTGACTAAGCGCAAAGCCATATAAGAGCCCCATTTTTTGTGATTGGTTGTTTATGACAAAGCAGTTGCTAGGTGGTTTTCCAAGGGACCTTGGACATTTTCCATAGGTTGTTTTCTTTGTCCATCAGTATTTGTGGGTGTAGGCTTCAGTGCATATAAAAGCTTGGGTCATGTGCTTCATACTTCTTCTTGCCATTTGGACAGCCCCTCCCGCCCTCCCTCACGTTTTTCTATAATGTCCCTTTTTTGTGTTTTCTGGTTTTCTCCTTTTGATGGCTATTAAAAGCCAGATAGGCGGGAAAGTCACTACCAGCCAGCAGTCATTAAGGCCTAAGTGGTCATTGTGGGGCACCCTCTTTTGTAAAGACGGCAAGTGTGTCCTTACTCTGCGGTTGGACAATCGGACGCTCCCCTACGGGAGCATCCATATTTGCCAGAGGAAAGAGTGGTGAGTCCTGCACAATGCGGGTTAGGCATGTAGGAGGTGGTTGTTGGGTAGTCCCCTCCTCATTTTTGGTGGTATAATTAGATGACTGGAGCTGGCGTTGGTAGCGCCTTTTCTTTCTCTAACGTCCTAGAGGATGCTGGGACTCCGTAAGGACCATGGGGATAGACGGGCTCCGCAGGAGACATGGGCACTTTAAGAAAGACTATGACTCTGTGTGTGCACTGGCTCCTCCCTCTATGCCCCTCCTCCAGACCTCAGTTTGATACTGTGCCCAGTGAAGACTGGGTGCATTTCAGGAGCACTCCTAAATTTCCTGTAAGAAAACATTTTGGTTAGGTTTTTTATTTTCAGGGAGCCTGCTGGCTACAGACTCCCTGCATCGAGGGACTGAGGAGAGAGAAACAGACCCACTTCTCTGAGTTTCAGGGCTCTGTTTCTTAGGCTACTGGACACCATTAGCTCCAGAGGGATCGGTACACAGGTCTCACCCTCGCCGTCCGTCCCAGAGCCGCGCCGCCGTCCTCCTCGCAGAGCCGGAAGAAAGAAGCCGGGTGAGTATGTGAGGAAAAGACCATCTGAGGCGGCAGAAGACACTTGGATCTTCACTGAGGTAACGCACAGTACTGCAGCTGTGCGCCATTGCTCCCATTCACCTCACACACTTCGGTCACTGTAAGGGTGCAGGGCGCAGGGGGGGGGGGGCGCCCTGGGCAGCAATATAAACCTCTCTTATGGCAAAGATAGATATATACATGTACAGCTGGGCACTGTACATGTATATAAAGAGCCCCCACCATGTATTGAAAAATTTGAGCGGGACAGAAGCCCGCCGCCGATGGGGCGGGGCTTCTCCCTCAGCACTCACCAGCGCCATTTTTCTCCACAGCACCGCTGAGAGGAAGCTCCCCGGACTCTCCCCTGCTTGACACACGGTGACAGAGGGTTTTAAAGTAGAGGGGGGCACATAATTGGCGCATATACACAAAACAGCGCTACTGGGTAAACATACTGGTCATATAGCGCTGGGGTGTGTGCTGGCATACTCTCTCTCTGTTTCTCCAAAGGGCCTGGTGGGGAACCTGTCTTCAGAAAAGAGCTTCCCTGTGTATGTGTGGTGTGTCGGTACGTGTGTGTCGACATGTCTGAGGTTGAGGGCTCACCTAAGGAGGAGGGGGAGTTTATGAATGTTAGGTCTCCGTCGGCGGTGCCGACTCCGGGCTGGATGGATATGTGGAATGTTTTAAGTGCAAATGTTAATTTATTGCACAAAAGGCTAGACAAAGCCGAAGCTGGGGCACAGTCAGGGAGTCAACCCATGCCTGTCCCTATGTCGCCGGGACCTTCGGGGTCTCAGAAGCGCCCACTATCCCAAATAGTTGACACAGATACCAACACGGATTCAGACTCCAGTGTCGATTACGATGATACAAAATTACAGCCAAGGGTGGCTAAATGTATTCGATATATGATTATCGCAATAAAAGATGTGTTGCATATCACTGAGGAACCCCCTGTCCCTGACACGAGGGTACACATGTATAAGGGAAAGAAACCTGAGGTCTCCTTTCCCTCCTCACATGAGCTGAACGAATTATGTGAAAAAGCGTGGGAAACTCCAGACAAAAAACTGCAGATTCCCAAAAGGATCCTAACAGCGTATCCTTTCCCGTTGCAGGATAGGATACGGTGGGAATCCTCCCATAGGGTGGACAAGGCCTTGAAGCGCTTATCAAAAAAAGATAGCGCTTCCATCCCAAGATAAGGCTACCCTCAAGGATCCTGCTGACCGCAAGCAGGAGGTTACCTTGAAGTCCATTTACACACATTCTGGTACGTTACTCAGACCGGCTATTGCGTCGGCCTGGGTTTGTAGTGCTGTAGCAGCATGGACAGATTCCTTATCAACGGATATTGAGACTCTTGATAAGGATACCATTTTACGGACCCTAGGGCATATAAAAGATGCTGTCTTGTATATGAGGGATGCTCAAAGAGACATTAGTTTACTGGGTTCCAGGATAAACGTTATGTCTATTTCTGCTAGGTGTGTCTTATGGACCCGACAGTGGACTGGTGATGCCGACTCCAAGAGACATATGGAGTTGTTGCCTTACAAGGGTGAGGAATTGTTTGGAGAGGGCCTCTCGGACCTGGTCTCCACGGCTACGGCATGTAAATCAAATTTTTTGCCATATGTTCCCTCACAATCTAAGAAAGCGCCTCATTATCAAATGCAGTCCTTTCGTTCCAATAAAAGCAAGAGAGCACGTGGATCGTCCTTTCTTGCCAGAGGCAAGGGCAGAGGGAAAAAGCTGCACAACACAGCTAGTTCCCAGGAACAGAAGTCCTCCCCGGCCTCTGCAAAATCCACCGCATGAAGCTGGGGCTCCCCTGAGGGACTGTTCAACCACGTCTGGGTCCACTCACAGGTGGATCCATGGGCAATAGAAATTGTTTCCCAGGGTAACAAGCTGGAATTCGAAGAGGTGCCTCCTCGCCGGTTTTTCAAATCGGCCCTACCGAAACACCCCCTGGAGATAGTGTTACATGCGATTCACAAATTGTGTCTTCAACAAGTGGTGGTAGAGATTCCCCTGCTTTAAAGAGGGCAGGGGTACTACTCAACTCTGTTTGTGGTCCCGAAACCGGACGGTTCGGTCAGACCCATTTTAAATTTAAAATCCCTGAACCTTTACTTAAAATGGGTCAAGTTCAAGATGGAATCGCTCAGGACGGTCATCGCCAGTCTAGAAGGGGGAGATTTTTTGGTATCTCTGGACATAAAGGATGCATACCTGCATGTTCCCATATATCCTCCTCATCAGGCGTACCTGAGATTTGCGGTACAGGATTGTCATTACCAATTTCAGACATTGCCGTTTGGGCTGTCCACGGCCCCGAGAATTCTCACCAAGGTAATGGCGGAAATGATGGTGCTCCTACGCAAGCAGGGTGTCACAATTATCCCATACTTGGACGATCTCCTCATAAAAGCGAGATCACGGGAGAAGTTGCTGAACAGCGTATCACTTTCACTGAATGTGTTACAGCGACACGGCTGGATTCTCAATATTCCAAAGTCGCAGCTGAATCCTACAACTCGTCTGCCCTTCTTGGGCATGATTCTGGACACAGACCAGAAGAGGGTTTTTCTTCCGACGGAAAAAGCGCAGAAACTCATGACTCTAGTCATGAACCTGTTGAAACCAAAACAAGTGTCAGTACATCATTGCACTCAAGTTCTGGGAAAGATGGTGGCAACATAGGAAGCCATTCCATACGGCAGATTCCATGCAAGGACCTTCCAATGGGACCTATTGGACAAATGGTCCGGGTCGCATCTGCACCTGCATCAGCGGATCACCCTGTCCCCCAGGGCCAGAGTATCTCTCCTGTGGTGGCTAAACAGTGCTCACCTTCTAGAGGGCCGCAGGTTCGGCATTCAGGACTGGATCCTGGTGACCACGGACGCGAGCCTCCGAGGTTGGGGAGCAGTCACACGGGGAAGAAATTTCCAAGGACTTTGGTCAAGTCAAGAGACTTGTCTTCACATCAACATCCTGGAACTAAGGGCCATATACAACGCCCTACGTCAAGCGGAGATCTTACTTCGCAATCGACCAGTTCTGATCCAGTCAGACAACATCACCGCAGTAGCTCATGTAAACCGCCAAGGCGGCACAAGGAGCAGAGTGGCAATGGCGGAAGCCACCAGAATTCTTCGCTGGGCGGAGAATCATGTAAGCGCTCTGTCAGCAGTGTTCATTCCGGGAGTGGACAACTAGGAAGCAGACTTCCTCAGCAGACACGATCTGCCTCTGGGAGAGTGGGGACTTCATCAGGAAGTCTTCGCGCAGATTGCAAGTCGGTGGGGACTACCCCAAATAGACATGACGGCATCCCGTCTCAACAAAAAGCTACAAAGGTATTGCGCCAGGTCAAGAGACCCTCAGGCGGTAGCTGTGGACGCCCTAGTGACACTGTGGGTGTTCCAGTCGGTATATGTGTTTCCTCCTCTTCCTCTCATACCCAAGGTGTTGAGGATTATAAGAAAAAGAGGAGTGAGAACAATTCTCATTGTTCCAGATTGGCCACGAAGGACCTGGTATCCGGATCTGCAAGAAATGCTCACAGAAGATCCGTGGCCTCTTCCTCTAAGGCAGGACCTGTTACAACAAGGTCCCTGTCTGTTCCAAGACTTACCGCGGCTGCGTTTGACGGCATGGCGGTTGAACGCCGGATCCTAGTGGAAAAGGGTATTCCGGATGAGGTCATTCCTACGCTAATAAAGGCTAGGAAGGCAGTGACGTCTAAACATTATCACCGAATATGGCGAAAATATGTTTCTTGGTGTGAGGCCAGGAATGCTCCTACGGAGGAATTCCATCTAGGCCGTTTTCTTCACTTCCTACAAACTGGAGTGAATTTGGACCTAAAATTAGGCTCCATTTAAGTTCAAATTTCGGCCTTATCCATTTTCTTTCAAAAGGAATTGGCCTCTTTACCTGAAGTACAGACTTTTGTGAAGGGAGTACTGCATATTCAGCCTCCTTTTGTACCTCCGGTGGCTCCTTGGGACCTTAACGTGGTGTTAAGTTTCCTTAAGTCCCATTGGTGTGAACCACTGAAAACAGTGGAGTTGAAATATCTCACTTGGAAGGTAGTCATGTTGTTGGCCTTGGCTTCGGCTAGGCGAGTTTCGGAATTGGCGGCTTTATCACATAAAAGCCCCTATCTGGTTTTCCATATGGAGAGAGCGGAGTTGCGGACCCGTCCTCAATTCCTACCTAAGGTGGTCTCATCCTTTCATATGAACCAACCTATTGTCGTGCCTGTGGCTACTCGTGACTTGGAGGATTCCGAGTCCCTTGATGTGGTCAGGGCTTTGAAAATTTACGTGGCCAGAACGGCTAGGATCAGAAAAACAGAAGCACTGTTTGTCCTGTATGCAGCCAACAAAGTTGGCGGCCCTGCTTCAAAGCAGACTATTGCTCGCTGGATCTGTAACACGATCCAGCAGGCGCATTCTACGGCAGGATTGCCGTTGCCAAAATCGGTTAAAGCCCATTCCACTAGGAAGGTGGGCTCGTCTTGGGCGGCTGCCCAAAGGGGTCTCGGCACTACAGCTGTGTCGAGCTGCTACTTGGTCGGGGTCAAACACCTTTGCAAAGTTTTATAAGTTTGATACCCTGGCTGAGGAGGACCTCCTGTTTGCTCAATCGGTGCTGGAGAGTCATCCGCACTCTCCCGCCCGTTTGGGAGCTTTGGTATAATCCCCATGGTCCTTACGGAGTCCCAGCATCCTCTAGGACGTTAGAGAAAATAAGATTTTAAAACTACCGGTAAATCTTTTTCTCGTAGTCCGTAGAGGATGCTGGGCGCCCGTCCCAGGGGGGTCATTCCGAGTTGTTCGCTCGCAAGCTGCTTTTAGCAGCTTTGCACACGCTAAGCCACCGCCTACTGGGAGTGAATCTTAGCTTATCAAAATTGCGAACGAAAGATTCGCAATATTGCGAAAAGACTTCTCTGTGCAGTTTCTGAGTAGCTCGAGACTTACTCTGCCAGTGCGATCAGTTCAGTGCTTGTCGTTCCTGGTTTGACGTCACAAACACACCCAGCGTTCGCCCAGACACTTCCGCGTTTTTCCCAGAAACGGTAGCGTTTTTTCACACACTCCCATAAAACGGCCAGTTTCCGCCCAGAAACACCCACTTCCTGTCAATCACATTACGATCACCAGAACGAAGAAAAAACCTTGTAATGCCTGAGTAAAATTCCTAACTGCATAGCAAATTTACTTGGCGCAGTCGCACTGCGGACATTGCTCATGCGCATTAGCGACTAATCGCTCCGTTGCGAGAGAAAAATAACAAGCGAACAACTCGGAATGACCCCCCAAGTGCGGACTACTTCTGCAAGACTTGTATATAGTTATTGCTTACATAAGGGTTATGTTATAGTTTCATCGGTCTTGGACTGATGCTATGTTGTTTTTTCATACTGTTAACTGGGTAATATATCACAAGTTATACGGTGTGATTGGTGTGGCTGGTATGAATCTTGCCCTTGGATTACAAAAATCCTTTCCTTGTACTGTCCGTCTCCTCTGGGCACAGTTTCTCTAACTGAGGTCTGGAGGAAGGGCATAGAGGGAGGAGCCAGTGCACACCCAGAGTCAAAGTCTTTCTTAAAGTGCCCATGTCTCCTGCGAAGCCCGTCTATCCCCATGGTCCTTACGGAGTCCCAGCATCCTCTACGGACTACGAGAAAAAGATTTACCGGTAGGTTTAAAATCTTATTTTTGCCATCCTCCAACATAAAATCTAGTTTAAAGTGTCGATCAGTCATCAATAAATACCGTCTGACCTTTTAAATCTAGCTATTGGTGTCCGTGTCTTTATTTGTAGTGTTAAGCTAGCTTAAAGTTAAAGTATAAGTTATCACAATAAAATATGGGCGCTTTATTAGAACCTGTATTGCTGACATTGTAACGTCTCAGCGCTGCAGGCCTCTGGCCTTATGTTGGATGTTGGTATGTGTCTTTTTCTTTCCATTTTTATACTGTGTATTTTTTAAATGAATAAAAATGTTATTAAAAAAACCCATAAACAGATCTGACAAAAAATGTTTTATATCAAATATCCCTAAAGCTGGGTACACACTTGTCCAATCCTCGGGACCTCCGATTCGTGACCGACAGTTTTGCCGACATTGGGCAAGTGTATAGCCAATATTGGATGTGGAATCTGCGAACAGGTCTGCAGAAGGATTGTATAAACAGTAGAGATGAGCGGGTTCGGTTCCTCGGAATCCGAACCCGCCCGAACTTCATGTTTTTTTACACGGGTCCGAGCGACTCGGATCTTCCCGCCTTGCTCGGTTAACCCGAGCGCGCCCGAACGTCTTCATGACGCTGTCGGATTCTCGCGAGGCTCGGATTCTATCGCGAGACTCGGATTCTATATAAGGAGCCGCGCGTCGCCGCCATTTTCACACGTGCATTGAGATTGATAGGGAGAGGACGTGGCTGGCGTCCTCTCCATTTAGATTAGAAGAGAGAGAGTGAGATTGAGACAGAGACACTTGATTTACTGGAGCTTAGGAGTACTAGAGAGTGCAGAGTTTACTAGTGACTGACCACTGACCAGTGACCACCAGTGCAGTTTTATTTAATATAATCCGTTCTCTGCCTGAAAAAAACGATACACAGTGACTCAGTCACATACCATATCTGTGCTCAGCCCAGTGTGCTGCATCATCTATGTATAATATCTGACTGTGCTCACACAGCTTAATTGTGGGGGAGACTGGGGAGCAGTTATAGGTTATAGCAGGAGCCAGGAGTACATACATATTATTAAAATTAAACAGTGCACACTTTTGCTGCAGGCAGGAGTGCCACTGCCAGTGTGACTGACCAGTGACCTGACCACACTGACCACCAGTATAGTATACTATATTGTGATTGCCTGAAAAAGTTAAACACTCGTCGTGTGACTTGTGTGGTGTTTTTTTTTTATTCTATAAAAAACTCATTCTGCTGACAGACAGTGTCCAGCAGGTCCGTCATTATATAATATATACCTGTCCGGCTGCAGTAGTGATATATATATATTTTTTATATCATTATTTATCATCCAGTCGCAGCAGACACAGTACGGTAGTTCACGGCTGTAGCTACCTCTGTGTCGGCACTCGGCAGTCCATCCATAATTGTATACCACCTACCCGTGGTTTTTTTTTTCTTTCTTCTTTATACATACTACATCTCATTATCATCCAGTCTATATTAGCAGCAGACACAGTACAGTACGGTAGTCCACGGCTGTAGCTACCTCTGTGTCGGCACTCGGCAGTCCATCCATAATTGTATACCACCTACCCGTGGTTTTTTTTTTCTTTCTTCTTTATACATACTACATCTCATTATCATCCAGTCTATATTAGCAGCAGACACAGTACAGTACGGTAGTCCACGGCTGTAGCTACCTCTGTGTCGGAACTCGGCAGTCCGTCCATAATTGTATACCACCTACCCGTGGTTTTTTTTTCTTTCTTCTTTATACATACATACTACATCTCATTATCAACCAGTCTATATTAGCAGCAGACACAGTACAGTACGGTAGTCCACGGCTGTAGCTACCTCTGTGTCGGCACTCGGCAGTCCATCCATAATTGTATACCACCTACCCGTGGTTTTTTTTTCTTTCTTCTTTATACATACATACTACATCTCATTATCATCCAGTCTATATTAGCAGCAGACACAGTACAGTACGGTAGTCCACGGCTGTAGCTACCTCTGTGTCGGCACTCGGCAGTCCATCCATAATTGTATACCACCTACCCGTGGTTTTTTTTTTCTTTCTTCTTTATACATACTACATCTCATTATCATCCAGTCTATATTAGCAGCAGACACAGTACAGTACGGTAGTCCACGGCTGTAGCTACCTCTGTGTCGGCACTCGGCAGTCCATCCATAATTGTATACCACCTACCCGTGGTTTTTTTTTCTTTCTTCTTTATACATACATACTACATCTCATTATCAACCAGTCTATATTAGCAGCAGACACAGTACAGTACGGTAGTCCACGGCTGTAGCTACCTCTGTGTCGGCACTCGGCAGTCCATCCATAATTGTATACCACCTACCCGTGGTTTTTTTTTCTTTCTTCTTTATACATACTACATCTCATTATCATCCAGTCTATATTAGCAGCAGACACAGTACAGTACGGTAGTCCACGGCTGTAGCTACCTCTGTGTCGGCACTCGGCAGTCCGTCCATAATTGTATACCACCTACCCGTGGTTTTTTTTTCTTTCTTCTTTATACATACATACTACATCTCATTATCATCCAGTCTATATTAGCAGCAGACACAGTACAGTACGGTAGTCCACGGCTGTTGCTACCTCTGTGTCGGCACTCGGCAGTCCATTCATAATTGTATACTAGTATCCATCCATCTCCATTGTTTACCTGAGGTGCCTTTTAGTTGTGCCTATTAAAATATGGAGAACAAAAATGTTGAGGTTCCAAAATTAGGGAAAGATCAAGATCCACTTCCACCTCGTGCTGAAGCTGCTGCCACTAGTCATGGCCGAGACGATGAAATGCCAGCAACGTCGTCTGCCAAGGCCGATGCCCAATGTCATAGTACAGAGCATGTCAAATCCAAAACACCAAATATCAGTAAAAAAAGGACTCCAAAACCTAAAATAAAATTGTCGGAGGAGAAGCGTAAACTTGCCAATATGCCATTTACCACACGGAGTGGCAAGGAACGGCTGAGGCCCTGGCCTATGTTCATGGCTAGTGGTTCAGCTTCACATGAGGATGGAAGCACTCAGCCTCTCGCTAGAAAAATGAAAAGACTCAAGCTGGCAAAAGCAGTAGCACCGCAAAGAACTGTGCGTTCTTCGAAATCCCAAATCCACAAGGAGAGTCCAATTGTGTCGGTTGCGATGCCTGACCTTCCCAACACTGGACGTGAAGAGCATGCGCCTTCCACCATTTGCACGCCCCCTGCAAGTGCTGGAAGGAGCACCCGCAGTCCAGTTCCTGATAGTCAGATTGAAGATGTCAGTGTTGAAGTACACCAGGATGAGGAGGATATGGGTGTTGCTGGCGCTGGGGAGGAAATTGACCAGGAGGATTCTGATGGTGAGGTGGTTTGTTTAAGTCAGGCACCCGGGGAGACACCTGTTGTCCGTGGGAGGAATATGGCCGTTGACATGCCTGGTGAAAATACCAAAAAAATCAGCTCTTCGGTGTGGAACTATTTCAACAGAAATGCGGACAACAGGTGTCAAGCCGTGTGTTCCCTTTGTCAAGCTGTAATAAGTAGGGGTAAGGACGTTAACCACCTCGGAACATCCTCCCTTATACGTCACCTGCAGCGCATTCATAATAAGTCAGTGACAAGTTCAAAAACTTTGGGTGACAGCGGAAGCAGTCCACTGACCAGTAAATCCCTTCCTCTTGTAACCAAGCTCACGCAAACCACCCCACCAACTCCCTCAGTGTCAATTTCCTCCTTCCCCAGGAATGCCAATAGTCCTGCAGGCCATGTCACTGGCAATTCTGACGAGTCCTCTCCTGCCTGGGATTCCTCCGATGCATCCTTGCGTGTAACGCCTACTGCTGCTGGCGCTGCTGTTGTTGCTGCTGGGAGTCGATGGTCATCCCAGAGGGGAAGTCGTAAGCCCACTTGTACTACTTCCAGTAAGCAATTGACTGTTCAACAGTCCTTTGCGAGGAAGATGAAATATCACAGCAGTCATCCTGCTGCAAAGCGGATAACTGAGGCCTTGACAACTATGTTGGTGTTAGACGTGAGTCCGGTATCCGCCGTTAGTTCACAGGGAACTAGACAATTTTTTGAGGCAGTGTGCCCCCGTTACCAAATACCATCTAGGTTCCACTTCTCTAGGCAGGCGATACCGAAAATGTACACGGACCTCAGAAAAAGACTCACCAGTGTCCTAAAAAATGCAGCTGGACCCAATGTCCACTTAACCACGGACATGTGGACAAGTGGAGCAGGGCAGGGTCAGGACTATATGACTGTGACAGCCCACTGGGTAGATGTATGGACTCCCGCCGCAAGAACAGCAGCGGCGGCACCAGTAGCAGCATCTCGCAAACGCCAACTCTTTCCTAGGCAGGCTACGCTTTGTATCACCGCTTTCCAGAATACGCACACAGCTGAAAACCTCTTACGGCAACTGAGGAAGATCATCGCGGAATGGCTTACCCCAATTGGACTCTCCTGTGGATTTGTGGCATCGGACAACGCCAGCAATATTGTGTGTGCATTAAATATGGGCAAATTCCAGCACGTCCCATGTTTTGCACATACCTTGAATTTGGTGGTGCAGAATTTTTAAAAAAACGACAGGGGCGTGCAAGAGATGCTGTCGGTGGCCAGAAGAATTGCGGGACACTTTCGGCGTACAGGCACCACGTACAGAAGACTGGAGCACCACCAAAAACTACTGAACCTGCCCTGCCATCATCTGAAGCAAGAAGTGGTAACGAGGTGGAATTCAACCCTCTATATGCTTCAGAGGTTGAAGGAGCAGCAAAAGGCCATTCAAGCCTATACAATTGAGCACGATATAGGAGGTGGAATGCACCTGTCTCAAGCGCAGTGGAGAATGATTTCAACGTTGTGCAAGGTTCTGATGCCCTTTGAACTTGCCACACGTGAAGTCAGTTCAGACACTGCCAGCCTGAGTCAGGTCATTCCCCTCATCAGGCTTTTGCAGAAGAAGCTGGAGACATTGAAGGAGGAGCTAACATGGAGCGATTCCGCTAGGCATGTGGGACTTGTGGATGGAGCCCTTAATTCGCTTAACAAGGATTCACGGGTGGTCAATCTGTTGAAATCAGAGCACTACATTTTGGCCACCGTGTTCGATCCTAGATTTAAAGCCTACCTTGGATCTCTCTTTCCGGCAGACACAAGTCTGCTGGGGTTGAAAGACCTGCTGGTGAGAAAATTGTCAAGTCAAGCGGAACGCGACCTGTCAACATCTCCTCCTTCACATTCTCCCGCAACTGGGGGTGCGAGGAAAAGGCTCAGAATTCCGAGCCCACCCGCTGGCGGTGATGCAGGGCAGTCTGGAGCGACTGCTGATGCTGACATCTGGTCCGGACTGAAGGACCTGACAACGATTACGGACATGTCGTCTACTGTCACTGCATATGATTCTCTCAACATTGAAAGAATGGTGGAGGATTATATGAGTGACCGCATCCAAGTAGGCACGTCACACAGTCCGTGTCACGATCCGGGTATCTGGACGCCATTTCTTACCCATCAGATGCCTCCTAAGGCTGGCTCAGCGCTCCAGGACCGGATCCCATCTGTTATCCTAATGTTCACATTCCTGCATCCTCTCCTGTCTCTCTGAGACGCTGTCACAGTAACGCCTTATTACATCTGGCATGGCGTCTACCGCGGCCTCCGCCGCCGTCCCTGAGCTTCTGCATGCAGAGTGTCAGAGTGGCGATTACGTCAGCCGCGGCCTCCGCTGTGTCCGCGTGGTTGGATGTGCACTTGTCAGCCTGGCGTCTCCTGTCTCCAGTGGCCGGCGCCGCCATTACTGTTTTCATTACCACATGGATTACAAACCAAACTTCCCTCCAAGTGTCTGCATGGGCGCAGCCATCTTGGATTCTGTCAGCTGATCATTTCCTCCAATCTGTTGTCAGTATTGTTAATCTGCATAATTGCCTAGCCAATCCCTTCCTTGCTGCAGGTATAAATACACTGTGCCTGAACAAGGAAGGCGTCAGTGCTTTGGTTGTCAAACCTAGTTCCTGTTTGTCTCTCTCCTGTGATTGTCTTCCAGGTTCCAGCTCCTGTCTCAAGACTTCCACCATAGAGACCCGCACCAGCATTCCACCTGCGGTGTAGCCTGACTCTCCAATCCATTGTGGATTCATCTGTTTCCAGCTACAACATTACCTGCTTCCAGCTCAGCTTTCAGCAGAGTACAGCTTCCCTTAAAGGGCCGGTGTCCTTTCTACACTTTACCACTCTCCACCGGTATTATTATTTCTCCGCTCTCAAGTTCTACATTTCAGTTCATATTTCATCGCTCCCAAGTTCATCTATTATTTAACTGGTTCCAGCCAGTATCCACTCCGTGCTAACAACAGTCTGGTTCCAGCCAGTATCCACAGCAGCTGTTTTACCTTCAGCAACCCAGCTTTTCCTGGAACACCAGCTGGCACAATCCTGGGTTATCTCCATTGCTACAGTCGGGCCTGGTAAGGACTTTCCATCTAGAAGATCATAAGAACTATCTCACACTACCAGTGCCCTGTGGCTCCTGCCATCCTGTAGTACCCAGGAACTGTATTTATTATTTGCTGACTTTTACGTTTTCTTTTACTGCTGCTGTGTTGCGGAGTTGTCATAATAAACATCATTGACTTTTATCCAAGTTGTCGTGGTCACGCCCTCGGGCAGTTATTATTCATGTTACTTACATGTCCAGGGGTCTGATACAACCTCCCAGGTTCCGGTACATCTCAGCCCCTACAACTGAGGCTGCCTCCCGTCAGCTCAGGCCCTCAGTTGTGACAGTAAGCACTGACCTAATGAATCCAGCCGGAGACCAGGATCAAGCGGCCAGGCCGATGCAAGAACTGGCAGCCCGACTAGAACATCAGGAGGCTGCACAGGGCCACATCATCCGCTGTCTCCAGGATCTCTCTACTCGGCTGGATGGGATTCAGACAACTCTCCGTGGATCAGGCGCATCTGGTGCGTCAACCACAGTGACTCCAGCTATAACCCCACCCACCTTACCCATTTCTGCTCCACGTCTTCATCTTCCAACGCCAGCAAAATTTGACGGATCTCCAAGATTCTGCAGGGGATTTCTCAACCAGTGTGAGATTCAGTTTGAGCTACAACCTGGCAATTTTCCCAGTGACCGTACAAAAATTGCCTACATTATCTCTCTTCTCAGTGGCTCCGCCCTTGACTGGGCATCACCGTTATGGGAGAGGTCCGACACCCTGCTATCTTCTTACACTGCATTCGTGTCAACATTCAGGCGCATCTTCGACGAGCCAGGCCGGGTAACCTCAGCTTCATCCGAGATTCTCCGTTTACGCCAGGGGTCACGTACTGTAGGACAATATCTGATACAGTTCCAGATCCTGGCATCCGAACTGGCATGGAACGACGAGGCCCTGTATGCTGCATTCTGGCATGGCTTATCTGAGCTTATTAAAGATGAGTTAGCTACCAGAGACTTACCTTCTAAGTTAGATGAGCTAATCTCACTCTGCACGAAAGTTGATTTACGTTTCAGAGAGAGAGCAACTGAGCGTGGAAGATCATCTGCTCCAAAATCTTCTGCTCCTCCTCCTCGTCAACTGTCACCATCTAAAGATGAGCCCATGCAAATTGGCCGTTCCCGTTTAACTCCTGCTGAGCGCCGAAGACGCCTCTCTGAGTCTCTTTGTCTTTACTGTGCAGCTCCGTCTCACACCATCAATGCCTGTCCCGAACGTCCGGGAAAACTCCAAACCCTAGCTCGCCCAGGAGAGGGCCGGCTAGGAGTAATGATCTCCTCTCCATCTCCTCATGATTGTAATCTCCCAGTCTCGCTTCAAGTTGCTCAACGTTATCGGAACGTCATTGCCCTCCTTGATTCCGGAGCAGCTGGGAACTTTATTACTGAAGCCTATGTTAAACGGTGGTCCCTACCCACCGAGAGACTTCCTTCCTCCTTTTCCTTAACTGCCGTGGATGGCAGTAAAATTTTTGATACTGTTATTGCTCTAAGGACTCTACCAGTTCGTCTGAGAGTGGGAGTTCTTCATTCCGAACTTATTTCACTTTTAGTGATTCCAAGAGCCACACATCCTGTGGTCCTGGGCCTTCCATGGCTCCGTCTTCACAATCCTACAATTGATTGGACGACTACGCAAATCCTGGCATGGGGTTCCTCCTGTGCAGAGACATGTTTGTTTAAAGTATTGCCTGTCTGTTCTTCCTCCCCCAGGTCGTCTGATGTTCCACCTCCTCCATATCAAGATTTCACGGATGTGTTCAGTAAAGCTTCTGCTGATATCCTTCCTCCTCATAGAGAATGGGACTGCCCGATTGATCTCGTTCCAGGGAAGGTTCCACCTCGAGGCCGAACTTATCCGTTGTCTCTGCCTGAGACGCATTCTATGGAGGAATACATTAAAGAGAACCTAGCAAAGGGGTTCATTCGACCTTCTTCTTCCCCAGCCGGCGCAGGCTTCTTTTTTGTAAAAAAGAAAGATGGTGGTCTGCGGCCGTGCATCGACTACAGAGGTTTGAACGACATTACCATCAAGAACCGTTATCCTTTACCCCTGATTACTGAGCTCTTTGACAGAGTTAGCGGAGCTACCATCTTTACAAAGCTGGACTTGCGAGGTGCATACAATCTCATCCGGATCCGTGAGGGTGACGAGTGGAAGACCGCCTTTAACACCCGTGACGGACATTATGAGTACCTCGTCATGCCCTTCGGATTGAGCAATGCTCCAGCTGTCTTCCAGCATTTTGTCAATGAGATCTTCAGAGACATTCTATACCGTCATGTCGTGGTCTATCTAGACGATATCCTCATTTTTGCCAACGATTTAGAGGAACATCGTTTTTGGGTTAAAGAGGTTCTGTCCCGTCTCCGTGTCAATCATCTCTATTGCAAATTAGAAAAATGCGTCTTTGAAGTCAAGTCCATTCCGTTTCTAGGGTACATTGTGTCCGGTTCCGGACTAGAGATGGATCCTGAGAAACTACAAGCAATTCAGAATTGGCCGGTACCCTTAACCCTCAAAGGGGTCCAGAGGTTCTTAGGGTTCGCCAATTATTACCGAAAGTTTATACGAGACTTTTCCACCATTGTGGCGCCTATTACTGCTTTCACCAAGAAGGGTGCTAACCCGTCCAAGTGGTCTGAAGAAGCCATGCAAGCTTTTCATCTTTTAAAACAGAGGTTCATCTCTGCGCCTGTCCTGAAACAGCCTGACATCGACTCTCCTTTCATCCTAGAGGTGGATGCCTCCTCCGTTGGAGTAGGAGCGGTGTTATCTCAGAGGGCTAAAGATGGCCATTTACACCCTTGCAGTTTCTTCTCCCGGAAGTTCTCCCCAGCTGAGCGCAACTATGCCATTGGCGACCAGGAGTTGCTAGCCATCAAGCTCGCTCTAGAAGAGTGGAGGTATCTGTTGGAGGGAGCTTCTCATTCAATCACCATACTTACAGACCACAAGAACCTTTTATACCTGAAGGGCGCACAATGTCTCAACCCTCGTCAGGCCAGATGGGCACTTTTCTTTTCCAGGTTCGACTTTAAACTCCAGTTCTGTCCGGGCTCTCAGAATCGCAAGGCCGATGCCCTTTCCCGCTCATGGGAGCAAGAAAATGAGTCAGAGTCTTCAGACAAGCATCCTATTATAAATCCGTTGGCATTCTCCACGGTAGGGATGGACTCTACGCCCCCATCAGGGAAAAGTTTTGTGAAGCCGATGCTAAGGAAGAAGCTCATGCATTGGGCCCATGCTTCCCGTTTTGCCGGACATACAGGTATCCAAAAAACCCTGGAGTTTATCTCTAGGTCCTATTGGTGGCCAACTCTGAAAAAAGACGTCTTGGAGTTTATTGCATCTTGCCCAAAGTGTGCCCAACATAAAGTATCCCGCCAGTCGCCTGCGGGGCAACTGGTTCCACTATCCGTTCCACGTCGACCATGGACCCACTTGTCGATGGATTTCATTACAGACTTGCCCATGTGCAACAAGTTCAATACCATCTGGGTGGTAGTTGACCGGTTCACCAAGATGGCACACTTCATTCCTCTCACCGGCCTTCCGTCAGCTTCCAAGTTGGCTCAAGTATTCATACAAGAGATCTTCCGACTCCACGGTCTTCCTGAAGAAATTATCTCAGATCGAGGAGTTCAATTCACAGCCAAATTCTGGCGAAGTTTATGTCAAGTCCTCCAAGTCAAGCTAAAGTTTTCCACGGCTTACCATCCTCAGACCAATGGTCAAACCGAGAGGGTGAATCAGGACTTGGAGGCCTTCCTCTGCATCTATGTGTCCTCCTCTCAAGATGACTGGGTTCAATTACTTCCCTGGGCCGAGTTCTGTCATAACAACCAGTATCATTCTTCATCTGCTTCAACACCATTCTTCACTAACTTTGGATTCCACCCTAAAGTCCCTGAGTTCCAACCGCTTCCAGCAACTTCTGTTCCCGCAGTGGATATCACCTTGCATCAGTTTGCCAATATCTGGAAGAGCGTACGATCAGCTCTGCTCAAGGCATCGTTCAGGTACAAGAAGTTTGCGGATAAGAAGCGTCGAGCAGTTCCTGCTCTCAAGGTGGGTGATCGGGTATGGTTATCCACGAAGAATTTGAGGTTAAGAGTTCCCAGTATGAAGTTTGCACCTCACTATATCGGTCCTTTCAAGATTGAACAAGTCATCAATCCTGTTGCTTACAGACTCCAGTTGCCTCCCTTCTTAAAAATACCCAGGACATTCCATGTTTCCCTGTTAAAACCGCTGATCTTGAATCGGTTTCATTCCTCACTTCCTCCAACTCCGAAAGTCCAAACTCAACGAGGCGTTGACTATGAAGTGGCCAAGATCCTGGACTCACGTCACCGTTACGGTCAACTACAGTATCTTATTGACTGGAAGGGTTACGGCCCTGAGGAACGTTCATGGACCAATGCTTCTGATGTCCATGCTCCTGCCTTGGTCCGGAGATTCCATTCCAAGTTTCCTCAAAAGCCAAAGAAGTGTCCTGGGGCCACTCCTAAAGGGGGGGGTGCTGTCACGATCCGGGTATCTGGACGCCATTTCTTACCCATCAGATGCCTCCTAAGGCTGGCTCAGCGCTCCAGGACCGGATCCCATCTGTTATCCTAATGTTCACATTCCTGCATCCTCTCCTGTCTCTCTGAGACGCTGTCACAGTAACGCCTTATTACATCTGGCATGGCGTCTACCGCGGCCTCCGCCGCCGTCCCTGAGCTTCTGCATGCAGAGTGTCAGAGTGGCGATTACGTCAGCCGCGGCCTCCGCTGTGTCCGCGTGGTTGGATGTGCACTTGTCAGCCTGGCGTCTCCTGTCTCCAGTGGCCGGCGCCGCCATTACTGTTTTCATTACCACATGGATTACAAACCAAACTTCCCTCCAAGTGTCTGCATGGGCGCAGCCATCTTGGATTCTGTCAGCTGATCATTTCCTCCAATCTGTTGTCAGTATTGTTAATCTGCATAATTGCCTAGCCAATCCCTTCCTTGCTGCAGGTATAAATACACTGTGCCTGAACAAGGAAGGCGTCAGTGCTTTGGTTGTCAAACCTAGTTCCTGTTTGTCTCTCTCCTGTGATTGTCTTCCAGGTTCCAGCTCCTGTCTCAAGACTTCCACCATAGAGACCCGCACCAGCATTCCACCTGCGGTGTAGCCTGACTCTCCAATCCATTGTGGATTCATCTGTTTCCAGCTACAACATTACCTGCTTCCAGCTCAGCTTTCAGCAGAGTACAGCTTCCCTTAAAGGGCCGGTGTCCTTTCTACACTTTACCACTCTCCACCGGTATTATTATTTCTCCGCTCTCAAGTTCTACATTTCAGTTCATATTTCATCGCTCCCAAGTTCATCTATTATTTAACTGGTTCCAGCCAGTATCCACTCCGTGCTAACAACAGTCTGGTTCCAGCCAGTATCCACAGCAGCTGTTTTACCTTCAGCAACCCAGCTTTTCCTGGAACACCAGCTGGCACAATCCTGGGTTATCTCCATTGCTACAGTCGGGCCTGGTAAGGACTTTCCATCTAGAAGATCATAAGAACTATCTCACACTACCAGTGCCCTGTGGCTCCTGCCATCCTGTAGTACCCAGGAACTGTATTTATTATTTGCTGACTTTTACGTTTTCTTTTACTGCTGCTGTGTTGCGGAGTTGTCATAATAAACATCATTGACTTTTATCCAAGTTGTCGTGGTCATGCCCTCGGGCAGTTATTATTCATTTTACTTACATGTCCAGGGGTCTGATACAACCTCCCAGGTTCCGGTACATCTCAGCCCCTACAACTGAGGCTGCCTCCCGTCAGCTCAGGCCCTCAGTTGTGACAGTCCGTACTTATACTGGCAGGAAAAAGAGGCAATTTGGAGGCCCTTGCACAAACTGGCTTTATTCTACCTAAGTTGCCCTCCCACAAGTGTGTACTCCGAAAGAGTGTTTAGTGCCGCCGCTCACCTTGTCAGCAATCGGCGTACGAGGTTACATCCAGAAAATGTGGAGAAGATGATGTTCATTAAAATGAATTATAATCAATTCCTCCGCGGAGACATTGACCAGCAGCAATTGCCTCCACAAAGTACACAGGGAGCTGAGATGGTGGATTCCAGTGGGGACGAATTGATAATCTGTGAGGAGGGGGATGTACACGGTGATATATCGGAGGATGATGATGAGGTGGACATCTTGCCTCTGTAGAGCCAGTTTGTGCAAGGAGAGATTAATTGCTTCTTTTTTGGGGGGGGGTCCAAACCAACCCGTCATATCAGTCACAGTCGTGTGGCAGACCCTGTCACTGAAATGATGGGTTGGTTAAAGTGTGCATGTCCTGTTTATACAACATAAGGGTGGGTGGGAGGGCCCAAGGACAATTCCATCTTGCACCTCTTTTTTCTTTTATTTTTCTTTGCGTCATGTGCTGTTTGGGGAGGGTTTTTTGGAAGGGCCATCCTGCGTGACACTGCAGTGCCACTCCTAGATGGGCCCGGTGTTTGTGTCGGCCACTAGGGTCGCTTATCTTACTCACACAGTCAGCTACCTCATTGCGCCTCTTTTTTTCTTTGCGTCATGTGCTGTTTGGGGAGGGTTTTTTGGAAGGGACATCCTGCGTGACACTGCAGTGCCACTCCTAGATGGGCCCGGTGTTTGTGTCGGCCACTAGGGTCGCTTATCTTACTCACACAGTCAGCTACCTCATTGCGCCTCTTTTTTTCTTTGCGTCATGTGCTGTTTGGGGAGGGTTTTTTGGAAGGGCCATCCTGCGTGACACTGCAGTGCCACTCCTAGATGGGCCCGGTGTTTGTGTCGGCCACTAGGGTCGCTTATCTTACTCACACAGTCAGCTACCTCATTGCGCCTCTTTTTTTCTTTGCGTCATGTGCTGTTTGGGGAGGGTTTTTTGGAAGGGACATCCTGCGTGACACTGCAGTGCCACTCCTAGATGGGCCCGGTGTTTGTGTCGGCCACTAGGGTCGCTTATCTTACTCACACAGTCAGCTACCTCATTGCGCCTCTTTTTTTCTTTGCGTCATGTGCTGTTTGGGGAGGGTTTTTTGGAAGGGACATCCTGCGTGACACTGCAGTGACACTCCTAGATGGGCCCGGTGTTTGTGTCGGCCACTAGGGTCGCTTATCTTACTCACACAGTCAGCTACCTCATTGCGCCTCTTTTTTTCTTTGCGTCATGTGCTGTTTGGGGAGGGTTTTTTGGAAGGGACATCCTGCGTGACACTGCAGTGCCACTCCTAGATGGGCCCGGTGTTTGTGTCGGCCACTAGGGTCGCTAATCTTACTCACACAGCTACCTCATTGCGCCTCTTTTTTTCTTTGCGTCATGTGCTGTTTGGGGAGGGTTTTTTGGAAGGGACATCCTGCGTGACACTGCAGTGCCACTCCTAGATGGGCCCGGTGTTTGTGTCGGCCACTAGGGTCGCTTATCTTACTCACACAGCGACCTCGGTGCAAATTTTAGGACTAAAAATAATATTGTGAGGTGTGAGGTATTCAGAATAGACTGAAAATGAGTGGAAATTATGGTTTTTGAGGTTAATAATACTTTGGGATCAAAATGACCCCCAAATTCTATGATTTAAGCTGTTTTTTAGGGTTTTTTGAAAAAAACACCCGAATCCAAAACACACCCGAATCCGACAAAAAAAATTCGGTGAGGTTTTGCCAAAACGCGGTCGAACCCAAAACACGGCCGCGGAACCGAACCCAAAACCAAAACACAAAACCCGAAAAATTTCAGGCGCTCATCTCTAATAAACAGTCTGATCTGCGGTCTGATCTGCCGAGGATTGGACAAGTGTGTACCCAGCTTCAGAATGGCCGGTGATGAGACTCCTTATGCTGCATACACACTGGGCAGGTATGCGCGCTCCCGTGGCAACGGTAATATAAGGCTAGATAGACTGTGCAGGCAAGTCAATCTTGATTATCTAGTGTACTGTCTAGTACAAAGTATAGTCAAAATTGCCACTTATGGTGTGTACACACGGTGAGATTTTTTCTTACAATAGAAGAGATTTCTTTCTATAGAAGAAATAGTCAAAATTGACACTTAGCCAAAATCGCACATGGGGGGTGATTCCGAGTTGTTCGCTCGCTAGCTGCTTTTAGCAGCATTGCACACGCTAGGCCGCCGCCCTCTGGGAGTGTATCTTAGCATAGCAGAATTGCGAACGAAAGATTAGCAGAATTGCGAATAGAAAATTCTTAGCGGTTTCTGAGTAGCTCGAGACTTACTCCTACACTGCGATCAGCTCAGTCAGTTTCGTTCCTGGTTTGACGTCACACACACGCCCTGCGTTCGGCCAGCCACTCCCCCGTTTCTCCAGACACTCCCCCATTTTCCCCTGAAACGCCTGCGTTTTTCCGCACACTCCCAGAAAACGGCCAGTTTCCGCCCAGAAACACCCAGTTCCTGTCAATCACACTACGATCACTTCAACCATGAAAAAACTTAGTTAAGCCGTGAGTAAAATACCAAACTTTTGTGCTAATTTACTTGGCGCAGGCGCACTGCGTACATTGCGCATGCGCAGTTTGCGACTAATCGCTCCGTAGCGAAAAAAAATAACGAGCGAACAACTCGGAATGACCCCCATAGTCAGTATCGCAAGCACACTTATGTCAGTATCGTAAGCACTGATTATGTACTTGCGATGCCGACCTAGCCCTAGCCCCTGTCGCATAGTGAAAATCGGGCATACAGTAGCCTGAATCTCACTGTGTGTATGGGCTACAAGTCAAAATTGTACATAGACAAAATCTCAAGCACAGATAGTCAAAATCTGTACAACTATCTGTACTATCTGGGCTCTGGGGGAGTACAAGGGAAATCGTATAGTCCACAGGTTCTCAAACTCGGTCCTCAGGACCCCACACATGTTTTGCAGGTTATCTGTAAATTTTTAAAATGTGACAGTTGGTGATACACAGTGCAGCTGCTGGGTGACATGGAAAACATGAACCGTGTGGGGTCCTGAGGACCGAGTTTGAGAACCACTGGCATAGTCAATATCGAACATAGCAAGGATCTCACCGTGTGTACACACCTTAAGTTCTAACTAGAGATGAGCGGGTTCGGCCCCCGAACTCCACGTGTTAAACACGGGTCCGAGCCCGGCTCGGTTATTCCCACCTGACTCGGAAAACCCAAACGAGGCAAAACATCATCATCCTGCTGTCAGATTCTCGCGAGATTCGGATTCCATATAAAGAGCCGCGCGTTGCCGCCATTTTCACTCGGGCATTGTAGAGGGTAGAGAGAGGACGTGGCTACGTTCTCTCAGTGTCAGTTCTCAGTATCAGTGCTTATTGCTGCTCAGTAATACTAGTACAGTGTCTCTCTTGTGCTGCATCTTGCTGCTGTAGGGTGCTGTGGTAGTAGTGCCCTATGACTGTGCATCGGTCATCATCATTCCAGTCACAGTGGTGTCTGGGGGGTGACAATTCCAGAGTGCTTTTGTGCTGATCACTAATACTAGTACAGTGTCTTGTGCTGCATCATACTGCTCAGTGTCAGTTCTCAGTAGTATCATCAGTGCTCAGTATCACTGCTCATTGTCTTGTGCTGCATCGTGGTGCTCAGTAATACTACATTACTAATACTAGTACAGTGTCTTGTGCTGCATCGTGCTGCTCAGTGTCAGTTCTCAGTAGTATCATCAGTGCTCAGTATCACTGCTCATTGTCTTGTGCTGCATTGTGGTGCTCAGCAGTGGCGGATCCAGGGGGGGGGGGGCACTCGGGCCCGTGCCCCCCCTGTAATTTCTGGCCTCCGTCCCCGTTCTCCCCCTGCGCTCCCCCGTTCTCCCCCGGCGCCGCACAGGGAGATGACGGGCGCCCGCTGAGATTGTGTTACCAGCGGGCGCTCGTCTCCCTGCACAGCGGCAGCCGGAGGCAGGAGCTCAGTACTGAGCTCCGGCTTCCGGCGCTGTCACTGTGCGCCGTGCGCTATGGGAGAGACGTCAGTCATGACGTCTCTCTCATAGTGCTGACTGAGGAGCGGACGCCCAGGGAGGAGGAGGACTGCAGCGGCGCGGGAACAGGGCTCGGTAAGTATGTTTTTTTCTTCCTTAATGCAGCGGGGGCATCTCCTGGGGGCAAACTACGGGTGACATTACTACTGGGGGGGCATCAACAAGGGGCATTACTACTGGGGGGGGGCAAACTACTGGGGGCATTATAACTGGGGGGCTTCTACTGGGGGCATCACTACTGAGGGGTCATCTATTGGGGGCAGCTACTGGGGGACATTTTTACTGGGGGCCATCTACTGGGGGCATTACTACAGGGGGGTCATCTATTGGGGCAAACTCGTAGGGGGCATTATTACTGGGGGGTCATCTATTGGGGGCAGCTACTGGGGCATTATTACTGGGGGGCATCTATTGGGGGCATTACTACTGGGGGGTCATCTATTGGGGGCAGCTACTGGGGGACATTTTTACTGGGGGGCATCTACTGGGGGCAAACTACTGGGGGACTATTACTGGGGGCCAACTACAAAGGTGCCAACTACTGGCGGCGTAACTACAGGGGCATTACTACTGGCGGCTTAACTACAGGGGCATTACTACTTGTGGGCTAAACTACAGGGGGGCCAAACTACTGGGGGCTTAACTACAGGGGCCAAACTACTGGGGGATAACTACAGGGGCCAAACTACTGGGGGCATTACTACTGAAGGCTAAGCTACAAGGGGGCATAACAACAGGGACTAAACTACAATGGGGCAAACTACAGGGGGGCATTACTACTGGTGGCTAAACTACTGGGGGCATTACCACTGGGAGGCTAAACTAAGGGGGGGGGGGGGGTAAACTACTGGGGTCATGACTGCAGGGGAATTACCACTGGGGCATAATGACTGGGGGCCAGTGGCGGATCCAGGGGGGGGGCACCCAGGCACGTGCCCCCCCTGTCATTTTTTTTTTTTTTTTTTTTTAACCGACGAGAAGCTTTTTAAGCTCCTTACACTGTCCGAGTGACAGTGTGAACCTGGCTGCTGCTGCTGCTGCCGCTGGTGGCTGCCTGTAGGGGGAGCTGCAGCGGAAGCGCAGCTCCTCTCAGGCAGTTCAAGGGGCCATGAGACAGAGCTACGTGAGGCAGTGGCTGCTGTCTTCGGCTCCCACAGTAATGTAAGGTGAGGAGGGGGTTCTGTTTACTATTAATGAGTGTGTGTATTGCTATGTAAATGTATAGAATGTGTGTGTAACTATGTATATATGCTGTATGCATGTGTACTGTGTGTGCATATATGCTGTGTGTGTGTGTGTGTGTACAGTATGCTGTGTGCATGTATAGTGTGTGTGCATGCTGTGTGCATATATACTGTGTATATGTATGTACAGTGTGTGTATGTATAATATGCTGTGTGCATGTATACTATGTATGTGCATGCATACTATGTATGTATGTTTGCATGTATACCGTGTTAGTATGTATGTATGTATGTATGTATACTGTGTGCATGTATACTGTGTGTGTGTGTATGATGTGTGCATGTAAACTGTGTACGCATGTATGCTGTGTACAGTATGTGTGTGTATGTCGATGTACAGATGTTCTGTGTGCGTATATATATTTATATATATATATATATATATACATACACACACCTTGTGCACGTACGGACCCCCCCCCCCCCCCCCATGAAAATCCTGCGTTTGCCACTGATACCATACAGTAACAGGGTGCGTAGTCAGCTGTGTTAGCGTGCATTGCCTCCGTGTCCCTTACAGCAGCGCCAGTCCCGGCTCCCGGCAACGTCGCACATCTGCTGTAATTAGGATGCGACACTGCCACAGCCTGACAGGGGATCTGGGAGAAGAAAGCAGGCTTTGCTGCTGTGAGGTGGGTGGACGTAAGGGGACAGGTAGATGCTGGAAACAGGACGGGGGACAGAGGGCATAGGCGTAGGAACGGGGGGGGGGGCAGCTTGACCCCCCCCCCCACACACACAAACATGATGCGTCGCCCCTTTCTGTACTAGCCGTCTGTCTCTCAATTGGTGATGTATTACTGGAGGAGGCATGGCTGTGGGCCACGCCTTCTCCCAGTAATGTATCACCATTGAGGAGACAGCTGGGTATTACAGAAGAGGGGACACCGCCCACGGGGATGCAGAGGTAAGCGCCCCCCCGCACTGAAGGAGAGCGACCAGCACCACAGCGGAAGCGGAGGGGAGGGAGGGGGGGGGGGGGTGTTTGAAGGAGAGGAGATCGGCACAACAGCAGGGGCGCCAGAATGAAATTCAAACTTGCCCCCCCAGTGTGAAAACATTCTGACGCCCCTGACAGAGGGCACTATATTAAAAACACACTGGACCACTCCAACAAAAATGGGGACTATAAAAAAAATAATTACAGAAAGGGACGCTGTAACTAAAAACACACTTGCCCTGTCCCCTACCAGGCCTGTCCCCGCACACTTGCCCTGTCCCCGCACACTCACCCTGTCCCGTACCAGGCCTGTCCCCGCACACTTGCCCTGTCCCCGCACACTCACCCTGTCCCGTACCAGGCCTGTCCCCGCACACTTGCCCTATCCCCGCACACTCACCCTGTCCCCGCACATCGCCTTGTCCCCTACCAGGCCTGTCCCTGCTCACTTACCGTCCCCGCACTCTCATCCTGTCACCCACTGCCCTAGTACTCCATGCCCCCAGCGTGATGAAAACGAGGGCGTGACGCATGGGTATGGCATTCTCTGTGAGGCCAAACCCCTTGTTACAATGCCACACTCTTCACAGGAGCATGTGCCGAACCCCCCCCTTCCTTCCCCTATTGTGGTGCCCCCCCTGTCATTTTGTTCTGGATCCGCCCCTGCTGGGGGCATTACTACAGGCAACATTACTACTGGGGGCAATACGGGCATTGCAAAAGGGGCACCACTACTTGGGGGTCTATATAAGGGGCACTACCAGTACAGGAGACATTGCATAATGAGCGCTACAACTGTGGGCATTATATAAGAAGCGCCATATCACATGCACCGAAGCCGCACGCAAATGTACTTGCCCCTTCCATGGTGCCCCCCCTATCATTTTCTTCTAGATCCGCCCCTGGTGCTCAGTAATACTACATTACTAATACTAGTACAGTGTATTGTGCTGCATCGTGCTGCTCAGTGTCAGTTCTCAGTAGTATCATCAGTGCTCAGTATCACTGCTCATTGTCTTGTGCTGCATCGTGGTGCTCAGTAATACTACATTACTAATACTAGTACAGTGTCTTGTGCTGCATCGTGCTGCTCAGTATCAGTTCTCAGTAGTATCATCAGTGCTCAGTATCACTGTTCATTGTCTTGTGGTGCTCAGTAATACTACATTACTAATACTAGTACAGTGTCTTGTGCTAATCGTGCTGCTTAGTGTCAGTTCTCAGTAGTATCAGCAGTGCTCAGTAGTATCATCAGTGCTCAGTATCACTGCTCATTGTCTTGTGGTGCTCAGTAATACTACATTACTAATACTAGTACAGTGTCTTGTGCTAATCGTGCTGCTCAGTGTCAGTTCTCAGTAGTATCATCAGTGCTCAGTATCAGTGCTCAGTAGTTTCATCCATGCACAGTATCACTACTTATTGTCTTGTGTTCAGTAATACTACATTACTAATACTAGTACAGTGTATTGTGCTAATGGTGCTGCTCAGTGTCAGTTCTCAGTAGTATCATCAGTGCTCAGTATCAGTGCTCAGTAGTATCATCAGTGCTCAGTATCACTGCTCATTGTCTTGTGGTGCTCAGTAATACTACATACTAATACTAGTACAGTGTCTTGTGCTAATCGTGCTGCTTAGTGTCAGTTCTCAGTAGTATCAGCAGTGCTCAGTAGTATCATCAGTGCTCAGTATCACTGCTCATTGTCTTGTGGTGCTCAGTAATACTACATTACTAATACTAGTACAGTGTCTTGTGCTGCATTGTGCTGCTCAGTGTCAGTTCTCAGTAGTATCATCAGTGCTCAGTATCAGTGCTCAGTAGTTTCATCCATGCTCAGTATCACTGCTCATTGTCTTGTGGTGCTCAGTAATACTACATTACTAATACTAGTACAGTGTCTTGTGCTGCATCGTGCTGCTCAGTGTTACCCCTTTTCCACTAGCGCCTTAAAAACACGGGTAAATGTGCGGGGGCGCGCATTTACCTGTGTTTTTCCCTAGTGAAAACGGGTCCCCCGGCAAATTCCCGGATCAAGTGATCCGGGAATCCTACCCTGGTAGCTAGCCAGGTTGAACACGTGTTCAACCCGGCTAGCTGTCTAGTGTGAACGGGAGCCGTGTCGAGGCGACACGGCTCCCGTTCACAGTGTATAGGGAGGGCGGCGCTGGGAGATCATGTGATCTCCCAGCGCCGCCCCTGCCGCGTCACTAGCCGCGTCACCAACCCGGCAATATGCCGGGTTTGTGAGCGCTGCTGAAAGGGGGCTGTAGCACGGGTCGCAGCCGTGTCAGGCGACACGGCTGCGACCCGTGCTTAAGTGGAAAAGGGGTATACCAGTGCTCAGTAGTATCATCAGTGCTCAGTATCAGTGCTCAGTAGTATCATCAGTGCTCAGTATCACTGCTCATTGTCTTGTGGTGCTCAGTAATACTACATTACTAATACTAGTACAGTGTCTTGTGCTGCATTGTGCTGCTCAGTATCAGTGCTCAGTAGTATCATCAGTGCTCAGTATCACTGGTCAGTGCTCAGTGTCTTGTGCTGCATCTTGCTGCTGTAGGGTGCTGTGGTAGTGTCCTGTCACTGTGCATAGGTCATCATCATTCCAGTCACAGTGGTATCTGGTATCTATCTAGTGGTATCTAATTCCAGACATTACTGCCGTCTAATTCCAGATATATTACTGGCATATAATTCCACACATTAAAAAATGGAGAACAAAAATTTGGAGGGTAAAATAGGGAAAGATCAAGATCCACTTCCACCTAGTGCTGAAGCTTCTGCCACTAGTCATGGCAGAGACGATGAAATGCCATCAACGTCGTCTGCCAAGGCCGATGCCCAATGTCATAGTAGAGAGTATGTAAAATCCAAAAAGCAAAAGTTCAGTAAAATGACCCAAAAATCTAAATTAAAATCGTATGAGGAGAAGCGTAAACTTGCCAATATGCCATTTACGACACGGAGTGGCAAGGAACGGCTTAGGCCCTCTCCTATGTTCCACAAGCCTAGTGGTTCAGCTTCACATGACGATGGAAGCACTCATCCTCTCGCTAGAAAAATGAAAAGAGTTAAGCTGGCAAAAGCACAGCAAAGAACTGTGCTTTCTAAATCACAAATCCCCAAGGAGAGTCCAATTGTGTCGGTTGCGATGCCTGACCTTCCCAACACTGGACGGGAAGAGGTTGCGCCTTCCACCATTTGCACGCCCCCTGCAAGTGCTGGAAGGAGCACCCGCAGTCCAGTTCCTGATATTCAAATTGAAGATGTCACTATTGAAGTACACCAGGATGAGGATATGGGTGTTGCTGGCGCTGGGGAGGAAATTGACAAGGAGGATTCTGATGGTGAGGTGGTTTGTTTAAATCAGGCACCCGGGGAGACAGTGTTGTCCGTGGGATGAATAAGGCCATTGACATGCCTGGTCAAAATACAAAAAAAATCACCTCTTCGGTGTGGAATTATTTCAACAGAAATGCTGACAATAGGTGTCAATCCGTGTGTTGCCTTTGTCAAGCTGTAATAAGTAGGGGTAAGGACGTTAACCACCTCGGAACATCCTCCCTTATACGTCACCTGGACCGCATTCATCATAAGTCAGTGACAAGTTCAAAAACTTTGGGCGACAGCGGAAGCAGTCCACTGACCAGTAAATCCCTTCCTCTTGTTGTAACCAAGCTCACGCAAACCACCCCACCAACTCCCTCAGTGTCAATTTCCTCCTTCCCCAGGAATGCCAATAGTCCTGCAGGCCATGTCACTGGCAAGTCTGACGAGTCCTCTCCTGCCTGGGATTCCTCCGATGCATCCTTGAGTGGAACACCTACTGCTGCTGGCGCTGCTGTTGTTGCTGCTGGGAGTTGATCGTCATCCCAGAGGGGAAGTCGGAAGACAATCCTTTGCGAGGAAGATGAAATATCACAGCAGTCATCCTGCTGCAAAGCGGATAACTGAGGCCTTGACAACTATGTTGGTGTTAGACATGCGTCCGGTATCCACCGTTAGTTCACAGGGACTTAGAGAATAGCTTGAGGTAGTGTGTCCCCGGTAACAAATCCCATCTAGGTTCCACTTCTCTAGGCAGGCGATACCGAGAATGTACAGACGTCAGAAAAAGTGTCCTCAGTGTCCTAAAAAATGCAGTTGTACCCAATGTCCACTTAACCACAGACATGTGGACAAGTGGAGCAGGGCAGACTAAGGACTATATGACTGTGACAGCCCACAGGGTAGATGTATGGACTCCCGCCGCAAGAACAGCGGCGGCAACAGTAGCAGCATCTCGCAAACGCCAACTCGTTCCTAGGCAGGCTACGCTTTGTATCACCGCTTTCCATAAGAGGCACACAGCTGACAACCTCTTACGGAAACTGAGGAACATCATCGCAGAATGGCTTACCCCAATTGGACTCTCCTGGGGATTTGTTATATCGGACAACGCCACCAATATTGTGCATGCATTACATGTGGGCAAATTCCAGCACGTCCCATGTTTTGCACATACAATTAATTTGGTGGTGCAGAATTTTTTTAAAAACGACAGGGGCGTGCAGGGGGATCCGGTCTGAAGATCGACAGTGTCTAGGTCGACAATGTTTAGGTCGACCACTATAGGTCGACAGTCACTAGGTCGACATGGATGGAAGGTCGACAGGGTTTCTAGGTCGACATGTGCTAGGTCGACAGGTCTAAAGGTCGACATGAGTTTTTCACTTTTTTTGGGGGGGGGGGGTTTCATACTTAACGATCCACGTGGACTACGATTGGAACGGTAAAGTGTGCCGAGCGAAGCGGTAGCGGAGCGAAGGCACCATGCCCGAAGCATGGCGAGCGAAGCGAGCCATGCGAGGGGACGCGGTGCACTAATTTGGGATCCCGGTCACTCTACGAAGAAAACAACACCAATTTTTTTTTTCTCATGTCGACTTCTAGACCTGTCGACCTTGCACATGTCGACCTAGAAACCCTGTCGACCTTCCATCCATGTCGGCCTAGTGACTGTCGACCTATAGTGGTCGACCTAAACATTGTCGACCTAGATACTGTCGATAAAACGAACCACACCCCGTGCAGGAGATGCTGTCGGTGGCCCGAAAAATTGCGGGCCACTTTCGGCATTCAGCCACCGCGTGCCAAAGACTGGAGCGCCACCAAACACTCCTGAACATGCCCTGCCATCAGCTGAAGCAAGAGGTGGTAACGAGGTGGAATTCAACCCTCTATATGCTTCAGAGGATGGAGGAGAAGCAAAAGGCCATTCAAGCCTATACATCTGCCTACAATATAGGCAAAGGAAGGGGAATGCAGCACAGTGGAGAATGATTTCCATGTTGTGCAAGGTAGGTTCTCCAACCCTTTCAACTTGCCACACATGAAGTCAGTTCAGACACTGCCAGCCTGAGTCAGTTCATTCCCCTCATCAGGCTTTTACAGAAGCAGCTGGAGAGATTGAAGGAGGAGCTAAAACAGCGATTCCGCTAGGCATGTGGGACTTGTGGATGGAGCCCTTCATTCGCTTAACCAGGATTCACGGGTGGTTAATCTGTTGAAATCAGAGCACTACATTTTGGCCACCGTGCTCGATCCTAGGTTTAAAGCCTACGTTGTCTCTCTTTCCGGCAGACACAAGTCTGCAGATATTCAAAGACCTGCTGGTGAGACAATTGTCAAGTCAAGCGGAACGTGACCCGCCAACAGCTCCTCCTTCATTTTCTACCGCCACTGGAGCTTTAACATTTCCAAATCCACCCGCTGGCGGTGATGCAGGGCAGTCTGGAGCGACTGCTGATGCTGACATCTGGTCCGGACTGAAGGACCTGCCAACGTTTACTGACATGTCGTCTACTGTCACTGCATATGATTCTGTCACCAGGGCCGAAACTAGGATTTCTGTCACCCGGGGCAAGGTAGTCATTTGACACCCCCCACCCCCCCCCCCCCCCCCCACCCCCCGCAAAAAAAAAAAAAATTTATTTTACAATAAATGAATAAAAATAATAAAATAAAAAATAAATAAATAAATAAATGAATAAAAATATTATATATATATGTATATATATATCTCTTTCAGAACTTTTTAACCTGAAAAACTGCCTTTTCTAACATAATTTTCATATCCAGGAAAAAGTGTCCCCATTTTACACATTGCGGCAGGAAAAAGTGTCCCCATTTTACACATTGCGGCAGGAAAAAGTGTCCCCATTTTACACATTGCGGCAGGCACGTGTCCCCATTTTACACAGTAAGCTGGCAAGTGTCCCCATTTTACACAGTACGCTGGCAAGTGTCCCCATTTTACACATTGCGGCAGGCACAGGCCCCCATTTTACACAGTACGCAGGCACAGGTCCCCATTTTACACAGTACGCTGGCAAGTGTCCCCATTTTACACAGTACGCTGGCACAGGTCCCCATTTTACACAGTACGCTGGCACAGGTCCCCATTTTACACAGTACGCTGGCACAGGTCCCCATTTTACACATTACGCTGGCACAGGTCCCCATTTTACACAGTACGCAGGCACAGGTCCCCATTTTACACAGTACGCTGGCACAGGTCCCCATTTTACACAGTACGCTGGCACAGGTCCCCATTTTACACAGTACGCAGGCACAGGTCCCCATTTTACACAGTACGCAGGCACAGGTCCCCATTTTACACAGTACGCTGGCACAGGTCCCCATTTTACACAGTACGCTGGCACAGGTCCCCATTTTACACAGTACGCTGGCACAGGTCCCCATTTTACACAGTACGCTGGCACAGGTCCCCATTTTACACAGTACGCTGGCACAGGTCCCCATTTTACACAGTACGCTGGCACAGGTCCCCATTTTACACAGTATGCTGGCACAGGTCCCCATTTTACACAGTACGCTGGCACAGGTCCCCATTTTACACAGTACGCTGGCACAGGTCCCCATTTTACACAGTACGCAGGCACAGGTCCCCATTTTACACAGTACGCTGGCACAGGTCCCCATTTTACACATTACGCTGGCACAGGTCCCCATTTTACACAGTACGCAGGCACAGGTCCCCATTTTACACAGTACGCTGGCACAGGTCCCCATTTTACACAGTACGCTGGCACAGGTCCCCATTTTACACAGTACGCTGGCACAGGTCCCCATTTTACACAGTACGCTGGCACAGGTCCCCATTTTACACATTACGCTGGCACAGGTCCCCATTTTACACAGTACGCTGGCACAGGTCCCCATTTTACACAGTGCGCTGGCACAGGTCCCCATTTTACACAGTACGCAGGCACAGGTCCCCATTTTACACAGTACGCTGGCACAGGTCCCCATTTTACACAGTACGCTGGCACAGGTCCCCATTTTACACAGTACGCTGGCACAGGTCCCCATTTTACACAGTATGCTGGCACAGGTCCCCATTTTACACAGTACGCTGGCACAGGTCCCCATTTTACACAGTACGCTGGCACAGGTCCCCATTTTACACAGTACGCAGGCACAGGTCCCCATTTTACACAGTACGCAGGCACAGGTCCCCATTTTAAACATTACGGCAGGTGGTGGGGAGAGGGAGGGAGAGAGAGAGAGAGAGAGGAAGGGAGAGGGGCTGACTTACATTTGAAGCGGTTCTCGCCGCTCTTCAGCCGCCTCTCCCTCCTCGTCTGCGCGGCTCCGGGCTCCCCCTTCAGTTCTCCCTCCTCCGGCGGGGTTTCGTTGAATGACGCGTTTGCGCCGTGACGTCACGACGCAATCGCGTCATTCCGCGAAACCCCGCCCCCCGAGCTGGGCACTCGGGAGAAGGGGGTTTAAAAGTGCCGCGGCGGTGTTTGGGGGTCTCGGCGCCCCCTCCAATCCGGCGCCCAGGTCACCTGCCCCCCTAGCCCCCCCCTAGTTTCGGCCCTGTTGTCACCATTGAAAGAATGGTGGAGGATTATATGAGTGACCGCATCCAAGTAGGCACGTCAGACAGTCCGTACGTATACTGGCAGGAAAAAGAGGCAATTTGGAGGCCCTTGCACAAACAAACTGGCTTTATTTTACCTAACTTGCCCACCCTCCAGTGAGTACTCCGAAAGAGTGTTTAGTTCAGCCGGTCACCTTGTCAGCGATCGGCGTAGGAGGTTATTTCCAGAAAATGTGGAGAAGGTTATGTTCATCAAAATGAATTATAAATTCCTCCGTGGAGACATTTACCAGCAATTGACTCCAGAAAGTACACAGGGACCTGTGATGGTGGATTCCAGTGGGGACGAATTAATACTCTGTGAGGAGGGGGATGTACACAGTGAAAGGGGTGAGGAATCGGATGATGAGGAGGAGCTGGACATCTTGCCTCTGTAGAGCCAGTTTGTGCAAGGAGAGATTGATTGCTTCTTTTTTGGTGGGGGCCCAAACCAACCAGTCATTTCAGCCACAGTCGTGTGGCAATTCCTGTCGCTGAAATGATGGGTTTGTTAAAGTGTGCATGTCCTGTTTATACAACATAACGGTGGGTGGGAGGGCCCAAGGACAATTCCATCTTGCACCTGTTTTTTCATTTATCTTTGCATCATGTGCTGTTTGGGGACTATTTTTTTGAAGTGCCATCCTGCCTGACACTGCAGTGCCACTCCTAGATGGGCCAGGTGTTTGTGCCGCCCACTTGGGTCGCTTAGCTTAGCCATCCAGCGACCTCGGTGCACATTTTAGGACTAAAAATAATATTGTGAGGTGTGAGGTGTTCAGAATAGACTGGAAATGAGTGGAAATTATGGTTATTGAGCTTAATAATACTATAGGATCAAAATTACCCCCAAATTCTATGATTTTAGCTGTTTTTGAGGTTTTTAAAAAAATTACCCGAATCCAAAACACATCCGAATCCATAACCAGAAAGTGTGGTTTTGCCAAAACGCGTCCGAATCCAAAACACGACCGCGGACCCGAATCCAAAACCAAAACACAAAACACGAAAAATGCCCGCTGCACATCTCTAGTTCTAACATGTTTTATTTATTTAGTTTTATTTATTAACAGTTACTTAAACAGCAAAAACATATTCTCTCATCTTCCCTTCTCCCTATACTTTTAAGAGATTGATATAATATATATGCTCTTTTTTTTCATGTAGTTTGGCTGGCATACCATATAAAAAGCATCCCCTATAAGTTCAGATACCTCATAGGGACCCTGCCACCTTGATTACCAACTTGTTCTCTCGTAAAACCATCACTTTGTTCCTGATGAAAACCTTATATATACTATACCGAGTAATCTTAGTAGATCCTCAACTAATGTGCCCATTCCAAATCATGCAATTAATGCAGTTTTGCTTTGCTTAGATATGAAGCCCAATATTATTTACCATCATCGCCAGAGCCGGCCCTAACCAATATGATGCCCTAGGCAAGATTTTGGCTAGTGCGCCCAAGCACAGACACTAGTTCCGCCTCTGACCCCGTACCCATTTCCCAGCACCATCACCCCTCACCCATAGCAGTCCTCATTTTGGTGCTCCTACCCCCTATATTTTAAATAGGAACAGTGCGCACATTCAGTGTGCAGTCCAAACGGGGCGTGTTCTTGCTGGGAAGGGGCATGGCCACACAATAATACCCCACACAGTACTGCACCTTTATTCACATTATATCACGCAATAGTGTCTCTTATTCACGTTACATCACACAGTAGTACCACGTTACTCCTCACAGTAGTGCCCCTTATTCACATTACACCACACCATATTGCTCTTTATTCACATTACACCACGCAGTAGTGCCCTTTCTATACATTACGCCACAAAGTAGTACACCTTATACACATAATGCCACACATTAGTAATGCCTTTGGTTGTCAGGGGCAGCTTCTCCACTGGCTCACTTCTCCTCTCTTATCACTGCTTCATACATTTACCCCCTTTTTCTTTTTCTCTTTTCTTTTCTTTCCTTTTCTATCTTTTCCTCTCTTTTAATCTGTGTCTATATGTATATTTATTCATACACCAACAGTTAGCCTGACTAAATCATTTATTTTGTGTTTTACATTTCATACAGCAGAACATCATATGTGATAATGTGCAAGTGGAATAAATATAATACCGATAATTCCAGTCAGAAAATGTTATGGTACTGTCTGAGAAATGTGCCAAATTCTGTAGCCAAACATGGCTACAGAGCAGTTTGGAAAAGTTTGCTCATGTCAATTTCTAAGAAACATTCATACCAATGTGTAAGATTGTAATATATATGTGTGTGAACCTTGGGTTACTGTATACAAGGTAATAAAGAAATAAACTGCCTTAATTACTGATTCAAAAGTTACAAAGCCTCAGTGCAATTTAAAAAAAACGACAAAACTATGTGCATGGGGAACCAATGTGTAAAACTGAACTATGAAATACATGTCAGTGGCTGGGAAGCCTTGTCATCTCACATATAATAGGTGCTGGTGGATAACGATTTCTATAGTACTCCTAATAAATTCATTCCTCCTTTGATGTGAGGTCTGAGCTATGGATCAAGCAGTAATTTGGGAGTTAGCATGGTATGTGACAACATGTTTTGTAAGCATAACAGACCTCACAAGAGACACATTAAACAAAGCAAATAAAGTGAATGGTGAGCCTATTAAACATTTCCTAGTTGAGCAGGCTACCTATTGGTGCTGCTATTTCAGCATTAACACTGAAATATTGAATCATTGGCCCTCATTCCGAGTTGTTCGCTCGGTATTTTTCATCGCATCGCAATGAAAATCCGCTTAGTACGCATGCGCAATGTTCGCACTGCGACTGCGCCAAGTAACTTTGCTATGTAGAAAGTAATTTTACTCACGGCTTTTTCATCGCTCCGGCGATCGTAATGTGATTGACAGGAAATGGGTGTTACTGGGCGGAAACACGGCGTTTCAGGGGCGTGTGGCTGAAAACGCTACCGTTTCCGGAAAAAACGCAGGAGTGGCCGGAGAAACGGTGGGAGTGCCTGGGCGAACGCTGGGTGTGTTTGTGACGTCAACCAGGAACGACAAGCACTGAACTGATCGCACAGGCAGAGTAAGTCTGAAGCTACTCTGAAACTGCTAAGTAGTTAGTAATCGCAATATTGCGAATACATCGGTCGCAATTTTAAGAAGCTAAGATTCACTCCCAGTAGGCGGCGGCTTAGCGTGTGTAACTCTGCTAAATTCGCCTTGCGACCGATCAACTCGGAATGAGGGCCATTGTTAATAGTGATCGGTGGTGCAAAATGTGATTTGGGCTTGGTGCAAAAACGTTAAGGGCCTAAATCAGACCTGATCGCTGGGCTGCTAATTTTGCTGTCCTGCGTTCAGATAGTCGCCGCCCAAGGGGAGTGTACAGTATATTCACCCGTGCAAGTGTGCGATCGCATGTGTACGCTGAGCTGCAAATATCCCTCAGTCAGCGGACAGCTGCAAATCCGCTCGCACCTCACTCACCAGCTAATGTTTTTACCACCGTGTGCAGTGTGTGCACAGCCCAGGACTTTCTCCTACAGTGCGCTGAGAACAGGCTGATCGGGGCCGGAGCTGACGTCTCACACCCTCCCTGAAACCGCTTGGGAACCCCTGCGTTTTCCCCGACACTCCCAGAAAACGGACAGTTACCACCCCCAGACGGCCTCTTCCTGTCAATCAGCTTGCGAGTGGCTGTGCGATTGAAATTTTCGCACCAGCCTGTCGCTGTTTGGCGATGCCTGTTGTTGTTGGGCGACGCGCGTGCGCATTGCGGTGCATACGCATGCGCAGTCTATCGATAATCACCTGCTGTGCTAAAACGCACAGCAGCGATCGGGTCTGAATCGGGTCCTATGTCCCATTTGTTATGGGATACCAAAAATAAAAGAATATCCCTATTTTCGTACATTAATTTACAATTTTTGCCAATACAAGTTCTCACGGAATTGTTTTTTACGGTTTTACAGCTGTAAGAATGAAGAAGCCCTTTGAGCGTCTGGAGCTTCTTGCCAGAATTCTGAACAAAATATCCTACAACCATGGGAGAAGCTACCATAGGTGCAGGGGATGCGGCTGCTATGGGGCCCGAACCGTCTCTGGGGCCTGAGCCGTCCCCTGCACCCAGCTACTGAGCCCCGGCATGGCAGCTTTTTACGTTACACAAAGTGTGCTGCGCTGCTGTACTGCAGCCACACTTGCTTACCCGGCCGGCTCCGCCTCCCCTGGGTACTAACTAATGCTGGGAGGAGGCAGCGTCTGTGAAGAGATAGTGGACGGAGCCGGGCCGGCCAGGAGAGCAGATGTGGCGGCAGTGTAGCAGCAGCACACTGCGGCCACAATGGTGAGTGCTCTATAGAGGGTGAATCCGTGCGGGGTGCGCGAGGGGTGGTGGTGTATTTATGCTATGGGGCCCCAAATGAGTGGGGTGGGGGGGTGTATGCATGGAATTACGCTATGGGGCCTCAAATGAGATAGCTACACCCCTGCCTATAACTGTCATTCTTTAACAGAGAGGTACACACAGGGGCGGATTGGGAACAAAAAGCGTCCCTGGAAAAATCTGTACTAGTGGCCCCACATGGGCAGCACCAGAGGTGTAAGGTCTAGCCACGGGCCATGGCAGCAGCACCCTCCCCCCAAGACTTTCCAGATAGTGGGCATGTCCAGCATCAAGGGGGAAGTTAAAAGGAAATAAAATTATATATTATGAGCAGATTATATGATGCACCTTCAGAATTTAGGAAACTATATCATTCTTTAGAAAGATATATTTTCTTGCTTATTACACCAACCGTATCCCAATCACTATTCACTCAATCTTATATGTCAGCCAAGCAGGCAGACAGAGCATACACTAGATCATCTGCAATCACAGGCTAAGTGGCAAAGTCATTTTCATATATGCAAATTATTTTGCATCTTATTCATTATGTCTATAAAAAGGACCACATGTCCTCAAACAAAACAGGCCCCACGGGTGCATCGGCCCACCGGGAATCTTCCCTGTAAACCCTATGGCCAATCCGCCTCTGGGTACACAGCTACTGAGCTGTACAGTACTTACACATCCCTCACAACAAAACACACAGACTATAAACAAGGTGACGGCAGAGACAGCTCAGTGACGCAACTGCACTTGGAATAAGTGAGCGCAGTTCACACCAATTGGTTAAATGTTAACATTGGGAAAATAAAGGGAACAGCCACACCAAAGATCACACAAAGTTGTTGTTTTTTTTGAGCCAATTTAACAAAAAAGATTAAGAGGCATTATAGGATTAGTGTTCATAGGGGCAGCCTTAAAGTGTCAGGTTAAGAAGTCCTCAGCTGCAGAATATGCAGGACAGAGTAGACGTTTGGTATGATAGACATGTTCAAAAAGCCTGGTTCATCCCAACAGATGGCACTTGTAACACATGATTAGTGATAAAAGGCCAAGGTGAGTCAGATGATAAAACGTATCAGACAGAACATACCTTTAATGTTCTCGCTCTGAACACCTGACCATGTCACACACAGGTGAAGATTCACGATCAGAACAAACCTGGGACTTTCATATTCCTTTCATGAGCGAGATCTAAGAGGAGTGGGGTCTGATGTCCCAAATATCCATGTGTCTGTTATCATTCAGAGGGATTACACCTGTGTGAAAGCCCCTGCATCACTTATTTCAAACAACGCATAGCAAAATAAACCTTTATTTCCCATCCCATTCAGGGCTTCTGCATGAGAACTTCAATGGGAAACATTTGGGGAATGTAAGACGGGATACAAAGAAACAAAGTTAATATCCCCCGAATGTGGATTATGACATCGTAGTTCAGTAACTTCCTCCGTACATGACACACAGCTACTTGTTTGATGTGTCACCTTTTAGTGTAATACTATATTGTGTAGCACAAATCTGTGTTAGGCGGCGTACTAAATGAATATATCGGAGAGTTTTATTTTGATTCAAGTATTAAATGACATTTTCTCATAGTCTTCTATTCTGTGGAACTAATGAACAACGGGTGGTCTTCAGTATGCCGGCTGTCGGGATCCCGGCGCACAGTATACCGGCGCTGGAATCCCGACAGCCGGCATACCGACACTTATTCTCCCTCGTGGGGGTCCACGAGCCCCCTGGAGGCAGAATAAAATAGCGTGGCGCAGTGTGGCGAGCGCAGCGAGCCTGCAAGGGGCTCATTTGCGCTCTCCACACTGTCGGTATGCCGGCGGTCGGGCTCCCGGCGCCGGTATGCTGGTCGCTGGGAGCCCAACCGCCGGCATACCATACTACACCCATGAACAACATGTTGAAAAATCATTTGAAAAGTATTAAAGTACTATAAAAGGTGCTGCCTTCTGTAACTGGAATACATTGCATGCCTGCCTATCCCTTCTTCATTCACATCTGACTGACACCATTCAAATAATTCTCATGACATCTATGTAAGGCCACCATGAAATGCACCCTCCAATGCCCATTACCACCCAGTTACCACCACCCAGAGGCGGATTTGCCGCTAGGCAACCTAAGCGGTTGCCTAGGGTCCCGAAGCGGGCCCCCGCTTGTGTCACTGAGACACGCTGCCGCTCAGTCTGGCGGTAGCGTGTCTCAGCTGTTAGGAGACAGAGGAGAGCGTGCCAGCCGCAGCGTGGCTATGTCTGGACTCTGGCGGCATGTAGCGAACTTCAAACCAGGCCAGCCACCGAATCGTGAGCCAATCAGAGCACGCAGACCGGCAGCCAATCAGGAGCCGCCGCTGCCGGTCTGCGAGCTCTGATTGGCTCACGAACCGGCGGCTGGTTTGAAATCCGCTACACGCCGACAGAGTCCAGACATAGCCGCGCTGCGGCTGGCACGCTCTCCTCTCCTGACACCGTCACCTCACCCATCCCTCACAACCAGAGCCCGGAGGAGCAGCAGCGGTAAGCAGCTGCAGCACTGGCTGCAGTGGGGGCAATTGTATACCTGGCACTGTGGGGGCAATTGGCTGGCACTGTAGGGCATTTATATACCAGGCACTGTGGGGGCAATTGTTTACCTGGCACTGTGGGGGCATTTGTATACCTGGCACTGTGTGGGCATTTGTATACCTGTCAGGTATACAATTGCCCCCACAGTGTCAGATCCACAATTGCCCCCACTGTGTCAGGTATTACCTGACACTGTGGGGGCAATTGTGGATCTGACACTGTGGGGGCAATTGTGGATTTGGCACTGTGGGGGCATTTGTATACCTGGCACTGTGGGGGCATTTGTGGTTCTGGCACTGTGGGGGCATTTGTGGATCTGGCACTGTGGGGGCATTTGTATACCTGGCACTGTGGGGGCATTTGTATACCTGGCACTGTGGGGGCAATTGTGGATCTGGCACTGTGGGGGCAATTGTGGAACTGGCACTGCACTATTGGAGGCATATGTCTGTGTATCACGTCCCATTTTAATTGGCCACACCCATTTTTTGGTGCGCTCGCCGAAGGCGCGTGCACACAGTACCTCTATGGGGCACTCTCTGTCTGATTGGTCGCCGCTTAGCCCCGCCGGGAGTGCACACAGACACTCTCATTCTAGTGAATGGGGCGCGTGCGTGTCACGGACACGTGCGCGCCCCAGACGCGGTGATAGGCCCAGGTACAGACGGAACTCCATCTGTAATGTAAGGGGGCATAAGTCAGAACAAAAATATAGTGCTATGGATTGTTTGAGGTAGGGGGGGCCCAAATCAGTATTTCGCTTAGGGCCCCATGAGGTCTAAATCCGCCTCTGCCACCACCCACTTACGCCCCTTAAGCCACAAGTAGATGTATAATGGAGTTACATCTCCAAGGCAATTTATTTTCTTAGTGTCCCGGCGTGTCTGCTGTGTAGGTGGCAAAGTATGTATAGTGGTGTGAAAAAGTTTTTAACCCCCTTCCTAATTTCTTCTGAGCAAATATAAAATACAGTTTTTAAAATATCATTTCATATACTGAAGGAAAAAAGTTATCCAACATCTAAATTATCCATGGGAAAATTGAATTTGCCTCCTAAGCTTAATGACCGGTTGCACAACATTTAGCAGGAACAACTTTCTGCTTCCAATAACTGGAGGTCAGTCTTTCACATCTCTGTGAAAGAATTTTGTCCCAAGCTTCTGTCAGAACTGCTGTAATTCAGACTGGGGATGGCCATTGTTTTCAAATCATCGATGGTCTATGACCAATGTTAAATACTTTTACCATCGATGGGGAGAAACATATGGTTTCCCGTCATCAATGGTACAGAGCTACTGAATTAATTTGTTTTCTCCAAGTGTCGAGACATGGAGCTTTGATTGTCCCACAGCTCTTTTACCACTAATTCAGAATTGACAATCGGTGGGTAAAACCATTGATATTCCCTTACAGGTGGTTTTACACCATCAAAGTTATCCATCAATGGGACCATCGATGGATAACCCACCAATGGCCATCCCTTATTCAGACATATTGGGGGAGTTTCATGAATGATCAGCCAAATTAAAGTCATGTCATAGCATCTCAGTTGGATTCAAGTCAGGATTTGGCTACTCCAGAACCTTAATTTTTTTTCTGTTGAGCCAATCAGAGGTGGACTTGCTCTTATGCTTTGAACCATTGTCTTGCTGTTTAACCCAATTGCTCCTGAGATTAAGAACACAGACTGATGACCTCACATTCTCCCTCAGAATTCTGTCAGAGAGCAGAAATCATGATTCCATCAATTATAGCAAAACGCCCAAGGTCCTGAAGCAGCAAAGCATCCCCACCCACTCACATTTCCACTACTACGTGTGACTATTGGTATGATTTCCTCATTGTGCAATGCTTTATGACAGATGTAACGGGACCCAGGTCTTCCAAAAAGTTAAATTTTTAACTTATCAGTCCATTGAACATCAGCTCAAAAGGCTTGGAGGTCGTCAATGTGTTTTTATGGCAAATGTGAGATGAGCCTTTATGTTCCTCTTGGTAAATAGTGGTTTTCTCTTTGCATCTATCCCATGGATACTACTTTAACCGGTCTTTTCCTTATGGTGAAAACATTAACTGACATGATCAAGACCTGCAGATCCTTAGATGTTCTCCTGAGTTCTTTTGTGACTTACTGCATGAATCATTGATGCGTTCTTCTAGGAAGTTTGGTAAACCAGCCATTCCTGGGAAGTTTCATCACTGTTCCAAGTTTTCTCCTTATGGAGGTAACAGCTGTGGATCCTTGGAATCTCAGAGCATTAGAAATTGTTGTGTAACAGATTATATTGCTTTTTCCCTATAGACTGTAAGCTTGCGAGCAGGGCATCCCCACCTCAATGACGGTCTGTTATTACCCATTTTTTAACACTGAAGCCGCGCGCCATTGAAAAGGGACGTGTCCTGTTGGGAAGGGGGCACGGCTTCGCGGGGGCTGTCGCGAACGCGGGTCACACCTCCCATTTTAGTCACAGTGGGGGTACGGCCAGCACTCTGTGAGCTGTTGGCCATACCCCCAGCTCCTCTGCCTACTGGGAATAGCATCTATTCTTCGCTTCTCTGCTCTGTACTAAGCTGAGCAGTGAGTGACAGGAGCCTCCCAACTGCCCCCCCCCCCCCACCGCGGGACACTGCGGCTCGCGGGAGGGACAGCAAGACAGTCCCAAAAATCAGGACAGTTGGGAAGTATGGAATAGCCCATACTTTGTTAGATGGAGTCAGTAGCTTTTATCCCTGTTTCATACATTTCATTGTCTTTTTAAACTGCACCTACTTGAGATATACCATGTCTACAGGGTTTCTGTCATGGCCGTTTTTTGTCCCAGTTAGTTGGCACATAAGCTGGGCCACTGGCTTGTGTTTTCCTCCCAAGGCTGAAAGTTGCAAGCCTGCGTCTGGAAGTCTGAATATGCTTGTTTTGAAATGTATCGTTTGCACCTACTATAGGGTAAAGATGCATACACAAGGTGCGACCCGTACGGCAACCAGTACTGATTATATTGACGCCAGAGGCATGAGCCTCTGATATAGACAGTATTGGCCTTGCTTGCACCCACTATATTTCATTGCGATGCCGACCCCACGGGACCGCGCATCGGCATCGCAAGGTGCGTACACATGAGTGGTCGTTCCGAGTTGTTTGCTCGCTAGCAGTTTTTAGCAGCCGTGCAAACGCTATGCCACCGCCCACCAGGAGTGTATTTTAGCTTAGCAGAAATGCGAACGAAAGAGCGGCGGCAAAGTTTTTTGGTACAGTTTTAGAGTAGCTCAAAACCTACTCAGCGCTTGCGATCACTTCAGACTATTCAGTTCCTGTTTTGACGTCACAAACACGCCCTGCATTCGCCCAGACACGCCTGCGTTTTTCCTGGCACGCCTGCGTTTTTTCGAACACTCCCTGAAAATGGTCAGTTGACACCCAGAAATGCCCACTTCATGTATACAACTCTGCATATGGGGGGGTCATTCCGAGTTGATCGCTAGCTGCCGTTGTTCGCGGCGTAGCAATCAGTGAAAAAAAAGGCTAATCTGCGCATGCGTATGCGCCGCAATGCGTACGGGCGTCGTACGGGTACAAAGTCCATTGTGGTTTTGCACTGGTTCTAGCAACGATTCCAATCGCACAGATGGCCGCAAGGTGATTGACAGAAAGAGGGCGTTTCTGGGTATCAAATTACCGTTTTCAGGGAGTGCTTAGAAAAAATGCAGGCGTGGCTGGGCGGGTGTGTCGGGGAAAATGCAGGCGTGGCTGGGCGGGTGTGTGACATCAAAAGCCGTCCCATCGTCGTTAGAATCAACGCACAGGATAAGTAACTACAGGTCTGGTCTTGTTTTGCACAAAATGTTTTTGCAGGCGCTCTGCTGCACAGGTATTCGCACTTCTGCAAAGCGAAAATACACTCCCCGGTGGGCGGCGACAATGTGTTTACACGGCTGCTAAAAACTGCTAGCGAGCGAACAACTCTGAATGTCCCCCTTGGGCTAATTATATGCAAATGTTTCACGATTGCATCTATGGAAGAAGGTACAGTATGCCTGACTTATCCCGTCTCTGCACCAGGGCCCTGGTCTGACAAAGAGATTGCATAAGCACAAGGGCTTGTTTCTGGAGGCTTCCAGTGACCTGCAGCTTTGTGTAATCCAATAGCCCTTCTACACCTGCCTATAAACAAAGCTAAGAACAGAATAAAACAATAGAATATACAGAAATCTATAATATAGATCGCCCCTGTATCTGCCAGCTGTTGTGGCTTTTATGGAGTCAAATAATCTTTTAGTGATAGTGCTGCTGCTGAATTTCAACAGGAAGGAGAATATTAAATAATGTTTTATGAGCTGGAGGGTCAGTAAAAATCCAGTATACATTTCGCTCTGTGGATGGAGGCTTCTGAACAATACACAGCTGTATAGATTTTACCATAAGCATAAATGTGCTAAATTCCCTTTATGGGACGACGACAGAGTTAAACGTACAAGTTTGTGGAGCATATCTTGCATGAATTCGCATTATGCAAGTATAAAGAGATGGGTTTACCCAAGCAGAGGGGCAATTAGGGCATGATGACAAATGACCCCCCCCCCCCCCCCACACACACACACACACACACATGCGCACACACACACACACACACACACACACAGTGAGAGACCGATGCCAGGGAAAGATTGACGGCAGTGGGTGACAGGGATAGGGTGACGCCAAAGAAAGAGTGACAGTGGTGGGTGACAGGGAGAGGGTGACGCCAGGGAGAGGGTGACAACAGTGGGTGATGCAAGGTAGAGGGTGACAGCAGTGGGTGACAGGGAGAGAGTGATGCCAAGGGAAGAGTGACTGTGGTGGATGACAGGGAGAGGGTGACGACAGGGAGAGGGTGACAGCAGTGGGTGATGCTGGGGAGAGTGTGACACCAGGGAAAGGGTGACAGCAGCAGGTGACATCAGATAGAGGGCAACAGCAGTGGGTGACGACAGGAAGAGGGGAACAGCAGTGGGTGACAGGGAGAGGGTGACAGTGGTAGGTGAAAGGGAGAACGTGACGCCAAAGAGAGGGTGACAGCAGTGGGTGATGCAAGGTAGAGGGTGACAGCAGTGGGTGACAGGGAGAGAGTGATGCCAAGGAAAGAGTGACAGTGGTGGATGACAGGGAGAGGGTGACACCAGGGAAAGGGTGACAGCAGCAGGTTACGCTAGATAGAGGGCAACAGCAATGGGTGACGACAGGAAGAGGGAGACAGCAGTGGGTGACAGGGAGAGAGTGATGCCAAGGAAAGAGTGACAGTGGTGGATGACAGGGAGAGGGTGACACCAGGGAAAGGGTGACAGCAGCAGGTTACGCTAGATAGAGGGCAACAGCAGTGGCTGACGACAGGAAGAGGGAGACAGCAGTGGGTGACAGGGAGAGGGTGACAGTGGTGGGTGAAAGGGAGAAAGTGACGCCAAAGAGAGGGTGACAGCAGTGGGTGATGCAAGGTAGAGGGTGACAGCAGTGGGTGACAGGGAGAGAGTGATGCCAAGGAAAGAGTGACAGTGGTGGATGACAGGGAGTGGGTGACACCAGGGAAAGGGTGACAGCAGCAGGTTACGCCAGATGGAGGGCAACAGCAGTGGGTGACGACTGGAAGAGGGAGACAGCAGTGGGTGACAGGGAGAGGGTGACAGTGGTGGGTGAAAGGGAGAAAGTGATGCCAAAGAGAGGGTGACAGCAGTGGGTGATGCCAGGGAGAGGGTGACAGCAGTGGGTGATAGGGAGTGTGATGCCAGGAAGAGGGTGACAGCAGTGGGTGATGCCAGGGAGAGGGTGACAGCAGTGGGTGATAGTGAGAGTATGACAGCGAAAAGGAGAGGGTGGCGGGGACAGGCAGTGAATGACAATTATATTAATTAATTTACCTGGTTCAGGGCCCAGAACTGCAGAGCGGCTCCTCCTTTGGGTGTTATCACTGGGGATTGTGACGTCAGATCACCGGCGGCAAGAACAGCCTCAACAGGAAGCCAGGGTTGGAAGGAGAGGAGAAGGGGGGAGCTGGCCCTTCCTCCCCCCTCTGTCTGGACTGCACTCAGAGTGACAGCAGCAGCTCAGCATCAGACCGCTGCTCATGATACTAGTTACTGGCGGTGCAGAACGGGCCAGATGGGGGCGGTGTCTCAGGGAGAAAGAGAGGGAGGTGGGCGCAGGGCACGGGACTGGGGGCTCTCCGGCTCGTGCACAGGGAACTTTCTCTGCATACACTTCTCTGACTGGCGGTGCCCCCCCTCTACTGGGTCTGCCATGGCACCCAGGGCCCCTCCCTTGTTATGGTCAACGCATTTTCATTACATTTACAAATACATTGGTTGGAGTCTTCTCATCAATGATGGCAACTGCAGCCTAAGCATACGTGGAAGCAGCCTAAGCATACACATCAGGACGGCCGACAATTGTGCCGATTGTCAGGACGATTTCCCTTTGTCCTTCCTTAATATGTATAGCCGCACACACACGATATTGTTTGATTGATCGTGCAGTACAGGCAATCAAACAATCTTGTATGTTGTCCACGGGAGCGCGCAATTGAGGGTACACACTACTGCTTGTAGAAGATGTGTCGTTCCAGTACAACAAATCGTCACAATATCGTCCTAGTGTGCACCTGGCTTTTGCAGCTAGTACAAGCCAGGTGCACATCCTCACTGATGGTGATGACCTGCGGCAAATCTGGTGCTCATGCAAAGGTGTCCGCATCTCAAGGTGCGTACTCATCTGCATACGGGTGAATAATGGAGCTAATTCAGACCTGTTCGCTCGTTAGGGTTTTTGCAGTCCTGCATTTGCATAGTCGCCGCCCATAGGGGAGTGTATTTTCGCTTTGCAAGTGTGCGAACGCACGTATAGCAGAGCTGTACAAACAGACTTTATGCAGTCTCTGCGCAGCCCAGGACTTACTCAGCCGCTGCGATCACATCAGCCTGTCCGGGACCGGAATTGACGTCAGGAACCCTCCCTGCAAACGCTTGTACACGCCTGCGTTTTTCCAAACACTCCCAGAAAACGGTCAGTCACCACCCACAAACGGCTTCTTCCTGTCAATCTCCTTACGAACGCCCGTGCGAATGGATTTTTCGCACAAACCCATTGCTGAGTGGCGATCCGCTTTGTACCCGTGCGATGCGCCTGCGCATTGCGGTGCATACATATGCGCAGTTTAGACCTGATCGCCAGCTGTACGAAAAAGCAGCCTAGCGATCTGTTCTGAATTAATTAGCCCCAATATACAGTACACATTTCTCAGTGCACGCTACTTTGGAGCGATGTGAACATCTTTTGCTTCCAACTCTACATCAGGCCCTCCATTTATAGCTAGGTCTGTCACATGGGGGGGGGGGGGGGGGAAAGCGAGGTGGAACTGAGTTCCACCACCTGTAATGGTAGGGGAACTAGTTCTACCCATACTTGCCTACCTGACCCTCTCCATGAGGGAGAAAATGCTCTGTTCCTGGACTTTCCTGGTAATGTATGATTGCCATCACCTGTGGTGAGCTAGTTAATTGATAAGAAAGGTGATTCACCACAGGTGATGGCAATCATACATTACCAGGAGAGTCCAGGAACAGAGCATTTTCTCCCTCATGGAGAGGGTCAGGTAGGCAAGTATGGTTCTACCATCTCCATTGCCCTGCACAGTAATTCCAACAGAAAAGCCCACCCCATCATCTGCGTCAATCGATGATACAGGCGGCACTAGTGTTGCTGATGACCTGCAGCCACCTACTCCTTCCTCAGATCCTGGTGCCTCCATGGTCCTCCTCCAAGAGTTCCACCACCTCACCAGGACCACTTTGAGCCCTGGGCACATGTAATCCTATGCGTGTCAGAAAGATCTTCTGTACAGAGTTTATTATGAATGGGAGTGTGTACCAAATTGCACAATCATTCATTGGATTTCTTACCTAGTATTGTAAGCACCTGAATCTTTCATTGGAATGTCGTTTTACATGTCCAAGCTAAATTAGGGCAGCGCTAAACCTATCTACAGTATAAAGGAAAGTGCACTCATTACTATGAGCCAGTTACCCGTGTCTCACCTAGGTATAGATGGGATATTCCATATCACACCTCAACGGAGTCTAACATTACATACACCAAGCAAGCTATTACTCTGTGCGTGACAAACAGATTCCATGGTAATAGCTGAATAATTCAGTGAATTCTCAGTTAACAGGAGGACAAAAGATTCACGATATTTAAAAGAAACTTCAGATTGTTAAAGGTGTTTTTATTTGTTGTGTCTATGCTCTGGACCAGTGAGTATAACTGATACTGTCGGTGGACAATGTACAAGTTCAGAGGCATAGGTATCCTGTACATAGATGGTCATCACACTTGCCTTCTCTCCAGGAATGTCCTGGGGAGTCCCACGGATTCTCAGGAGTGCAGGTAATCCTGCCACATGCTGCCAACTTCCTAGTGAAATGGACAGAGCAGGGAAGGGGCGTGATGACAGGATTATCAGCAGAGCCGGCCCTAGGCATAGGCAAACTAGGCAAATGCCTAGGGCATTTGGTATGCTTAGGGGCACCAGCAGCTTCTGCTGATTAAAATGATATGCGGCATGCCTATATTCTGTGGAAATCACTGTAATGTAGCATTTCGAATGCAGATATAGCCGCAGTCGCACACAGAATATAGGCATGCTGCATATCATTTTAATCAGCAGAAGCTGCTTGTGCATCCTAGCCACATAGTAATGCAAATAAGACGCATTTTCATAAACAAAAGGTGCCCCAACGTTAGCAGAGCTGCCAGCTGACTCATCACAGGCATGTCCTGCAGAACTAGCGGTGGTGCTAGGGGGCACCAGCCAAAATCTTGCCTAGGGCATCATATTGGTTAGGGCCGGCTCTGATTATCAGTAAAATCGCATCATCATCGTTGGGACATATTGGTACAGTGGCCACTTACCTTAACCCCCCTTGGGAACACTCCTGGAGCAGTAAGAAATAATGGTGGTCATTCTGAGTTGATCGCTAGCTGCATTCGTTCGCTGTGCAGCGATGAGACTAAAAAACAACACTTCTGCACATGCGTATGCGGCGCAATGCGCACGCGCGACGTACTATTACTACGAACGATGTAGTTTCACACAGGGTCTAGCGAAGCTTTTCAGTCGCACTGCTGGCCGCAGAATGATTGACATGAAGTGGGCGTTTCTGGATGTCAACTGACCGTTTTCAAAGAGTGTTCGAAAAAACGCAGGTGTGCCAGGAAAAACGCAGGCGTGGCTGGGCGAACGCAGGCCGTGTTTGTGACGTCAAAACAGGAACTGAACAGTCTGAAGTGATCGCAAGCGCTGAGTAGGTATTGAGCTACTCTAAAACTGCACAAAAAAACGTTGTAGTCGCTCTGTGATCCTTCCGTTCGCACTTCTGCTAAGCTAAAATACACTCCCAGTGGGAGGAGGCATAGCGTTTGCACGGCTGCTAAAAACTGCTAGTGAGCGATCAACTCGGAATGACCACCAATATTGGAAAGTCTGCATTAAACACACTAACAAGTTGGGTGAATTAGGTTCATTTCACATCCAATACATGCATGTTTGACAACTACAGTTTTCTTAAATCAGTGCGATGGTAGAGCTTATGTATGACATAACCAAGGGCAAGCATTTTTAATTGGGCTGCTGATCGTGTTAGATATAAAAGAGTAGGCTAAAATAATTAAGAAATTATTTTAGTATAAGTTGGAAGATCGTCTGCACAAACCAGTAAAAGTTGTCTGCTGGTTGTACCCCCCCCCCCCCCCCCCCCTTTAACATAAAATACTGCATATAACAGCCACAAAAAAGAATAACATATCTGTAATATGTGATTCGGTCTGTTGCCATTTATTAGGTAATATTAACAACAGCCATTGCTTTCTCTGTCAGTTCTCTGTAGTATGCACCTGTATGTTTACTTACATGGGAATAGTGTCATGGTATATTGTTTACGGCTTAGTATTGCGGCGTGATGATTACAGGGCACACAGCTTGATAAGCTATTTGCAATGTTAACTGGAGCCACATTCCACGAGAAGCACAGTAACAATGCTTTCAGCCGCAAACACCTGCTCTGCCTGTGAGTGACAAGCCGCCGCAGCAAGCCCTCATCAATCCATCAAACAAGCAGCCATTCATACTCACCTGGAAGCCTGCACTGTAATAAGATGCCACAAACATTTTTGTGCACATGGTGTTTAATTGCCGTGAATGTACCAGAACAAAAAATAAATAAATGCTATTTAAATACTAAAATACCCTTGGCCGTGCAGGTACCATATTATAGTGCTGCTAATTCTTAGCATAGTATGAAAGTTCATTAAAATAAATAATATTAAAAATGAAAGCCTGCGCGTTCAACGCAACACTCTACAATTCAATCTTTTAGTTATATAAGAAAAAAGGGATTTTTTTTTTTTGGAGGGGGGCTTTTGCAAGAACTCTTGAAAACTGCAGCTGTCAGTCACGGAGGCACCCTCCTATGAAGGAACATGGGGCGATCTGTGTTGAAAAGACACTCTTCAGGCATCACCCTAATTAGTATCATGAGTCCATGACCCTTTTTGTACGCAAAAGACAAACATTTTTCTAACTGCTGCACTGCAGGGAGGTCTCAGACCCCCAGGAGCGATGGTTTCGGAGAGCTGTCACAATCAGGTTTATTAGAACAGGAGAACATGGCATTGTTTGATGTGGTGCTTCTTACTGGATTAGTACTGAGCTCATTGAAGGATATTTTACATGACACTACATACTACTTTCTAAAGCATTCTTTTAATGAGACAATAGGAAATAAACACTTCAACCTGAAACCTCAAAAGAAACAGGCCTTTTCCTAATATAAAATTCATTTTAATTACGGTTTCGAGGAAAATCCTTGAATCCAGGACATACAGTATACACAACTGCGGAGTCTCTTCATCATTAGTGGCTCAGTGGTTGTGTAAAGTGTTGCTACATGCAGCAGCAACGTGGTACGCATTACAGGTGCAATTTATCAATGCGAGGCTGTGAGGAGGTTTCTCCTCTTCAATGGCCATAGGCAAATGCATGGGGGGGTGGGTTCCGGTTCCCTGGAAACCCCCCCCCCCCCCCCTTTTGGCAAGTGGCTCAAATTATGACAGCAATAGCAATGGTATATAGTACGATTACTAGAGCTACATCATGCAGTTTAAGGGAAAGAGCAGAGCTGCTGCACATGCCCAGTGGTAGCAGCGTCTTCTACTAATGTTGTGTGTGTGGATCCGAGTCCTCGATCAGTGCCCTGTACCAGAGAGTAGCTACCAGAAGAAGAGACAGGAGCCTTACCATGAGGTGGGAGAATGTGTGCTTAGAAAGTGCAGTACTGGTTCTATTATGTTTGTGAATTTATTTATTTATTATGGTATGTTTTACCTTTTCCTGACCACTAAATTATAATATTTAAATGTTCGATACAGTCTATACTATAGACTATCTACAGTGTTAGATATTAAAACTGTATTCCAAACAGTATCCAGTATATAAAAAGACCAATGTGTACATTAATGTCCAGGGTTGTTATTAAGTTATTCTTCCTCTCCCCCAGACTCCTGCACGTACTCCAATGTTCCTCAGAGTGGGAGATTGTGGACTGCATTTGGAAACGGGTGGTCTTCAGTTTGCCGGCAGCCGGGCTCTTGACGACCAGCATACCGGCGCCGGAATCCCGACCGCCAGCGTATCGACAGCTTTTCTCCCTCTTGGGGGTCCACAACCCCCCTGAAGGGAGAATAGATAGCGTGGCACGTGTAGCGTGCCACCGTGCCGCGCCCATCTGTTAGTATGCCAGCGGTAGGGATTCCAGTGCCGGTATGCTGGCCGCCAGCATAACATACTACACCCTTTGGAAACCTCCCTCTAGAAATCCTGCATTTGCCACTGATGGCAGCCGCGACTGAGATTGTAAGTGCGGCATGAGAGACTGCATAGTAGGACATTTGACCCTTCAGCTATGCTACAAAGGAGAACATTGTCCATCATGCATTGGCCCGCCCATAGGCGTGCGCAGCACATTTTATTAGGGGGTGCACGACTAGAGTGGCGTGCCTAGCCCCGCCTACTGGGCGTGCCTAACCCCGCCTACTAACCAGCACCATATATTAGCAGTCAAAGCAAACTAAATAATACAGGGAATTTGATTAGAGTGTACAGTGAGGGCTGGCAGAGGTTTATTAAACCTAACAAGCTGTAAGCCTGGGACCTCGCTGACATCTGTCCGTTGCCCCCTACATTACAGCAGATATATTGTATTGCCTGTATTGTAAATGACAAAATGTAATGCAATAAAATGAAACTTTGACCTGTATATGGACTGGAGTGTCCTGCTAAGATGAGGTGGACAAGTATATAACATGCTTACGGATTACAAGACCTGTGAGTGCAGCAGCCTCTCACTGATCTATATATCTATAGTAGAGAGACTATATGAAGCAATCAGTAGTTTACCGAGTGCACCTATAGATTATAGTCTAAAGGTGCACTCAGTAAACTACTCATTGCTTAGCTAAAAAAAAAAACCATATATATATATATATATATATCCCATCGTACTGAGGGCACCCGGGCAACTACTCTGTGACATCTAAGGAGTGCCGGACTAGACGCTGCAAAGCTTCTGATCAACGTTTCAATGCATAAGCATTTTCATCAAGATAACAGACATATTCACAAACACTCACCTATATAGTGCACGAATCTCCTGCCGGGTCTACGGCGGCTCCCACTGTCAGGCGTCGGATACGGACGTCACCACAGTGCCCGTCTCCAGACTAACAATAATACATAAACAAATACAAATGTTTCAATGTTGACAGAGCTAATTATATAGTAAATGCTCAGTAACATTAATCCACTGAGATAAGAATCAATTTTATGCATAATAGCTAACATTAAAATATGCGGAGGCGGCGCTATGCATTCTGGGAACAGTCAAAGCTTTTAGCCTGTTGGTGCCTCGGATCAAGATCCTACTCTACACCCCAATGTCATTCCCAGTGGAGCCCAGTGTACCCCGCAGCAGAAATATGCGCTGTCATATGTTGTCATTAAGTATAGTCTGACACCCATTGATCGAGATTCCCTGTATTTGTGACATCTACGATGTGTGAGTGCACTTTAAAAGGAGGGCAACAGGGCCAGTATACAAACATTATTGGATGTATATAGTGAGTGCCGACCACCAAAAAAAAATACACACATATGTATGTATATATATATATATATATATATATATATATACGGCAAAGAATGAGGCGGCACTCAGAGGCTGAAGTTGCAAAGTGACTTTAGTGCAAAAGCTGCACTAAAGTCACTTTGCAACTTCAGCCTCTGAGTGCCGCCTCATTCTTTGCCGTATGTATATGGGGTTAGCACTCTAGTGGAGGGCACCAGAGCAAGATAGCCCAGAGGGGCGGACCGAGTGCCGGCGATTGGTGTGGATAGATATATATATATAATCTCCAAAAATAACTGGCACTCAGAGATACATATATATATATATATACATATATTTATATATATACACACACACATATATATATATAGTGTGATAAACCTTTATTTTATTGTGGCAAATTTTATCCCAACCCCCACCCCCGCATGAACACAGAGACTGAGAGACAGTGAGTGAGTCTCTCACTCACATTAGGCAGGCTCAGGCAGGATAATGGGACGACTACTGTCTTCCTCTCCGAGTCCTCCTCCAGCGGTCGACAATGTCCGGGCCGGGCGGCAGAGCAGGGCACACACACACACACACACACACACACACACACACACACACACACACACTTGAAATTAGCATGTTAATGTTAACTTTTACTTAGCCCGCAGGGCCGTCTTAACAGCAGTGTGGGCCCCTGGGCACAGCAATACACTGGGGCCCCTACCCATCCTCCATGGGTGTGGGTGCTATTAGCGGCAGCTTTGATGTCCCGCGGGCGGTAGGGGGTGTACTATCTTTCGCTCAGCTTGTAGGACCTGGAGCAGTAATTTCTGCTAATTACTCCTTTACTGCACAGATGGGGCGGGAGCGGGAGGGAGATCACTAATCTGTAGAAGGGGAGTTGGGCTGAATGAAGGGGCCCCGATACATGACTTCCAGGGTGGTATGGGGTGTTTAATATATAAGGGAGAGGTCGATAGTGGAGTGGGCTTAATTTTCATCATTTTCTGGTGGGGGGCAGCTTCCTTGACTGAAGATATCTCAAGTTCCTGGAAAAAGATTTCTTAGCTTTGAATGGGATTAAAATTAGAGTCTCCCACCTTTCAGGAGGTACTGGGGACACCTTTCTGGAGGTACTGGGGACTTGGGTATCAGAGTTCTGGAGCCAGAGCAACCCACCAACAAATATATAAAACTGCATATTAGGCTTGTGGAGCTGGAGCAGGGACCAGCTGCTTGAAGGCTGATATCTCTGGTTCTGGGCATAGTAGAGACAAGCTGCTAGTGTCCACCAGAAGTGGAGAGCCCCAGCTTTTGAAATGTACCATCGGAAAAACTCTAAGTCATACAGAGCCAGAGATATCTGGCTGGGAAGAGCAATTAACAGGCTTGGATGGGGACCACTGCTTTGAAGTCAGATATCTCTGGTTCCCTAGGGCCGATTTTCAAAAATCTGGTACCCCTGGAAAGAGGGGACCCTCAGCTATCAGTTTAGGGCCCTTTTACTCCTGGGGCCCTTGGGCAAGAGCCCATTGAGCCCATATGAAAAGACGGCCCTGTTAGCCCGGCCGGAGCTGGGAGCCGGGAGTACAGCCCACAGCGCAGCCACTCAGCCAGGGCGGGAAGGAAGGGAGGGAGGGCGCGCGGTGTGACGTGATGACGTCACACTCACACCGCGAGGCAGTCGGCTTATAACAGTGGCGGTGGGTGGGCTGGGCTGTATGCGGCCAGCCCACCAGTCCAGGAAGAAGCCGCTGCCGCACAGCTGACAGTGACAGGCAGCTCTGTGTGTGAGTGTGTGACCGGCGGGCGGCGGCAGCGCAGCGGGACTCGGGAGGGAGTGAATTAAATCAATGGTGTTAGGGCAGCGCGAGCGATGCTGCAGTCAGGAGGAGGAGGTTATCCGATCATCGCTGTATCAGTGTGCTACTGCAGCAGCACGCAGACAGCGATGATCGGCGTGACGTGCTGGGGGGGGGTGCCGGACATTAGGGGGTGCCTGTGCGCACCAGGCACCCCCCATGCGCACGCCTATGGGCCCGCCCCTCCACCCAGCAGCTGACCCTCCATCATGCATTGGCCCGCCCCTCCACCCCTGCTCTCGGCACCTCTGTGAGCATGTGCATTATGTGCAGAATTCTCTATTTGTGGCCGACTCAGCATCACGGCCTTTTTGAGGAAAATATAACAGAATTCAATGACGGGTACAGCGGATGCCACCTAGACAACTTGCGGGGTACAGCTTTTGCTGTGTTGTCAAGAGATAAAATAAAAATAAATAGGCAGCTTTTTTTGTATATTGGTAATAGTAATAACCTGGTTTTTGAGAATTTGACTTTGTTGTGTCGAGAGTAGAATGAAGGCAATGTAATGTGAATTTAGGTAAGCCTATCAAGAAGTTGTAGGGGGACATTGGGATGGTAATCTTAGAGAGAATTTGGGTCAGAATGAGTTTTTTTTCCACAAAAGTAATAACTGAATACAGCAATGGCTCCTACCTTGGTGGAGGAAGGGGTCTGTCACTGGCCGTGCTGCCTGGTCTCTGCCACCTAGTTTCCATCGCAGGCCGGATCCTGGCAGCTGTACAATGTAGCTGACAGGTGCCGACGGTACTACGCATGCACAAAACCCCGGCCTCTATGTCCTGCATCAGCTGCAGCCCGTAGAAGCCAGCTAAGACTACCCGAAAGGCAGGGGGTGGCTTCCTACAGGAAGCCAGCTCTCTGCTGATCGCAGCCTGGTCTGGCAGTCCCAGAGGGAGGAAACATCTCCCAATGGGACTACCTGTCCTGCGGGTGACTGGCAAGAAGGACTTCTAATAGGAAGTCACTGCCAGTCACAGTGTAGCCATTGGAGTCTCACAGACTGCATCTAGCTCACTGACGTGTTGAGGTGGACGATTTTACTGGGGGGCTTCTGTCCTGCAGCCCATAGGAAACATCCACCACCTATTGTGAGCATTGATGTAAAGAAGCCAGTGGAGATAGAGTTTGCAGATTTTTGGTAAGGTTGGGAGGAGCACAGGAGACAGCGGTCAACTGGTTTGTGAGGGCACAAGATCTAGAGGGAGGTCTGATGTAGTAGGGTATGAAGATAAATAAAACGGAAGTAAATACTTTACAAGATGCCAGAGAATTCAGGGAAGGAAATGAGCAGGTTCTTGGTGGAGGATACAACTTCATGTTGGATCTTATCCCTGCAATAGGATGAAAGAGCTTGGGTGTTTATGGTAGTTGGCAGTGGTTGGAAGTGTTACCTTGAGTGAAGATGAGAAATTGGGATTGTGTTTTGCATGTTGGGGTGCAGGGATTTTTGCTATAAGCGGTAGATAGTAGTACATTTTATCATAAATCATAGAAGTAAAACTCACAAGATAGTATTACACAAATATAAAGACTATAATAAATCCAGCATCAATTGCTTTTGGTCCTCTCTGTTTAAAAGTTTAGGGCAGTACGGATGGTGTAATGGTTAGCATTACTGCCTCACAGTACTGAAGTCTTGGGTATGATTCCCACCATGGCCCTAACTGTGTGGAGTTTGTATAGTCTCTCCGTAATTGCGTGGGTTTCCTTCGGGTACTCCGTTTTCCTCCCACAATCCAAAAATATACTGGTAGGTTATTTGCATCACAACAAAAATTAACCCTAGCGTGAATGTGTGTGCGTGTACATGTGATTGGGAATATAGAGTGTAAGCTCCACTGGGGCAGGTACTGATGTGAATGAACAAATATTCTCTGTAAAGCGTTGCAGAATATGTGTGCGCTATATAAATAAATGGTAATAAATAAATAAAAGTATTAATCATTTTCAAGCAAGAATTGACGGTGGTTGGCCCTCATTCCGAGTTGTTCACTCGCTGCTAATTTTAGCAGAATTGCTAATAGGCTAAAATCCGGCAGTTCTGCGCATGCATCTCAGGGCGCATGCGCTAAGCAAATTTACACAAAACTATGCTATTTTACTCACAGGCGAACAAAGCTTTTCAATTGCTCTGCTGATTGACAGAAAGTGGGAGTTTCTGGGCGGAAACTGCTAGTTTTCAGGGAGTGTGCTAAAAAACGCAGGCGTGCCAGGTAAAAACGCAGGAGTGTCTGGAGAAATGGAGGAGTGGCTGTTCGGACGCTGGGCGTGTTTGTGACGTCAAACCAGGAGCTTAACGGACTGAGGTGATCGCAATCTAGGAGTAGGTCTGGAGCTACTCAGAAACTGCTAGGAAATTGCTTTCGTTAGCAAGTCTGCTAATATTAGCAGAATTGCTAATCTTTCGTTGCTAATCTTTCATTTGTTTAGCATAGAATACACAATATATACATGTGCACAAAATAAACTGTACTCCAAAATGCATATGTACTGTAGATTTACATCTGACACTTGTGCCTCCTTACTATTGGAGAAGCAGAATGGGGGAGTGAAAGGGCTGGCAAATGTTGTCCAAGTAAAGTAGCACAAATGCATCTGGGGTAGACTTGCAGAGAGATGCAGATTACAATGGCAAACGCAGGATTTCTAGAGGGGGGTTTCCAAATGCAGTCCACAATCTCCCACTATGCGGAACATTGGAGAAAGTGCGGGAGTCTGGGGGAGCAGTAGAAGAACCCAGTAATGACCCTGGACATTAATGTATACAATAGACTTTTTATACACTGGATACTGTATGAAATACAGTATTAATATTAACCAGTATATATTGTCTATAGTATAGGCTGTATCATTCATATTTGAATAATGGCCCTCATTCCGAGTTGATCGCTCGCTAGCTGCTTTTAGCAGCCGTGCAAATGCTAAGCCGCCGCCCTCTGGGAGTGTATCTTAGCTTAGCAGAAGTGCGAACAAAAGGATCGCAGCGCTGCTGCAAAAAAAAATTGTGCCGTTTCAGAGTAGCTGCAGACCTACTCCTACCTTGCGATCACTTCAGACTATTTAGTTCCTGTTTTGACGTCACAAACACGCCCTGCGTTCGCCCAGCCACGCCTACGTTTCCCCAGCCACTCCTGCGTTTTTATCTGGCGTGCCTGCATATTTTCACACACTCCCCGAAAACGGTCAGTTACCTCCCAGAAACACCCACTTCCTGTCAATCACTCTGCAGCCAGCAGTGCGACTGAAAAGCGTCGCTAGAGCTTGTGTAAAACTGCATCAGCTTTTGTGAAAGTACGACACGCGTGCGCAGTTCACCCCATACGCATGCGCAGAATTGCGGGGCTTTTTTGCCTGATCGCTGCGCTGCAAACGAAAGCAGCTAGCGATCAACTTGGAATGAGGGCCAATATAAATAAGATTAGTGGTCAGGAAAAGATTAAACATACCATAATAAATAAATAAATAAATACACAAACATAATAGAACTAGTACTGCACTTTCTAAGCACACATTCTCCCACCTCATGGTAAGGCTCCTGTCGCTTCTTCCTGGTAGCTACTCTCCGGTCCAGTGCACTGATTGGGGACTCAGATCCACACACACAGCAAACTTGGTAGAAGAAGCCGCTACCTCTGTGCATGTGCAGCTGCTCTGCTCTGTCCCTTAAACTGCATGATTGAAGGCAGCTCTAGTAATCAGGTGTTATTTAGGTTGCCGGCTGTTGGGATCCCGACGCACAGTATACCAGTGCCGGAATCCCAACACCCGGCATACCAACATCTTCTCTCCCTCTTAGGGGTCCACGACCCCCCTGGAGGGAGAATAGATAGCGTGGCGAGCGCAGCGAGCCCGCAAAGGGCTCATTTGTGCTCGCCCAGCTGTTGGTATGCCGACGGTCATGATTCCGGCGTCAGTATGCTGGCCGCCAGGATCCCAGCCGCCGGCATACCATACTACACTCCTAGTAATTATATTATATACCACTGCTATTGGTGACATATTTTGTGTCACTTGCCAAGTGGAGGGGTGTTCCGGGCGACTGGAACCCCCCCCCCCCCTGCGTTTGCCTCTGAATTAACCTGACAACTCCCATATTAATTGCGGATGCCTGAGGGCTGGTCTAAAAACACACAGAATATGATGGTTTCTTCATTGATATTGCCTATAGTATATGACTTTGTGGTAATATTTTAAAATGTTTTTTTGCTACTTTCATTGTTATATAAGAATGAACATTACACCTACTGTATAATAGAGGCTTTATTTTATTTTTTTATTTTTTTATTCAATACTTTTTTATTGATTTTCTGTTTTTCATTAAAACAAAAATACAAAGAAAAAACAAAGCAGACCCAAAACAGATCCCCAACCCAGGGAATACGCAGATTCCCATGTCCAGTAGGGACCAGTTATCACAGTTATCGTAGTAAACAGGTGCCAGCTTAAATTCCGAGACATAGATTATAAATTAGAATAAATATCACATGTTAACATGGAGCTTATAGAACAATGTATGTTGTACATAGTCGTCTATGGCAACACATCATACATATTGAGCTGATCACACAGCTAAAGCACTGGCACGGGAATGGCTGACCGCGGGCGCCAGGGGACAACACAAGCAAAAAGAGGCAGTTCAGCCGATGCAGATCTAGAGTCACACACCCACTCTAACCCCCCGTTACATGTCTCATCTCCCACTCATCCAGACACGGAGCCCTCAGTAGCGGGTGCTCAGACACTCTGGGTCCTAGAGAGTGGGGACTCAAGCCATCTACCCCACAGGTCCTGATATTTTTTTCCCGCTTTTCTAGCTAAGTATACATATTTCTCATGAGAGGCCGTATCATTTACAAGTGAGACCCAGGACCGCAGTGTGGGCGCATCTTTGGCTAGCCAAAGCCTGGCGATACACACCTTAGCCAGGCCGCACAAATTAATTACATATCGTTTGGCAGGGGGGTCCAGGGCATCCTCCTCCACAGCAGATAACACACATTTTGTTGGGGAGCATACAGACGAGGGAATACCCGTTGACACCAGGGCATCAGTAACACCCGACCAGAGTACGGCTACCTTGGGGCATAGCCAGATAATGTGCAAAAAGTCTGCATCCAGACTATCGTACTTAGGACATCTGGAGGAGTGGGTACCCCCTATATTTCGCAAACGCACGGGTGTCATATATACTCTGTGTATTATAAACAGTTGGATTTGTTGATATCTAGTGGTGGTAGTGGATAATCGTGGAGAACATAAAGTACCCTCCCAGATCTCATCAGAAATGGCACCCAAGTCAGATTCCCACTTGTTCCTGAGAAGGGACAACGGGTCAGAATAGTGAGATCGAAGCATACTTGCATAAATGTTGGACACCAGATGTCCGCTTCCCAGGGACTGCATGAGAGACTTGACCGGGGAGTCAGCAATCATTGGAGGAGTATCGGGAAATTGTGCGTTAAGCGCATGTCTCAGTTGCAGGTATCGGTAGAATTGAGAAGAGGGTACACTGTAATCCTGTTGAAGCTGCAGGAAGGACCTCAGTATACCATCGTTATATAAGTGTCCCAGGGACGTCACCCCCCACCACCACCACCACCACCACCTCCCCCACACCGCCCCAGTCCGCAGCGATGCCAATTCTGGGAAGCCAAGGGCATTGTCCGGAGGAGTATATGGGTCAATACCCTGGCCCAATAGGATAACATGTACCTGTTTCCATATGAGATTGGCCTGTTTTATTATAGGGATCATGGACAAGTTAGGGTTCCCACAAAGAAGCATCTGTAATGGAGAGCCGGCAGGGTAGACCTGTAAAAGCATTTGGGAGTGTATAGTGAGAGCATCCCGGGCATTCGCCCACTCCCATATATGTGCCAACTGCGCGGCATAATAGTAACATCGAAATATAGGAAGAGCTAAGCCTCCCAGCACTTTCGGCCTGGACAAAACGTCAAGTCTCAACCGCGCTCTCCTGCTGGCCCATATTAAAGAAGAGAGCAAACTGTCAATCTGTCGAAATGTCTTCAAGTTAATATACTGTATATAGGGGATTGCTGGAGAACATAAAGGAGTTTAGTCAAGTATACCATTTTCACAAAATTGACCCTGCCAGTAACAGTCAGTGGCAGAGTCGCCCAAACCCTGACCTTCGAGCGAAGATACCCCATCCGCGGCATGACATTAAGGGAAACATAGGTACAAGGGTCATTCGATACCCATATAGCCAGGTATTTGAAAGAATCTACCTATTTAAGGGGGGTTTGAATCACTGGGGCCACCGAGACCGGGTCTCTAAGTGAGGCAATGGTGGATTTATCCCAGTTAATTTTGAGCCCGGAGAAACGTCCATAGTCAGTTATTAAGTTAAGGAGTTTAGGTAATGAGGAAACGTAATCGTCCACAAAGAGCAATAGGTCATCAGAGTATAACGCTATCCTGTCCTCTCTTGCGCCAACCCTAATACCCACAACATCCTGAGTTGCCCTAATCAAACATGCCAGTGGCTCAATAGCAATGGCAAACAGAGTCGGAAACAGAGGGCAGCCCTGCCTCGTTTTCCTGGATAGGGGGAAGGAGTCCGAAACAAACCCGTTCACCGAGACTCTGGCTATGGGCTGAAAGTACAATAATTTAATATAACTGATAAAGTTGGGGCCCACACCAAACCTACTCATAGCCTCCCAGAGGAAGGCCCACTCCACCGAATCAAAGGCCTTTGCGGCATCTAAGGAGGCTATAATGGCATAGCAGTCCTCCCCCCGAGAAATCTGGAAATGAGTGAACAGGCGCCTCAAATTCACAGCAGTGGACTTGCCAGGCATGAAGCCCGTTTGGTCAGGGTGAATAATTTGGGAGATAACCCGGCTAAGTCTGGAAGCCAGAACCTTGGACAGGAGTTTAATATCAGTGGGCAACAGGGAAATAGGACGGTAGGATTCAACCCTCCTGGGGTCCTTATCTGGCTTGGGAATCACTATAATTAAAGCCTCCGCCATAGACGGGGGAAGTGCACTTTGGGCAAAAATTTCATTGAACAACTCAAGCAACTGAGGGGCAAAGAATTTTGTATGTTTCTTATACAGTTCTGATGGGATACCATCAAGGCCAGGGGCCTTACCATCGGGGGAGGCAGAGATCGCAATCTCCTCCAGCGACAAAGGAGCGTCTAGAAGGGCCCTGGCCTCACTTGAGATACAGGGCAAGTGGACTCCATCCAAGTAGTCACACAGTTCTAATGGGGAACAGGTCAATTTAGAACTATATAGTGCCTGATAGTATGAGACAAATTCCGCCACGATCTGGGGGGTGCGGTCCAGTACAGACCCAGCTGAATCCAAAATCTCCACCACAGTATGAGAGGAACGGTCACCCCTTGCAAGATTGGCCAAATAAGAACCTGGTCTATCCCCAGTAGCATATTGGACATGCAAGGAGAAGAGAAGTCTGTGTTGGGTTTTCCCCCACAGATAATCCTTCCATTCACCCTGCACATGAAGCCACACCAACTTAGAGGCGTCCAAGCCATCCCGCACATACGTCATCTCTGAAGCAACCACCCGGGCTTCCAATTCAGACTCATGTTTTAAGGCTCCCTACCCGTTTAATCAATGTTCCTCTTAAAAAAGCCTTGAAAGTGTCCCATAGCAGACACATCCGAGGTGTCATCATGCATAACAAAAAATTCTAACCAGCTAGCTTCCAAATCGGATCCCACACCCATATGCGTCAGCCAAAAGGGATTAAATTTCCACACTGCTTGGCCTCGCTGACAGTTTAAGTCAATATGTAACAATATAGGGGAGTGATCCGAGATACCCCTAGTCTCATATTTGACATTTTGAACTTTGGGCAAAAGCTCCCGGGACAGAAGAGCCAAAACTATCCTAGAGAAGGAAGAGTGAGAGCATGAAAAACATGAGAACTGCCTCAAACCGGGATTCTTCAATCTCCAGGGGTCAATCAGACCCAACTCCGAAACAGTGTCTGCAAATAGGGAATGCCTGGGCTGTGGGTTGGAGGACGCCCTGGACAACCTATCCAACTTGTGATTTAAAACGTTGTTGAAGTCCCCCATACAGATAACGGCTATCCCAGGGGAAGCAGCCATAAAGGCAGACGCCTTGCTAAGGACGTCATGCGAGTATGGAGGAGGCACATACACAGCCAGCAATAACGGGGACGGAGCTAATTTTGCACTTGCAAAATACATATCTACCTGTTTGAACAGAATCAAGCGCAAAGGGAACAGACTTCCTAATTAGGATTGACACTCCCCGGGACGCTGCAGTATGCATAGAATGGTAAGCCCAGCCCACCCATGGTTTTTTAAGGGACATAATCTTAGTACCCAGTAAGTGGGTTTCCATCAGGCAAATTATATCCGAAGCATAAAGTTTAATCTGTCGAAGGACCAGGGAGCGCTTAATTTTGTCATTGATCCCCCGCACGTTCCTCGACAGAAACTTAACCAACGCCATAGCAGGGCATTGTTGTAATATTGCAGAGTACCCGCGGCCAGCCACCGCCAGTGAACATCAAAGAAGATACTCCCGCAGTTAGTTGCAACATAGACATAGCGGAAATAAGCAAATTGCACAGCAAAAAATAAAAACGCATCAATACTAACAGTCTAAAATAACCCCCACCCCATATACCACCTAAAACTAGCAGCATACCTGGTTCCCTAACAACAAAACACCCTAACTACTAACAATAACATCTAAGGCAGAGAGCACCATAACATACTCCGCCAATACCTACCAACCAAGGCCAAATTCCTATATCCACTAAGGGGGCCAAGAATATAATGACCTTGAGACAGGAGAATCCCCCAGCTAAACTCAAAACAAAACCAATCCCCCCTAGACCATTACACCCACCCCAACTAACCGTTTACCCCTTAAAGACTTTATGGCAGAGCGTAGAGGCAACGTCTAACAGTCACCCGTCTCCACAGAGCTACCCACTCCCAGTGACGGCCCATAAGTAGCATATTGACTAGCTGAGAAATCACATACAGGAGTGCAATCAGCGGCCATTGCTCCCCGAGTCGGAAAGCGTCTATCCAGCCAAACTGACATCTCGCAGGGAGTCATAAAGAACATATCCACAAACAACTATACATCCCTCCCAAGACACGGTTACGTCTCTCGGTAGCCGCACTTCTGCTCTGAAGTCTCAGATGACGGAGGTACATAAAAAGATGACGGATATGGAGGGGAGATTGCGGCGAAATAATGTCCGTTTCGTCGGCCTTCCAGAGAAAGAGGAGAGTGCCTCCCCTGAAAAGTTTCTTGAACGTTGGCTGTTGGATGCGTTTGGAGCGGAGGAGTTCACCTCACACTTCGCAGTGGAGCGCGCCCATAGGGTCCCGATGCGCCCGTTACCTCCAGGGGCACCTCCCCGTACGTTTATTGCCAAACTCCTTCATTATCGGGATAGAGATGTGATTCTGAGACTGGCCCGCACTAAGGGTACCCTTAAGTGGAACGGTTCCCCAGTTTCAGTTATCTATCTATCTATGTAAAATTCTAACCAGCTAGCTTCCAAATCGGATCCCACACCCATATGCGTCAGCCAAAAGGGATTACATTTCCACACTGCTTGGCCTCGCTGACAGTTTAAGTCAATATGTAACAATATGGGGGAGTGATCCGAGATACCCTTAGTCTCATATTTGACATTTTGAACTTTGGACAAAAGCTCCCGGGACAGAAGAGCCAAAACTATCCTAGAGAAGGAAGAGTGAGAGCATGAAAAACATGAGAACTGCCTCAAACCGGGATTCTTCAATCTCCAGGGGTCAATCAGACCCAACTCCGAAACAGTGTCTGCAAATAGGGAATGCCTGGGCTGTGGGTTGGAGGACGCCCTGGACAACCTATCCAACTTGTGATTTAAAACGTTGTTGAAGTCCCCCATACAGATAACGGCTATCCCAGGGGAAGCAGCCATAAAGGCAGATGCCTTGCTAAGGACGTCATGCGAGTATGGAGGAGGCACATACACAGCCAGCAATAACAGGGGGACGGAGTTAATTTTGCACTTGCAAAATACATATCTACCTGTTTGCACAGAATCAAGCGCAAAGGGAACAGACTTCCTAATTAGGATTGACACTCCCCGAGACGCTGCAGTATGCATAGAATGGTAAGCCCAGCCCACCCATGGTTTTTTAAGGGACATAATCTTAGTACCCAGTAAGTGGGTTTCCATCAGGCAAATTATATCCGAAGCATAAAGTTTAATCTGTCGAAGGACCAGGGAGCGCTTAACTTTGTCATTGATCCCCCGCACGTTCCACGACAGAAACTTAACCAATGCCATAGCAGGGCATTGTTGTAATATTGCAGAGTACCCGCGGCCAGCCACCGCCAGTGAACATCAAAGAAGATACGCCCGCAGTAAGTTGCAACATAGACATAGCGGAAATAAGCAAATTGCACAGCAAAAAATAAAAACACATCAATACTAACAGTCTAAAATAACCCCCACCCCATATACCACCTAAAACTAGCAGCATACCTGGTTCCCTAACAACAAAACACCCTAACTACTAACAATAACATCTAAGGCAGAGAGCACCATAACATACTCCGCCAATACCTACCAACCAAGGCCAAATTCCTATATCCACTAAGGGGGCCAAGAATATAATGACCTTGAGACAGGAGAATCCCCCAGCTAAACTCAAAACAAAACCAATCCCCCCTAGACCATTACACCCATCCCAACTAACCGTTTACCCCTTAAAGACTTTATGGCAGAGCGTAGAGGCAACGTCTAACAGTCACCCATCTCCACAGAGCTACCCACTCCCAGTGAAGGTCCATAAGTAGCATATTGACTAGCTGAGAAATCACATACAGGAGTGCAATCAGCGGCCATCGCTCCCCAAGTCGGAAAGCGTCTATCCAGCCAAACTGACATCTCGCAGGGAGTCATAAAGAACATATCCACAAACAACTATACATCCCTCCCAAGACAATATAACAATAACATAGCAGGCATAAAAGAAGCAGTATACTTGCAAGTAGAGAAATCAAATACATAAGTTAAATCAGCGGCTAACGCCTGCCGTGCCGGAAAGCGTCCGTCCAGCCACACTGATGCTTCACGAGGGGTCAAGAAGAATTTTGTTTCTCCATCCGAAACCACCCACAGTTTAGATGAAAAGAACATGGCATAGGGGATATTCAGTTCACGCAGCCTGCGTTTCACAGGGACAAACTGAGCTCTACCCTTCTGGACGTCGACAGCAAAATCCGGAAAAACTGAAACTGGGGAACCGTTCTGTCAAAGTCAGAAAAATATCACGCTACACGTTGCCATATATTCACCTCATGCGCGTGCCCGCTGCACATGCACTTTCACTGGCGTGCGTGCACATACTCGCAAATGCGTGACGGCGCTTCTACGGGCGTGCGCTCGAGCGCATGGTATGCGCACTTACGGTAGAGTTTGTGTGCGTCTAGCGAGCGACTCAATCGCTCGTTAATAAATTCATATAGCAGGTTTTATAGGTAATGTTCCCCTTAGTAATAACTGTAAGTTTGGTTAAAGTGACTTGCTCATGGACATGGGAATCCCTCTTTTCGTGATACAAAGGGTCTGTCTAAGGTTGAACAGTGGTGTCTGGTACCTAACCAAAGAGTATTTTAATAGCAATAATCCGGTGTTGGTTAGGTATAGATTAAACGCTCCTGCATATAGTTATGGCCATTAGTAGTTTCTGAACATTTCTTATATTTGCAGTTCATTATCCATGCGGCGGGAATCCGGCGATTCCCTCCCATCTGAGCAGTTTGTAATAGCCACAGCCCACCTGTTCAAATCCACCTATGACCTTTTGTTATAGTGCAGAGAGACATTCCTGTGTCCAATGAACAATAAGGTTGTAGGGCCCTTTGAAGTACACTGTATGTTGTGTATATAAGGGTCACTGTCCCCAGACCGGCCAGTACTCTCTCTTCAACAGTTATCGCTGATAATTGGAGGACTGGATTCCGGTTGCGCCTGCGAGTGTTCCCCGTATGGTATGTTTCTCTGTTGCCACTTTGTTACCCGTGTAATGTTAGCCATTCATACTTAGTCTAAGTATTTGTATTTGCGATTGTTTACTATTGCTTATATTTCTGTTTAGATATCCTGTTAGAATTATATGTTAGTTTGTAGTGTATGACTTGTTAACTGTTTCTCTTTTCGATATAACTAAAAGCTTGTTAGTAAAGGTGTTGGAACCTTAGCAAGGTTTCGTGTGTTCATTACAATTGCAAAGGGTAATAGGAGCGTCCTGATCGCTCAAACAGCTTTAGTGTAATTAAGGTTAAGCAGCGTTATATCGCTACAGTGTTTCAGTACAAGGTTTACAGAATAAGAGTATCCTTTCTATGTGTTACATTCAAGGTTTACTGATTATCATCCTGTGAGCGTCTGCGCCGCTCGTGATCTCCTCGTGGTCTCGAGCGTTTGCTACGCTGGTAGCGTATCATTACGGTAGTCGGCAGTCTATAGCGTGCTTGACTCTACGCATTAAGCCGTGAGCGAACGTGCCGCTCGTGCGTCTCGACCACGGCTAAGCGTCTGCTGCGCCAAGTGCGTACCCTTACGGTATCACATACGCTAATTGCGTACTTAGTCTCTTACCCATATATAGTGAATATTAATAGGATAAAATCGACATTATAAATTGGGGGCTCCTCCGCTCTTCACATATCTGCACTAGGTAACTTTAGCAGACATTATCAGTCAGCAAAGGGCGGGAAGGTGGTATCCCTCGTAGTGCTGACCAGATAAGCGTCTGCTTCGCTTAGTAAGGAGTGCTGAGGGAATCCGGAACCGGAGGTAAGAACAATACGCTATTATCTTTTAAAACTGTTTATTTCTGTTTTTGCATACGCACACACACATGCACGCACACATCTACATTGTTGCAGCTCACTTTCTTGTTGCCATTAGAATTGATTATTAGACACGTGCTGAAGAAACCTGGTGCTATTTAGTTAAGATTAAAAAGGATAATTGTTAAGGGAATAATTGTAAAGGACACGCACACAGCATAGCAAATACTGTGTGGTGTACGGTAAGCGATTATAGCTGAATATCGTTTACATTGATAGAAGCGTGTTAATTGTGTCGCTGTGGGCATATCCGCACTTTGTGCATACGTGTCTCGGACAACGTGCGAAATCACGCACGTGACGCAAAGGCATACGCACGCGGCGTGTTTTACGCAACGGAGCGTACGGATACGCCCACTGAGACTCAAATCACACAATAACCTTGTTTAGGGTGGGCGGTATAGTACAGCCACCTGATAATAGCACACGGTTGTTCTGTTTTTCCAAAAAGTATTAGTTAAAAGAAAACCTTTTTCTACTGCAAAACCCAGGGATTAGACCCCTACCTGTATGAAAGGAATTTCTGTACAGAAAAAATCAGTGTGTATATGAGTGAGTAGGAGTGAGTGTGGAACTTAAGGTATTATTTTTGTGAACCCACAAATCGGGATCCCGTCGGAGACCACATCAGGTGAGTGGACACTTGGTGGCGTGGGACTAGCTCACCCGCGTTAACATTGTATAAGGTAAAGGAGCAAGTAGTTTCCGCAGACAAAAGGACTGCGAGGTATTTAAGCGCAGCCCCGGGGGTTTGGCGTAGCACCCATATAGTCAAGTTAAAGCTCCGGCTGAAGGTTTCGCAGCCTAAACAACCGATTCCGCTGGTCGTAAGGCGGATAAGTAATAGTTACTTATGCGCAGTGCGACTGTACCGCACGTAATTGTGTGCATTAGTTTGTTACCTTGATACCCATCAACAATTTACTGTGGGATCATAAACGCTATTTGTACATTCTAACGTGATTTGTGTAGGTGTTTGTTATTTTAAGGGAGTTTCGCTGTTCACTCAGGAAATCTCTAACAACCAATACTTACTGGGGAGGGTAGCATACTCCCACGCGCCCCAGTAAATAGAGGTTACAGGACGGAAGTGAGTGAAGGCACTAGTTGAACTTTCACCGTCGCCCTACCGAGGGCAAGTTGGTCTGTTTGTAGGAATTAGCTAAGACAGCAATATCTGCAAACGATGGGGGCCAGTTGTTCAAAGAAGGGACGTCCAACAAGGGTTCACGTTGGTGGTTGCTGGCCCAAAGGGTCCGCACGGTATATAATGTGTAAAAAATACGGATCACACACACAGGTATTATGCAAAGAATGGGAACGTATGACAGAGGATGATGGGGAGCAGTTTCCCCGGGTAGGCAGTCTGAACCCTGATGTATTGCAGAATCTGAGAAAAAGGATAGGTCTAATAAAATCTGCAAAGCAGAGGATTAGACATTATGATTGTTTACAGATATGGCAACAGGAAAGTGAAATACAACAGGAATTAGCTCAGAAAGCAATTCCAAATCCTGGTAGAAATCTAATAGCAACGGCACCACCACCATATATAGTAGGGGACAAAGTGGCTGCAGAGAATGACATGCGGGTGTACGATAAGGGTGCACTTAATAAATGTAGTAGTGATAACATTAAGATAAAAGTTAATGCAAATGTTGATACTAACGCTAACCCATGCAAGTTGTATCCTATTTTAAACTTTCACCAGGAATACGACCAAGAAGATGAGCCCACTACGATTTCAGCTCTCTCTCTAGCGGCCACCATAAGCGATACTCCAGTGGGCACCGCCCAACCAGTAAGAGTGGCATCAAAAGCCCATAGCTCAGGGACAGGTGAGGTTGTATCTACAGGTAAGTACGGAACTGTACAATATGCTGAAACTATTGCACCACACGCTGTAGAATCAAACCAGAGTGAAGTAATTAATCTTAACCCTGTTAGAGTAATAGCGGTCCCCAATGGTAAGACTGACACAAATGGAGCCACACCCATTAGGAATATTGCTATGCACTGTCCCTGGTCCTGAGCCGAATTAAGAACAATTTTGTCTGAATTTCCTGATCCCAGAAAAGATTTAGCCGCATGTCAGAGGTTCATTAAGGACCTAGGTAACTCCACTGAACCAAACAACAAAGATTGGCGGACACTACTGCGGGCATGTCTGCCCTCTAGTATTGACCCTATCAAGTTTATAGCTGACTGTAAATTAGATGAGGAGGTACCCCTTACGGATGAATATAATCAAGAAAATGTAACCAGAATCAATCTGCAGTTGGGAGTATACTTCCCAGCTGTAGTAAAATGGAACAAAATATTCTCCATTAAACAAATGGAAGGGGAAACTGCCCCTGACTATTTCCACAGGGCATTAGAGGAAATGGCTAAATATACTGGGATCGTGGACATTGAGGCAAATATACACCATAGAGAGGTAGTGGTGTCCGCCTTGATGGACGGTTTAAAAGAGGTATTAAGGAGTAGAGTACAAACTACTCAACCTAGCTGGAGAGGTATGTCGGTGGCCGCCTTAAGAGAGACTGCTGTTGGGCACGACAGGAACATCACAAGACGCAGGGAGTCACAGAGTGATAGACTGATGGCAATAAGTATCCAGGCCCTTACAACGAGGCCGCCTCAGTCCCGATCACAGACCCCTGGTGGTAAGCCGCATGTGGTAAAATGTTACAATTGTAACAGGGAAGGACATTTTGCACGTAACTGTACAAATAACTCACATAATGCACATAAAAACCCTAGACAACGACATGACATACGAAATTGGGATCAAGGACCGCAGAGACGGAGTTATGAGCCACACGCAGGGGAAACAAGAAGGTATCCCCCAAAAAGAGACTGGCAAGTCTCTGATAATACCCATTTACCCCCTTCACAGGTAATAGCTGCCACTGCAATGCAGGGAGGTCACCACGCACCATAGGGGTGTGGTCACACCTGTAATCTGCAGCCAGTGAAATTAATTGCGAGTCTTGGAAGTGAACCCGAGATCGCAATTGATGTAGCTGGTAAATCTCTAAATTTCCTTGTAGATACGGGGGCGGCCAAGTCAGTGATAAATTTGACCGTGGGCATGAGAACCACTGGTAAAACAATTCCAGCCATGGGAGTAACAGGAGTAGTACGACAATACCCTTTAAGCAAACCAACAGAGGTTACGATAGGGCCTTTGCATACGAAGCATTCTTTCCTGCTGGCTGCATCGGCTTCGACTAATCTTTTAGGGAGAGATTTACTGTGCAAAATGGGATGCGTCATATACTGTACTCCTGATGGTGTGTTCTTGGACATACCCGAAAACCACGCTCAGGAAGCGCAAGATATGCTAGACTCCCCAACAAGATTAATGTCACACACTGTTATTGTAAATAGGTGTCCGTCCAAGATAGAAGAAATGACGTCCCAGATACCAGATTCACTGTGGACCAAGGACGGACAAGACACTGGATTGATGGCAAATGTAGCCCCAGTATTTGTGCAAGTAAAAGATGGTAGGATAGCTCCAAAAATCCCACAGTACCCTCTGAAGCCAGAGGTGGAGTTAGGAGTTTACCCTGTAATAGAGCGCTTGCTACAACAGGGCATTCTGGTAAGGACTTCCAGCACTGCCAATAGCCCAATCTTCCCAGTTAAAAAGAGTGGGGGGAGGGGTTACAGATTAGTGCAGGATCTAAGGGGGGTCAACAAAATAGTTAAGAGTCAATTCCCCGTAGTGCCAAATCCAGCAGTTATCCTAATGCAAATCCCTCCCACTGCGAAATTTTTCACTGTGATTGACCTCTGCTCCGCTTTCTTCTCGGTACCCCTGCACCCTGACAGTCAATACTTATTTGCATTCACATACAGAGGAGTTCAATATACATGGACTCGCTTACCACAAGGTTTCATAGACAGTCCAAGTATCTTCTCACAGGCTTTGCATGATTGTTTACAGTCTTTCCAACCAGAGAGTGGATCAGTATTGATACAGTATGTGGACGATTTACTACTGTGTTCAGATTCACTGGAAGCATCCCTGAGAGATTCGAAACAGCTCTTGTTTCATCTTTCAGACACAGGACACAAGGTTTCCAAGGACAAATTACAATTATGCCAGGCCCGGGTGAAGTATTTGGGACACTGTCTGACACAAGGACTGAGACACCTCACCGCTGATAGAATTCAAGCAATTCGTGACATGACCCTGCCACAAACCCAGCAACAGATTAGAACGTTTTTAGGAATGTGTGGGTATTGCCGTAACTGGATCCCAGGTTTTTCCATACTAGCCCTACCTTTGCAGGAGATGGTCTCATCAAGTAAACCTGATCGGATTTCGCACACAGACGAATCTGAAATGGCATTTGAGAGACTAAAACAGTGCCTAACGCAGGCACCGGCATTAGGTATGCCTGACTATGGGAAACCCTTTGAGCTATACGGAACAGAGAGTGCTGGGTGCGCAGCAGGTGTCTTAACCCAGAAGCATGGTGATGCCAGCAGGCCGGTAGCTTACTACAGCACTCAGCTAGATACGGTAGCGCGATAGCATTGCTAGTTACAAAAAGCGAAGATGTAGTGCTAGGACACAACCTCACAATTCATACGCCACATGCAGTATCAGCCTTGCTGAATTCTGCCCAAACCAGGCACGTCTCATCAGCGCGGTTTACAAGATGGGAATTGGCATTAATGGCCCCCGTAAACATTACCATAAAGAGATGCAGCGCATTAAATCCTGCAACGTATCTCCCAGGTGTGCCTGGACAGGCACAAAGGGTGGAGGATGAGAGTGATGGTGAAGGAGGATTTAATACAGGGGATGACATGCATGATTGTATGGAATATTTGACCCAAAATTTCACGGCAAGGCCTGACATCAGTGACAACCCACTGGAAGATGTAGATTTTACTTTCTACACTGACTGTAGTTGTCACAGACAGACGGACTCGGGAGACTTGTGTACTGGATACGCAGTCGTAGATGACCAAGGTATCATAGAAGCAGAACCGCTAGGCCCACCTCACTCAGCACAAGTTGCTGAACTGGTTGCCCTAACCAGAGCATGTGAATTGGCTAAGGGCAAGTCAGCCAATATCTACACATATTCTAGGTACGCCTTCGGAGTAGTCCCTGATTTTGGAGCCCTATGGCGCCTCAGAAATTTCATGACAGCAGCTGGCACACCCGTAGCGCATGCAGCCCACATCAAAAGACTTCTAACAGCGATACAGGAACCCGACAGAGTGGCTGTTATCAAGTGTAAAGCACACACATATAGCCAAGACCCGGTATCACTTGGTAACAGCCGAGCAGACGAAGCTGCTAAGTTAGCAGCTGGTACCCCCAGACAGACAGACATCACACAACTGATGGTATTTAATACTGTTAACACACAGAAATTGTGTGAAATGCAAAATTTGTGTTCCCCACAGGAAAAGGCAGTTTGGAGGTTAAAAGGATATGGCCAGGAGTCCTCAGGACTCTGGACAGATGGACAGGGTAAACCAGTGGCACCAAGAGCATACCTTCCAAGTCTAACGGAAGCAGCACACGGGCTGACTCATCTGGGCAAAGAAGGGATGTGTAAGCTAGTAAGAGCTTATTGGTGCGCCCCAGGATTTTCTTCCCATGCGGGAAAGAGAGCGATGACATGCCTCACCTGCTTGAGGAAGAATATCGGAAAGGCAATACCAACAGAGCCATCTCATATCCCCCCAACAGATGGCCCTTTCCAGGTAATACAAATTGATTTCATACAATTGCCACCTTGTAGAAATTTGAAGTATGTTTTGGTCTGTATTGATGTGTTCTCAAATTGGGTCGAAGCATTTCCCGCGGCCACAAATACCGCTGTATTTACTGCAAAGAAAATTGTGCAGGAATTTGTGTGTAGGTACGGTATCCCTAGAATAATTGAAAGTGATAGGGGTACCCACTTTACAGGTGAAGTCTTTCAAACAATGTGTAAGTTAATGGGAATTAATAGTAAGCTGCATACTCCGTATCGCTCCCAGGCGAGCGCAAAGGTGGAAAGAGTTAACAGCACTATTAAAAATAAATTGAGCAAGGTAATGACTGAAACAGGATTGTTGAGGCCTGAAGCTTTGCCAATTGTATTATACAGCATCAGAACCACTCCCAGGTCCCCTCTTAATCTGTCTCCTTTTGAAATTCTGTTTGGTCGACAACCCCATGTTATGATTAACCCCCAGGATGATTTGAAATGTAACAATGAAGTAACCGTAAAGTACTTGGTTAAGATGAGTAAGCAATTGAGGAATCAGAATGATAATCTAAAGTTGGTGATTCCTGATTTGCCAGACAGTAATTGTCATGACTTTGAACCTGGGGATTATGTAATGATACGGAATTTTCTACGCTCAGGTTGCCTTATTGACAGATGGGAAGGACCATATCAAGTCTTATTGACCAGCACAACTGCTTTGAAGGTTGCCGAGAGAGAGACTTGGGTCCATACGTCTCATTGTAAAAAGGTTGCGGATCCAGAGAGGTCCCGTGACAAAGAATAGACGGTAGAGGTTGTATCACTAGAGTGTCTGTTCAGGGAATCATTGAGATGACACCTGAGCGTTGAGGATAATAAGACCAGAAGCTTGTCGAGCCAGATTTCTTTTTCCCATTTGTTATTTTCTCCAGTTCCCACCTCCCTCATATTTCCCTTCCCCCTTCTTATTTTCTCCTTTTACTCCTCTAAGATGGACTTGCCCCAAGAGACTGTGATACGGATTTTCCTGTTAACCATGATGTTGACCAGAGCAGTCTGTTTCGGTGAGAGTACCATGGAAGTCGAGAAAGGATCTGGAATGGGTTCTGATGACCAGGATGGAGGCGAAGTTTTCCAAGAACAACATAATCACCGAGTAAAGGCGAGTATCAGAAAACGATCTGATAGCATTGACAATAAAAGGAACTGTGAAGGATTGTTAGCTGAAGAAAACTGCATCTGTAGGCATTGTAATAACGTAGTTGAGGATGGGTGCATCAAGAAATGTCAATCCAGTTTTAATATCCATATGGATCGGCATCCATTGAGTGACTATCACTCCTTAGTGGGTAAAGTATTAAATCAGACAGACTGTTGGGTATGCTCTCAAGTACCTCAAGGCCATAGTAAATCAGGGCTAGTACCATTCCCTTTAACGGTAGGAGAGGTACTTGAGCTAAGTGGTGGGAGGCCGGTGGACAGGAGGTTTAATATCTCTAGTCCTCCTAGTTTGAAGCTCCACCAATATCATGTGGATAGGTCCTTAGTGTGCTTTAACATTTCCAATCCCCGAAAGCCGGGAAATTGGGAAGTGTCATAGAGTAATCAAACCATGACATTCTCACATAGAGCCGACAGATTGCCCATAGACACAGAACATATACGCCAGATAGCCGACCATGGAAGATTCTTCCGGTATAGGTACACTTTAGGAAGTAGGACCATGCAAGTTGGAGAAGTATCACCAGGATACTGTGCACATGTCGTACAAACAGATACGTGTACTAAACAGATGGGAGAATTAGGGTTAGGAGATTTCATATGGAAAATTTGTAATATGGTTATGTCACACTCCGTCCCATATGTTCTCCCCGATGATGCATATTTCATATGCGGGAGGAAGGCGTATAAGTGGCTTGCCCCAAACTCAGAAGGGTTATGTTATATTGGAAAAGTACTGCCTGAGGTAATGACTGTATCCCACACTAAAATGAAAGATATTCACCGTGGTGCCCAAGCTCCTTATACTCACACTCATTACGAGCACGTCGTTAAACGGCACCTGATAGAAAGAACAGAGCATCCGGCCTCTGACCTGATCCATGAATCCACCGGGATTCAAGTCCTACTCGCGTTAGATATCACTCGTACCGCCAGAGGAGTGATGAATTATAGATATATATCTGCGCTTGCAAATTTATTGGACAATATCACCGAAATGTATGACGACACATTCAGGTATACTGGGAGAGAGTTACAAGCCTACAAAATAGAACTGGTTCAGCATAGGATGATTCTCAATTATCTCACAGCTGTGACAGGCGGGTATTGTGTTACCCTAGCGACTCAATATGGAATAAAGTGTTGCACGTATATTACAAACAGCACTGAGGACCCGGTCGAGGTCATAGACCAAAATATGGATGACATCTTGCAATTAAAATGGGAGTTCCGAAGGAAACACAATCTCACCCTTGCTGTTGTGGGTAATGAGCTGACCGGTTGGGTGTCATGGTTGAACCCACGAAATTGGTTCTCTGGTTTAGGAGAATGGGCCCAAGGTATTATCATGGATGTAGGGAAATTTCTTTTGTGCATTCTGGGTGTCATCATATTGGTCGGTCTGATATTTAGATGCGTTCGGGTTTTAATGAAGCGTAAACGTAGTGCCCGAGTGATGAGTTTAAGAAGTGAAGATACTGTAATAACAATGACTAATTTGATTTATGACCCAACGATAGAGACAATGTTGTGATGAAAATGTGATTCCAAGGTCCGTTTCTTTCACCCGTTTCTCCTTTGTTTTCCTCCAAGGTACAAAGACATCCGCTTGAAAGAAGAATTTGACAACCTTTTATAGAGACCACTGATGGACAATGCCATAGACCCCCCAATATCCCTGTTGACTTTAAATTTTACGATAGCCCAACACTTTAAAGATTGTAAGTCTATGGACATTGAGAAAGCTTTTTGCACACCGTTTATTGCAAAAGCATCAGGAGACTACAGTCAACATGTACATCGAGACAAGACAAGACACAAGACAAGACCTCAATCGGCAAATGTATATTAAACTCACATAGTTTATCACTGCATTTACCATAATTGTTTCTTATCTTCATCTCTACAACCTTCAGGTAATGACACACATAGTCGATTTGGAATATAGGCACAGATATCAGCAATCACATATCCCCCCATTCATGTATCATCAACTAAAATGTGCTCCCCCATTTTGTTACAACCAAAAGCCGAAGAGAGCTCGGTAAAGTTTGACAGCCCATCCACAGACCCTTAATACGGGATAAGAAGGAATTCAAATGTATACTTCGTAATACCTCGAAGCTTGATCTAAAACACGTACGGCACGATGATACATAACCCCTCAAACATGGACTCATACATACATGCTTCTACTATCTCACTAGGTCATACCTTTTTCCCACCTTCTTCTCTCCTCCCTTACCCAATCATAGAAATGTATTTACACATGACATATATTTTTCTCTTTTTGAACTGTTTTAGGAAGTGGCAGTTATTGGTGACTGCCAAAGGGTGGACTGTCAAAGTCAGAAAAATATCACACTACACGTTGCCATATATTCACCTCATGCGCGTGCCCGCTGCACATGCACTTTCACTGGCGTGCGTGCACATACTCGCAAATGCGTGATGGCGCTTCTACGGGCGTGCGCTCGAGCGCATGGTATGTGCACTTACGGTAGAGTTTGTGTGCGTCTAGCGAGCGACTCAATCGCTCGTTAATAAATTCATATAGCAGGTTTAATAGGTAATGTTCCCCTTAGTAATAACTGTAAGTTTGGTTAAAGTGACTTGCTCATGGACATGGGAATCCCTCTTTTCGTGATACAAAGGGTCTGTCTAAGGTTGAACAGTGGTGTCTGGTACCTAACCAAAGAGTATTTTAATAGCAATAATCCGGTTTTGGTTAGGTATAGATTAAACGCTCCTGCATATAGTTATGGCCATTAGTAGTTTCTGGACATTTCTTATATTTGCAGTTCATTATCCATGCGGCGGGAATCCGGCGATTCCCTCCCATCTGAGCAGTTTGTAATAGCCACAGCCCACCTGTTCAAATCCACCTATGACCTTTTGTTATAGTGCAGAGAGACATTCCTGTGTCCAATGAACAATAAGGTTGTAGGGCCCTTTGAAGTACACTGTATGTTGTGTATATAAGGGTCACTGTCCCCAGACCGGCCAGTACTCTCTCTTCAACAGTTATCGCTGATAATTGGAGGACTGGATTCCGGTTGCGCCTGCGAGTGTTCCCCGTATGGTATGTTTCTCTGTTGCTACTTTGTTACCCGTGTAATGTTAGCCATTCATACTTAGTCTAAGTATTTGTATTTGCGATTGTTTACTATTGCTTATATTTCTGTTTAGATATCCTGTTAGAATTATATGTTAGTTTGTAGTGTATGACTTGTTAACTGTTTCTCTTTTCGATATAACTAAAAGCTTGTTAGTAAAGGTGTTGGAACCTTAGCAAGGTTTCGTGTGTTCATTACAATTGCAAAGGGTAATAGGAGCGTCCTGATCGCTCAAACAGCTTTAGTGTAATTAAGGTTAAGCAGCGTTATATCGCTACAGGGTTTCAGTACAAGGTTTACAGAATAAGAGTATCCTTTCTGTGTGTTACATTCAAGGTTTACTGATTATCATCCTGTGAGCGTCTGCGCCGCTCGTGATCTCCTCGTGGTCTCGAGCTTCCGCTACGCTGGTAGCGTATCATTACGGTAGTCGGCAGTCTATAGCGTGCTTGACTCTACGCATTAAGCCGTGAGCGAACGTGCCGCTCGTGCGTCTCGACCACGGCTAAGCGTCTGCTGCGCTAAGTGCGTACCCTTACGGTATCGCATACGCTAATTGCGTACTTAGTCTCTTACCCATATATAGTGAATATTAATAGGATAAAATCGACATTATCAGTTCCACTTAAGGGTACCCTTAGTGCGGGCCAGTCTCAGAATCACATCTCTATCCCGATAATGAAGGAGTTTGGCAATAAACGTACGGGGAGGTGCCCCTGGAGGTAACGGGCGCATCGGGACCCTATGGGCACGCTCCACTGCGAAGTGTGAGGTGAACTCCTCCGCTCCACACGCATCCAACAGCCAACGTTCAAGAAACTTTTCAGGGGAGGCACCCTCCTCTCTGGAAGGCCGACGAAACGGACATTATTTCGCCGCAATCTCCCCTCCATATCCGTCATCTTTTTATAAACCTCCGTCATCTGAGACTCCAGAGCAGAAGTGCGGCTACCGAGAGACGTAAAAGTGTCTTCCAGCGTGGAGGTGCGCGTCTCAACTTCACCGACCCTCTCTCGCCCCCGTTGAAGGTCTTGGTGTATAATGGATAAGTCCGCCTGGACCTGACCGATCCTGTCGGCCAAGCCGGCTTCACTGGCTGTGACCGCATCCAGCACCTTTTGCAAAGCAGCATCGGTGGCCTCCACAGATGAGGAGCTAGCCGACGGAGAAGGCGGTGCCGAGGTCGACCGCACTCCCCCCCCCCCCCCCCCTGTTGGGACCATCACGGAGGATTTCTGGCAAACTTCTCCAATTTTGCCGCAGCCATGGCAGAGTGATGCGGTTTGACCATTATAGCCGAGCGGATGGCAGGGAGCAAGAAGTATAGTTAATAGTATATCAAGAACTGTCATGGGGCGGCCAATGACTAATTCAATGTAGTATATCAGAATTGTCCAGTCGCTGCCTGCGGGTAAGTATAGTATATCAAAACTGATCAGTGAACATGTATTTTATTGGAAGAATCAGCCTCTGTCAGCACAGCAAATGCAACAGGATACAAAAAAAAAATTCCCTCAGCATATGGGGCACATGCAGCATAGAACTGGATCAAATATGCCCTGTGAAGCTGAGACTGAGCAACATTGAAGCCCTCCAGGGGTTAATATCACACTGCTCTCCGTCCCTATGTGGAGCAGAGCTTGGCAGGGCAGCAGTTATAGCATGGGGAGGGCACAGGCACTTATAGTACACAGCCGTGCCGTGCACCTCCTCCCCAGCAGTAGATTACAGGAGGACAGTGCAGGAGCCGGAGGGTACAGGCTGGGGCCACCGGAGAGCGAGGAAGGAGAGCGGCAGCAGGTCACATGACGGCGCCGTGGCCTGGGACCACTCGCAGATGCTCCCAGGCACAGACAGGAGCAAGGTAGGACAGGCGCCCGCCACAGTCTCTCCAGCGGCTGCAGATGGGAAGCCGCGGACTTGGGTGTGAGTAGCGCTCAAGATGGGAGCCGGGTGCAGGTTCTCAGCGCGGGCAACAGGATGGCGGCATCCCACGTGTTCTAGCAGGCCCGGGACCCCCGCACACTAGAATCACTCTGTTGCAGCGGATAGAGGGCAGACGGGTCCCAGAGCGGCACGGGGGTACCTCCACACTGTCCTGCAGGTATTGGGGTGGACTGCAGGCCCAGGGGAGGGACACAGGATAGTAAATCAGGATGACGTAGCTGGAGAGACACACAACCTGTGTGCTACTCCATGTCCGCCGAAGCCACGCCCCTCGAGGCTTTATTTTTCTAATTTAAATCAAACCTAAAAAATAAATTCTATACTGTCCCACCAGAATAAATCAGACAGTAACCAAGCGCACTGACTGCATTTACTACCAAAGTCTGATTGAAGCAGGGCAACTGAGGACTAGCCTCTGGGCCCCACACACTAACTTAACCACTTGCCTGGCATCAGAGCCATAACTATGTGTGTGCCAGGTGTGCCTGGCACACAGCGCAGTTGTCCTGATGGCGCAATGGGCAGTGGCTTGTAATGAGTCAAATTGACTCATTACAAGCCGTCTGTTCTCTGTTGTGTGCGCCGCACTGGATGAGAGCAGCAGCGCCGGAGGCAGGGGAGGAGGAGGAGGGAGGGGGACTGGAGCCGCAGCAGTGCTATACAATTGGTAGAGGTGCTGCTGCAGCAGTCCCTCTCCTCCTGCATTGGATGCCCAGCACTGCTGGGATGCGCTTCCCTCATCCCAACGGCGGTGGGCAGCCAATTCGGGAGCAGAGGGACAGCTGCAGCGGCGTCTCTACCAATTACATAGCACTGCTGCAGCTCCAGTCCCCCTCCCTCCTCCTCCTTCTCCACCGCCCGGGATCTGCCAGCACGGAGGAGCCTGCACCGAGGAGCCTGAGCCAGTGGGGAGAGATGGTAAGTGTCTGTCTGTCTGTCTATCTATCTATCTATCTATCTATCTATTCTGTCTGCCGCAATGTGTAAACATGGGGACTGGCTGCTGTAATGTGTAAAAAGGGGGACGCTGTCTGCCGTAATGTGTAAAAAGTGGGATGCTGTCTGCCGTAATGTGTAAAAAGGGGGATGCTGTCTGCTGTAATGTGTAAAAAGGGCACACTGTCTGCTGTAATATGTAAAAATGGGGACGCTGTCTGCCGTAATGTGTAAAAAGGCACGCTGTCTGCCGTAATGTGTAAAAAGGGGTACGCTGTCTGCCGTAATATGTAAAAAGGGGATGCTGTCTGCCGTAATGTGTAAAAAGGGGGACACTGTCTGCCGTAATATGTAAAAATGAGGACGCTGCTGTCTGCCATAATGTGTAAAAAGGGCACGCTGTCTGCCGTAATGTGTAAAAAGGGGTACGCTGTCTGCCGTAATATGTAAAAAGGGGATGCTGTCTGCCATAATGTGTAAAAAGGGGGACACTGTCTGCCGTAATATGTAAAAAGGGCACGCTGTCTGCCATAATGTGTAAAAAGGGGGATGCTGTCTGCGGTAATGTGTAAAAAGGGGGACGCTGTCTGCCGTAATGTGTTAAAATAAGATTTTACTTACCGATAAATCTATTTCTCGTAGTCCGTAGTGGATGCTGGGGACTCCGTCAGGACCATGGGGATTAGCGGCTCCGCAGGAGACAGGGCACAAAACTAAAGCTTTAGGATCAGGTGGTGTGTACTGGCTCCTCCCCCTATGACCCTCCTCCAAGCCTCAGTTAGGATACTGTGCCCGGACGAGCGTACACAATAAGGAAGGATATTGAATCCCGGGTAAGACTCATACCAGCCACACCAATCACACCGTATAACTTGTGATCTATACCCAGTTAACAGTATGACAAACGTAGGAGCCTCTGAACAGACGGCTCACAACAAATAACAACCCGATTTTTTTGTAACAATAACTACTGTATGTACAAGTATTGCAGACAATCCGCACTTGGGATGGGCGCCCAGCATCCACTACGGACTACGAGAAATAGATTTATCGGTAAGTAATATCTTATTTTCTCTAACGTCCTAAGTGGATGCTGGGGACTCCGTCAGGACCATGGGGATTATACCAAAGCTCCCAAAAGGGCGGGAGAGTGCGGATGACTCTGCAGCACCGAATGAGAGAACTCCAGGTCCTCTTTAGCCAGGGTATCAAATTTGTAGAATTTTACAAACGTGTTCTCCCCCGACCACGTAGCTGCTCGGCAGAGTTGTAATGCCGAGACCCCTCGGGCAGCCGCCCAGGATGAGCCCACCTTCCTTGTGGAATGGGCCTTGACAGATTTAGGCTGTGGCAGGCCTGCCACAGGATGTGCAAGTTGAATTGTGCTACAAATCCAACGAGCAATCGTCTGCTTAGAAGCAGGAGCACCCAGCTTGTTGGGTGCATACAGTATAAACAGCGAGTCAGATTTTCTGACTCCAGCCGTCCTTGAAATGTATATTTTCAATGCCCTGACAACGTCCAGCAACTTGGAATCTTCCAAATCGCTAGTAGCCGCAGGCACCACAATAGGCCGGTTCAGGTGAAACGCTGACACCACCTTAGGCAGAAACTGAGGACGCGTCCGCAGTTCTGCCCTGTCCGAATGGAAAATCAGATATGGGCTCTTATACGATAAAGCCGCCAATTCTGATACTCTCCTGGCTGAAGCCAGGGCCAGTAGCATGGTTACTTTCCATGTAAGATATTTCAAATCCACCGATTTGAGTGGCTCAAACCAATGGGATTTGAGAAAATCCAAAACTACATTCAGGTCCCACGGAGCCACTGGGGGCACAACCGGGGGCTGTATATGTAGTATTCCTTTTACAAAAGTCTGGACTTCAGGAACTGAAGCCAATTCTTTCTGGAAGAAAATCGACAGGGCCGAAATTTGAACCTTAATGGACCCCAATTTGAGGCCCATAGACAATCCTGTTTTCAGGAAATGTAGGAATCGACCCAGTTGAAATTCCTCCGTGGGGGCCTTCCTGGCCTCACACCACGCAACATATTTTCTCCAAATGCGGTGATAATGTTGTGCAGTCACCTCCTTCCTGGCTTTAACCAGTGTAGGAATGACCTCTTCTGGAATGCCTTTTTCCTTTAGAATTCGGCGTTCAACCGCCATGCCGTCAAACGCAGCCGCGGTAAGTCTTGGAATAGACACGGTCCCTGCTGAATCAGGTCCCGTCTTAGAGGTAGAGGCCACGGATTTTCCGTGAGCATCTCCTGAAGTTCCGGGTACCAAGTTCTTCTTGGCCAATCCGGAGCCACGAGTATCGTTCTTACTCCCCTTTGCCGTATAATTCTCAGTACTTTGGGTATGAGAGGCAGAGGAGGAAACACATACACTGACTGGTACACCCACGGTGTTACCAGAGCGTCCACAGCTATTGCCTGAGGGTCTCTTGACCTGGCGCAATACCCTGTCCAGTTTTTTGTTGAGGCGAGACGCCATCATATCCACCTTTGGTTTTTCCCAACGGTTCACAATCATGTGGAAGACTTCTGGATGAAGTCCCCACTCTCCCGGGTGTAGATCGTGTCTGCTGAGGAAGTCTGCTTCCCAGTTGTCTACTCCCGGAATGAACACTGCTGACAGTGCTATCACATGATCTTCCGCCCAGCGAAGGATCCTTGCAGCTTCTGCCATTGCTCTCCTGCTTCTTGTGCCGCCCTGTCTGTTTACGTGGGCGACTGCCGTGATGTTGTCCGACTGGATCAACACCGGCTGACCCTGAAGCAGGGGTTTTGCCAGGCTTAGAGCATTGTAAATTGCTCTTAGCTCCAGTATATTTATATGAAGAGACATCTCCAGGCTTGACCATACTCCCTGGAAGTTTCTTCCCTGTGTGACCGCTCCCCAGCCTCTCAGACTGGCATCCGTGGTCACCAGGACCCAGTCCTGTATGCCGAATCTGCGGCCCTCTAACAGATGAGCACTCTGCAACCACCACAGAAGGGACACCCTTGTCCGTGGCGATAAGGTTATCCGCTGATGCATCTGCAGATGCGATCCGGACCATTTGTCCAGCAGATCCCACTGAAAAGTTCGTGCGTGGAATCTGCCGAATGGAATTGCTTCGTAAGAAGCCACCATCTTTCCCAGGACTCTTGTGCATTGATGCACAGACACTTTTCCTGGTTTTAGGAGGTTCCTGACAAGTTCGGATAACTCCTTGGCTTTCTCCTCCGGAAGAAACACCTTTTTCTGAACCGTGTCCAGAATCATTCCCAGGAACAGCAGACGTGTTGTCGGGGTCAACTGAGATTTTGGAAAATTCAGAATCCACCCGTGTTGTTGCAGCACTACTTGGGTTAGTGCTACTCCGTCCTCCAGCTGTTCTCTGGACCTTGCCCTTATCAGGAGATCGTCCAAGTAAGGGATAATTAATACGCCTCTTCTTCGCAGAAGAATCATCATTTCGGCCATTACCTTGGTAAAGACCCGAGGTGCCGTGGACAATCCAAACGGCAGCGTCTGAAACTGATAATGACAGTTTTGCACCACGAACCTGAGGTACCCTTGATGTGAAGGGCAAATTGGGACATGCAGGTAAGCATCCTTTATGTCCAGGGACACCATAAAGTCCCCTTCTTCCAGATTCGCTATCACTGCTCTGAGTGATTCCATCTTGAACTTGAATTTTTGTATGTACAGGTTCAAAGATTTCAGATTTAGAATAGGTCTTACCGAGCCGTCCGGCTTCGGTACCACAAATAGCGTGGAGTAATACCCCTTTCCCTGTTGTAGGAGGGGTACCTTGACTATCACCTGCTGAGAAAACAGCTTGTGAATGGCTTCCAATACCGTCGCCCTGTCTGAGGGAGACGTTGGCAAAGCAGACTTTAGGAACCGGTGAGGGGGAGACTTCTCGAATTCCAACCTGTAACCCTGAGATACTACCTGCAGGATCCAAGGGTCCACCTGTGAGCAAGCCCACTGTGCGCTGAAATTCCTGAGTCGACCCCCCACCGCTCCTGAGTCCGCTTGTACAGCCCCAGCGTCATGCTGAGGGCTTTGCAGAACCCTGGGAGGGCTTCTGTTCCTGGGCAGGGGCTGCTTGCTGCCCTCTCTTACCCCTTCCTCTGCCCCGGGGCAGATATGACTGTCCTTTTGCCCTCTTGTTCTTATAGGACCGAAAGGACTGTGGCTGAAAAGACGGTGTCTTTTTCTGTTGGGAGGGGGTCTGAGGTAAAAAGGTGGATTTTCCGGCAGTTGCCGTGGTCACCAGATCCGATAGACCTACGCCAAATAATTCTTCCCCTTTATACGGCAATACTTCCATATGTCGTTTGGAATCCGCATCACCTGACCACTGTCGCGTCCATAAACTTCTTCTGGCAGATATGGACATCGCACTTACTCTCGATGCCAGAGTGCAAATATCCCTCTGAGCATCTCGCATATAAAGAAAAGCATCCTTTAATTGCTCTATAGTCAATAAAATACTGTCCCTATCCAGGGTATCAATATTTTCAGTCAGGGAATCCGACCAGACCACCCCAGCACTGCACATCCAGGCTGAGGCGATGGCTGGTCGCAGTATAACACCAGTATGTGTGTATATACTCTTTAGGGTAGTTTCCAGCCTCCTATCAGCTGGATCCTTGAGGGCGGCCGTATCAGGAGACGGTAACGCCACTTGTTTTGATAAGCGTGTGAGCGCCTTATCCACCCTAGGGGGTGTTTCCCAGCGCGCCCTAACCTCTGGCGGGAAAGGGTATAATGCCAATAACTTTTTTGAAATTAGCACTTTTCTATCTGGGTTAACCCACGCTTCATCACATACATCATTCAATTCCTCTGATTCAGGAAAAACTACAGGTAGTTTTTTCACCCCCCACATAATACCCCTTTTTGTGGTACTTGCAGTATCAGAGATATGCAAAGCCTCCTTCATTGCCGTGATCATATAACGTGTGGCTCTACTTGAAAATACGTTTGTTTCTTCACCGTCGACACTAGATTCAGTGTCCGTGTCTGGGTCTGTGTCGACCGACTGAGGTAAAGGGCGTTTTACAGCCCCTGACGGTGTCTGAGACGCCTGGGCAGGTACCAACTGGTTTTCCGGCCGTCTCATGTCGTCAACTGATTTTTGTAATGTGCTGACATTATCACGTAATTCCATAAACAAAGCCATCCATTCCGGTGTCGACTCCCTGGGGGGTGACATCACCATTACCGGCAATTGCTCTGCCTCCACACCAACATCGTCCTCATACATGTCGACACACACGTACCGACACACAGCAGACACACAGGGAATGCTCTTATCGAAGACAGGACCCCACTAGCCCTTTGGGGAGACAGAGGGAGAGTTTGCCAGCACACACCCAAGCGCTATAATATATATGGGAACAACCTTATATAAGTGTTGTATCCTTATAGCAGCTTAAATATATAAAATATCGCCATAAAAAGTGCCCCCCCTCTCTGTTTTACCCTGTTTCTGTAGTGCAGTGCAGGGGAGAGTCCTGGGAGCCTTCCTCACAGCGGAGCTGAGCAGGAAAATGGCGCTGTGTGCTGAGGAGAATAAGCCCCGCCCCCTATTCCGGCGGGCTTTTCTCCCGTAGTTTGTAATATCTGGCAGGGGTTAAATACATCCATATAGCCTCAAGGGCTATATGTGATGTATTTTTTAGCCATAAAAGGTATTTACATTGCTGCCCAGGGCGCCCCCAGCAGCGACCCTGCACCCTCCGTGACTGTTGGTGAGAAGTGTGTGACAAACAATGGCGCACAGCTGCAGTGCTGTGCGCTACCTTCAAGAAGACTGAAGAGCCTTCTGCCGCCGGTTTCTGGACCTTCAATCTTCAGCATCTGCAAGGGGGGTCGGCGGCGCGGCTCCGGGACGAACCCCAGGGTGAGACCTGTGTTCCGACTCCCTCTGGAGCTAATGGTGTCCAGTAGCCTAAGAAGCCAATCCATCCTGCACGCAGGTGAGTTGAACTTCTCTCCCCTAAGTCCCTCGATGCAGTGAGCCTGTTGCCAGCAGGACTCACTGAAAATAATAAACCTAAAAACTTTTTCTAAGCAGCTCCTTAAGAGAGCCACCTAGATTGCACCCTGCTCGGACGGGCACAAAAACCTAACTGAGGCTTGGAGGAGGGTCATAGGGGGAGGAGCCAGTACACACCACCTGATCCTAAAGCTTTAGTTTTGTGCCCTGTCTCCTGCGGAGCCGCTAATCCCCATGGTCCTGACGGAGTCCCCAGCATCCACTTAGGACGTTAGAGAAAAGGGGGACGCTGTCTGCCGTAATGTGTAAAAAGGGGGATGCTGTTTGCCGTAATGTGTAATAAGGGGATGCTGTCTGCCGTAATGTGTAAAAAGGGGGATGCTGTCTGCGGTAATGTGTCTGGCATGGAGGATCACCTCGGTGATTTGTATTCTTACCAACGACGACTTGGAGACACCGTCTTCACACACGCTCAAGAACTCAAGGCGCTTCAGCGCCGCATGGACGATTTGGATAACAGAGGGAGTAGAAACAATCTCTGGATACGTGGCATCCCTGAGGATGTACAAGGGCCGGGTATCATGGACGTGCTCACCAAGATTTTTAACTAAATCATTGAGGTGGAACCGGACAATGTTATTCTCTTTGATTGCACACACCGCGCACTACTTATGAAAGGCCTTCCCTCTGAAGCTCCCAGGGATATTATTTGTCGCCTCCATTACTACCATGTTAAGGAAGATGTGCTAGCGAAAGTGAGGAAACTCAAAGGGATTGAATTAAGTGGTTCTAAAATACAAATCTTCCCTGACCTGTCCTGGAATACTCTTCAGCACAGACGGCTCCTCAAACGGATGCCTTAAAGCGTAAGAATATTTGCTTCCGTTTGGGCTTCCCTCTGAGCGTCCAAGCATCCCATGAGGGTCGTAATCTTAGTTTACAATCTCCAGATGACTTGGATCACTTTTGTTCTGCTTTCTTCATTGATGCGCCGTCGCTACCAGAATAGACACAACTATATGCTAGAATTGGATCCCCCAACGCGTACACCTTGGACGCCTGTGCGTCCTCACAAGAAAGGACAAGCTTCATCACACTCTCGTCCAGAGTCCTCCGGTACCCGATAGCCGTCTCTTTCTAATATGGAGTTACTGGACTTCTTTCTACTGTTTGCTACGGGACTTACTTGCTAGGGCTGCGGCTAGGCTGTTAACCGAAGTGTCTTCTGGACTTCATTCTACAAGTGTTCCTTATGTCCTAGGCTATTAGATTTTGTTACGTTGTTTTTACATTATACTGTTTCTTAATCTGCAAACACGGGTATGATCCACATACCGTCCACTGTTTATGTGCTTACCCTTAGCAGGACGTTTTGTTCTATTCTCTATTTGCAGGATTTTGCTACTGTTATGTTATTGCTTTGTTACTATTACAGATTTAGGGGCCCTGGGTGGCGGCCGCAGATGCCCCGCCCCAGTTGGGTCGGTCCACCTTTTTTTTATTGGTTCATAGGTGAATAAGTTTTGCCTATGCTATCCAATAGCGGACATTTGTTTCTTCCATTTGTTTTGATTATTGTTGTTTTTTGTATGCTTTTTTGGATTCTACTTTTTTCTATTCTTTCTACTCTTCTGTATTTTTCTCCCTTCCCTTTTTTCCTACCCCCCCTCTCACGCTTGATTGTTTGTCGTGGTTTCTTCGTGAGGTTGAATCCCTGTCTATTGATGTATCTTCAAATGGGCTCTCCTGCACATATTCCACGTTCTCTCCCAAAATTGACATGGCCTTTTTGAAAGTGAGGACATTGAAACTATGTTCTTATAACGTCAAAGGTTTAAATATCCCTGAAAAATGTTCTACTCTTTTGAGAGAACTTTACTTGGAAAAGGATGACGTGGCTTTTGTGCAGGAGACACATTTTAAACAAGATGCTGCCCCTCCCCTTAGAAACCGTAACTTCCCTCACCGATTTTGTGGTGATAACCCTCTCGGTAAATCATTGGGTGTGGCTATACTTCTCTCTTGCCACCTAGTTATTTCAGATGCTTCTCATCATGTTTTAGTGGCTGGAAGATGCAAAGTTTTAAAATGTAAGATTTTTGAGCAGGTATATACCCTGGTTAATGTTTACTCACCCAACCAACATCAAAGGAAATTCATGACTAAGGTTATGCGACGCTTAGAACCTTTGAGAGAGGGTTGTTTGATACTAGAGGGAGCCTTTAATTGGACCCTAGACCCCGCACTTGACTCTTCTACTAGACCTTTGCACCATTCCACTAGGGACCATCGTAGGGTACGTCAACTTCTGCACGATAGTCAGTTAGTCGATCTTTGGAGATTACAACACCCCACAGTCAAAGATTACACCTTCTACTCTACCTCTCATGCCTCTTACTCTCGTCTTGACTTCTTTTTAGTGGATCATAAACAATTGCAGTTTTTCACTGATAGTCAGATAGGCCAGATTACTTGGTCGGATCATGCTCCTATATTTGCTTCCGTTTGTCTCCCTACTGTCTTTGTAAAACCTTGGACATGGACATTTAATGAGACTTTGCTCCATGATACACGACTGAAAGATGGCCTACTCCAAACTATCACAGATTACATCTCTCTAAATGACTTACCTGATACACCTGCTGTTATGATCTGGGAGGCACACAAATGTATAGTTAGGGGTAAATGTATCAAACTGGGTTCCCAATTAAAGAAAGAAAGAGAGGCTCAAAGACGGCTACTTTTGACCCGTATCCAATCTTTAGAGCTCTCTCATAAGCAGTCGCTTGATGGACGTGTGCTGCGTGATCTCACTGAGGCACGATTAGCCTTTAAAAAACGTATGCAAGAGAAAACCAAATTTGAATTGCAGAGATACCGCCATAATTCTATTTATGGGGTGATAAACCTGGCTCTATGTTAGCGAAAGCACTAAAATCTCAACGCCAGAAGTCTTATGTTCACTCAATCCGGGACTCAGAAGGGCGTAGGGTCCATACCTTTCCGCAAATGGCAGGGGCCTTTCAATCTTACTTTATGGATCTCTATAATTTAATAAAAGACCAGTCTCCATCTGATGTTCTCTTAGCCGTGAAGGCAGTCAATGATTATCTCTCTTCTGTGAATTACCCTCAGTTATCTGGAGATGATGTAGAGTTCCTTGAACAGCCTTTTACTATTGCGGAATTGGAACTGGCAGTGTCTGCTACCCCTCTTGGGAAGAGCCCGGGCCCGGACGGTTTCCCAATGAGTTATTATAAATCGTTCCAGTCATCCCTCATGCCTTTGTATTTGAAAGCGTGTAATGTAATAACTGCTGAAAATGTGTTTCCTCCCCAATCTTTGGAGGCGCATATTTCTATAATCCCTAAGGAGGGGAAGGACCCCACTCACTGCTCCAGCTATCGACCTCTCTTTACTTAATAATGATATCAAACTCTATGCTAAAATGTTGGCTAACAGGCTAAATCACCTCTTGCCATCTTTGATCATGGGGATCAGGTGAGGTTTGTGAGGGGCAGGGAAGCAAAGGATAATGTCACAAAAATCAGCGACCTTATCCATCACGCTGTGCGTAACAAAGAGACTATGATTCTCTTATCCACAGATACGGAAAAGGCCTTTGATAGGATTGACTGGCGGTTCATGGAGGGTCTTCTCCATCGTTTAGGACTGGGGCCATATTGTTTGCATAGGATACTTGCTCTTTATAACAATCCCTCCGCACGAGTACGTGTTAATGGGGCTTTATCGGATCCATTTGTGATTCGGAACGGTACGCGTCAGGGATGCCCTTTATCTTCCCTTATTTTTGTCCTATGCATGGAGGCAGTGGCGAGGGCGATCCGTTCAAATGATAATATTCAGGGTTTACAGCTCGGTGACTCTGAATATAAGTTGGCCTTATTTGCTGACGATCTTGCCACCGTAACTGCTCCGGTGACCTCTCTCCTTGTCCTTATGCATGAATTCAACAGATTTAGTCTTGTCTATGATTTTAAAATAAACTATGCAAAATCTGTGGCACTGAATATCTCGGCACCCCCCCTCTATGGTGAATAGCCTTAAAGGCTCGTTCCCTTTCCTTTGGAATCCATCCCAGCTTAAATATTTAGGGGTTTTGCGGTCTCCTAACATTGACTCCCTGTTTCAACTTAATTTTATTCCTCTCGTGAAGCAAGTTAAGACAGACTTTCAAAATTGGTCCCTGTTGAAGCTGTCCTGGTTGGGTAGATTAAATGTAATCAAAATGAGTATCCTCCCCAAGGTCTTATACTTGAAGCAAACTCTACCTATTTCCATACCATCTTCCTTTTTTAGGGACTTGCAAAGTATGGTTGGTCGATTTATCTGGGGATCACTTGGACCCCGCATATCTCAAACTACTCTAATTCGAAACCGAGTTCGAGGCGGCCTTCAGCTGCTCTGCTTTCTAGCGTACTATCATGCTGTTCACCTTGCTAGGGTTGTTGAGATGTCCAGACCTTGTGTTATGAAACAATGGGCGCTTATTTTGGATTACGCAGCTCCTGTACCGTTGGGCGTCCTCCCGTTGATGTCTAGATGTCCTCGCCTCGCTCACCCCACTCTGGGCCCTACACTTCAATGCTGGCAAAAATACAAGACCCTTTCAGCTTTTAACTCGGGAATTCCTTTATCTACGCCCCTGTTTAATAACCCTGATTTCCCCCCAGGAATGCCGCCATTTAAACTGCCCTCCTGGTCTAATGCCGGTATATCTCGTATCCACCACTTAGTTACAAGCTCTGGTGTTTGCTCTTTTGAGGATCTCCAGCGGCAATATGACCTTCCGACTAATTCCTTTTGGTTTTACTTCATCCACTCTTTCAGGAAACACACTCTGTCACACACCCCCACTAACACTTAATATCACAACTATATCGTTTGTGTCTCACTGATATAAATGCTGGTCTTCCCTCTTATGTTTCGGCTTGGCAAGTGTTGGTAAAAATACAGGTCCACTGACCATCAAATCCTGATGGTCAGTAGACCTGTATTTTTACCAACACTTTTGCTAGCTCCTCTTCTCTTCAAGTATTAGCTACCCAATATAAACTCTTAGCTCGTTGGTATAGATGTCCAGTACAGGTTCATCAGATGCATCCCACCGTACCGTCTACGTGTTGGCGATGCAATCAGGAATCAGGCACTCCTCTAAAGAGTTTTTGGTTAATGATACGTGATATTTGTTCAAAAATTACTGGCCTTACACTACCCAATACACCTGAATTTTGGCTGTTTAACCTGATGAAGTTGCCCATCTCAGTATATAAAACGTCGCTTCTGCGGCATCTGATGAATGCCGCAAAGGCATTAATACCTTGTTATTGGAGAACCACCACATGCCCTCCTATCTCCCGTTGGTTTCAGAGGCTTGATCATTATATGTTAATGGACGACTTATCATCCTTTATGAAATTACCCATGTTAAATTTTACCGCTACTTGGAGTAACTGGTTGGCCTTTAAAAATTCACCTGACTACCAAGTCCATCTGGCCTCCCCCTTATCTGATACCCTGTAAACGTCACTGAATGTTCCCTGCTCCCCTTTTCCCATCCTACGTCTCTCTACTTTCTATTTTCTGCTTCTTCTCTCATCCTACATCTCTCTACTTTCTATTTTCTGCTTCTTCTATTTCTTTCTCATCAGTATTCTAATTATGGTTGTATTGTTGATGTCTGTTTATACTTCACTTTTATGGCATCAAATGCATCTACAATTGTGCAGTTATGTCCATTGATATACTGACTCTAGTTTGCATTTATCTGTTTATGGCCTTGTCGGCCTCAATTGTTTATTTGCTTTTCCTTGAACTAATAAAAAACAGATTGTACTAAAAAGGGCACGCTGTCTGCCGTAATGTGTAAAAAGGGCACGCTGTCTGCCGTAATGTGTAAAAAGGGCACGCTGTCTGCCGTAATGTGTAAAAAGGGGACGCTGTCTGCCGTAATGTGTAAAAAGGGGGACGCTGTCTGCCGTAATGTGTAAAAAGGAGATGCTGTCTGCCGTAATATGGAAAAAGAGGGACGCTGTCTGCCGTAATGTGTAAAAAGCGGGACTGGCTGCCGTAATGTGTAAAAAGGGGGACGCTGTCTGCCATAATGTGTAAAAAGGGGGACTGGCTGCCATAATGTGTAAAAGGGGGCTCTACCTGGTGTAGTGGTGCTACTGTGCGGAGTAATTTGAATAATGGAGACTACTGTGCAGCGTAGTATGAATTGATATTATTTTGTGGCCACACCCCTTCCCCATAGAGCCACGCCCCTATTTATTTTACACGCGCCTACGGCACGCACTGTCCCTATCTTGCATGGGGGTGGGGAGCGCCAATGCCGTTTCTTGCACACAGCGCTAAAATGCCTAGTTACGGCACTGCCTGGCATCGTCGCATCAGATACGACCATGCCTGCAAGTGTTTTATCTGACCTGGTCGCACAGGATGCGACCAGTCAGGTAAACAGTGCTAGCATTGGAAGGAAAGGGCAACTCCCCTCCGCTGCTGCTGTCAGAGAGGGACCTGCATTCTCCCCCTGTGTCTGCCGTGCTGCCGATCAGCACAGCAGGATCCTCCACCCCAGCGGCTGCAGACAATAGCAGCCACTGGTAAGGGTAAAACAACCCCCCCAAGCCACCCCCAGAACTGTGTACCTGGCAGCTGTCTGGGATCTAAATATTAAAGTCACGATGTTCCAGATGTTCCGATGGTCGCGATGTTCCCGGTCAATGTTTCGATATTTGGGGGGGGGGGTATTTTTTTGTTTTTTTTACTAAAATCATTTTGGATAGGGTTAAATTCATGTTCTTCACTTAATTCACTCATAGAAAAAACACAACAATTTAGGAGCGGTTTTTGGGGAAATAGATCGTCAGTTAAGTGGTTAAGGTACATACACAGGGGTAAATTTACTAAGCTCCCGATTTTGACCGAGATGCCGTTTTTTCATCAAAGTGTCATCTCGGTAATTTACTAAACTCAAATCACGGCAGTGATGTGGGCATTCGTAATATTTTGGAAGTTCAAGGTAAAAATCACGAATGAATACACCATCGGTCAAAATACGCCTGTTTAGATATGAATCTCGGTCATTTACTAACCATTCGTAATTGTAATATCTGCCGTGAAAATGCATTTGCGGCCGTGAAAAAATACAATTCGTAAAAAAGTCCTAAAAAAAAACGCGGCTGCTTTTGAAAAGCGTGTTTACATGTGTACTCAATTATCCATTACTCACACCTGAATGTTTGGCCCTATAAAAGTGTTCCAGGCACATTTTGAAATTCTCTCACTCTGAAATGGCGGCTGTGGTGTGTGCCAATGAATTTATGTTTGCTGTGGGATACCTTAGACTGCTCCATGAGGCTTCCAGAAATCAGGCCCAGGTAAGTGAACATGGTCAGCAGGTTGTCCAGGTGCCGCGGAGGCTGCGCCAGCCTCGTTTTTTTAGAGGTCGTTTAAACTTAAACGCATTGTCCGATGATAGGGTCATACAGATGTTCCGCCTAAATAGAACCAACATTTTCCGCCTGTATGACCTTGTCAAACTGGGCCTAGACCCTGAGACAGCACGCTCTCGCTCTGTCTCAGGCCTACACAAACTCCTGGCTGTGTTACACTTTATGGCTACTGGGAGCTTCCAGGCTGTGGCAGGCGACGTGATTGGTATCTCACAGCCCACCTTTTCAAGATATTTGAATCAGGTGAGTCAAAAAATACATAGCCGGTTATGTCTAAGTGTTGCTTCTGTAAGTACAAACAACACAGTATTGTATAGAATACCTAACATGACACTCACCTTAGCTTGTTTAATGTCCACTCAGGTTTTGGATGTCTTGGATCCACATATTAATGCCTCAATCTGCTTCCCTACCCAGGAGTCGGAGTGGCGTGCTGTCAGGGTAGCTTTCTATGAGCTTGCTGGCATGCCCAATGTGCTGGGGGCCATAGATTGCACACACGTTCAGCTGAGATCACCTAGGGGCCGCCAATACATATATACGAATAGACATCTGGCCCAATCAACTAATGTCCAGGTGGTCTGTGATGCAAACTTTAAAATTATGAGTGTTGTTGCAGGTTACCCTGGTGGCTGCCATGACTCCTTCATCCTCAGTCAGTCATCGCTCTTCGATAAATTTGAGGACGGACAAATGCCTGATGGCTGGCTGTTGGGTATGTTTAAAATGTTTTGTGTGTATGTCTTTTAACCACAAACTCGAGTTTTGACTAGGGGAATGAATAATCTAACACATGTACTAATGTTGACTATATCTGTTTTTCAGGTGATGGGGGTTACGGCTGCTACTCTTGGCTCCTTACTCCATTGTCCCAACCTGATTCTCCTGCTGAACACAGTTACAATCATGCACATAAGGCTACGCGGAATGTGATAGAAAGATGTTTTGGTGTGCTGAAGTCACGGTTTCGGTGTCTGGATAAATCTGCAGGGCTTTTGTTGTATAGTCCCTCAAAGGTGACTAGAATTGTGTTCTGCTGCTGTTTTCTCCATAATCTGTGTTTAAGTCAACATCTGGCACATGATGAGGGAGAAAGCAGTCAGCAAGCAGAGGAGTTAGAAACATCTGGTGACAGTGTGAGTACATATGTAGGGAGGCAGGTACGGCAAGAAGTGATCCAGCGGTATTTTTCTGGTAAGTTTTTGTAGGATGTAATTATCCTTGACTAAACACTTTGCAATACAATCAATTGTGTGTTTTGTTACTTACTGTTTGTTGTTTATAGTGGTGTGTACATTGTACTTAGTTTATGTTATCAATACATTTTCAGACATTACCCATGAAAAACATACATACATACATAGCAGCTTCTACAATGTTTGAGACGGACACAGGAAGTTGTGTGTTTGACAAAACTAAATTTTTATTGCGTTACTCAAATTTTTCAAAAGTATTATTTTTTCCGCTTGTGTGTGCTGGGTGCTGTGCTTTGTGCTGGCTCACTGGCACGTGCTCGGGAGGAACGCCGAACAGGGGAGGTTACTGGCGTTTGGATAGGGGTCGTGGTTCCAGAGCTGGAGGTCACTTGTTGAGCTGCCATCAATGTTATGTTGTTGCTCAAATTATTTATGCTTGCATTCAGTTGTGTGTTGGTTGCAGTGTGGCTGGCTACAATCCGGGATAAAGACTCATTCACAACCTGGTTGTGCTGTATTAGTTGTACGAGTGTTTGTTGGTGGCGCTGTTGCTCATCAATGATGCGCGTTAAATGAGCCAGCATTTGGTTGTTGTCTGCCCGTATTTGCTCCATCGATGTTGCGATTCGGCCTACTTGGACAATCAGTCTGCCCGAGTTGCGACTAATGCGCGGTAGATGATGGGGCAGACTGGCAAGGTGTTGGGTATGTGCGGTCAGGCTGGCATTGCTTTGGGCCTGTTGGCTTGTCCAACTGGACCAAAAGTCATCTGGTATTTGTGGCTGGGGTGGAGCTTGTGCCAGTTGTGGACTCATGGAGGCTTGGGGGATATCCTGCAGCTGTATTGGCTGGCTCGGGTCAACAGGTGTTAGTTGCAGTGTGAAGGTTGCCTGTTGGTCTTGTCCCTGCTGGTCCACGTCGGCCATCAAGCTTGGCTCTGTATGGGGTGGCCAACATGCAATGTTTACTTTTCTAAAAATATATTTGCTAGTTCTAAACATTACTACATTCATAATACTCCATTTCTCAAGTTTTTAGAGTTGTTTTTCTTAACTTATAATTTGTTTGTTCTCAAAAAACATATATACCATCACAGGCGTGCACATAGACAGACTTGCGGAATCCTCACCTAACTACCTCCCCTCCACAGCATTACAGTGTTATGTCACCTCCCCTGTCCACGATATAGACTGCTTACCTGGATAGTCCAGAGGAGCGGAGCAAGTAAGCAGTCTACATACCGGACAGGGGAGGTGTGTGAACACTATAATGTTGTGGAGGGTGTTTTTGAAAAAAGTCATTTTTTTTTTTTTTTTCAATTTTTATGTGCACGTGTGTGGTCAAAATATTTACAAATGTATGTTCTTTTTTAAAAATGATGTTGGCGATATCAACCACTAAGACATTGAAAAATTAAGCATTTGCACCTTTAACAATTGAAGACGTAACATCACATTGCTTGTTATGGCAAACATGTAATCTCAACTCCAACTCACAACATAGTAACTGTACTGTGTAGATTATTTGCTATGTGTTTAGTTTCTGTTTTGACTCACCAGATAACTGAGGTGATCGGGGCTCATCACTCTGTGGACTCGCCAATAGTGCCAGTGGTGGCTGGGGTGACACTGCAGAAATGCGCCGCCTGGGTGGGGAAGATGGAGCCGCAGATTCCGTGCCAAGACACCGTGTCTTACTTGGCCTCCTGGGTAAGTGCCCCGAGCCCTGTGATGGGCGCCTTAGAGGAGGTAGGCTTACAGAAGCAGAACCTATGAGAATATATAAACATTAATATTTTGTACTTCTATGTGTTTGCAGAATATGTGACTACAGTGAATTCTTACCTGCAATCCCAGCATCATCCTGAGTTGTCTGAGGCCTGTCTGGCCGGCTGGTCTGTCGGACTGTTGAAAAAGTGGCGAACACATTATTACCATACTTTGTGTAAAAATTCTAACTGCAAAGCCTTAGTGTACTGTACCCATCTATTAGGTATTGTAAATTAAACTAATTTCTGCTTAAGATCTTCGTGCTTCCTTAATTTGTGGTGTATATCAAAATGTACATGGTGTTGCACCAAATAAATCTGTTACATTTGAGAATTATGTGTCAGATATTGCATAGATTGAATACTTGCAAATTGAACCAAAATGTTTATTTGAATTTGTAGAAACCTTTTTTTTTTCAAAAAATAAAAAATAAAAAAAAATGCTATTAGATACAACACCGATGTCCAAGCAATATCTCATAATAATTATTGCAAATACACATACCAGCAGGCATTGCACCTGTTTTTGCCAATAAAAAATAAAAAGCTACAGCCAAGGCAAGATGGAAAATGCAGTTTCTAAACACAAACACACCTTAAGGGTGCATAGGCCTGCAATACATGACCAACAATTTTTGCATCCTTTAACCTTTAAAAAAAACAACATTATCATTTTGAGGACATTTTACAATATTTAACAAATATCCAACTCACCATCCTGCGTGGGTCGGTCCGAATCCCGGACATGAGTTGCAGACACCACTTCTGCAGGAATCAGTGCCCGCACAGGCTCCTCCCACTCCCGATAGGTTGCCCGGAAAGGGGGGCCACCTCCGGTTTTGCGGGCTGATTATGCCTCTTTGGCCATCTTGGCCTTGACACGCCGCTTTATGTCATAGAACCTCTTGCGACACGTGTCCTCAGTCCGCCTCACCACACCCTCACTATTGACGGCAACTATTACTTGCCCCCACAGGACAGACTTCCTGCGGGAGGACACCTTGCCAGCATCCTGACCAAACAATTGGCGATGGTGCTTCATCAGCTCACGCACCAACGCCATGTTTTCAGCATAGCTGAACTTAATATTCCTGCCAGTCTTGGTAGTGGTGCGTGGCTGCGGAGCCACAACACCATCACTATCACTGGAGAATGCAGCAACAGGCACCCCCTCCTCCTCCTCCACACTAACCTCCTCCCTCTCACTAACCCCCTCCACCTCACTAACAGCCTCCACCTCACTAACAGCCTCCACCTCACTAACAGCCTCCACCTCACTAACAGCCTCCACCTCACTACCAGCCTCCACCTCACTAACCTCCGCCACCACACTGACCTCTGAGTCTGACATGAGGACAAACGACACAAAACACAGAAAAATCAATACAAAAAACACACTCCTCCACTACTACTACTACTACACACCACACAGCCAACACACACGCTCACTCACTCACTCACAAACAATGACAAAAGACTATAAAAAAAAAACAAGGACAAAAAAGTTGACAAACTGTGAAAAAACAATACTACAAATATGACAAGACTACTTACACACACAGTACAGCACTCAACAATCACAAAACTCCTCTCCAAATCCACCAAAAACACCACCAAACTCACCAACTCCAAATACACCTTCCTCTCTCCTCTCCACTAGCTAAACCCACGAGGTGCGGTGTGTTTGGGGCGGTTTTATAGTAATATGCACAGACACTCCTCCTTCACGAATACAACCAATCACGGACGCGTGACAAAAACGAAACTTAGGACTAAAAACGCGGCCGCAATATCAAAATCACTACCGTAACAGACATGTGACGCAGTCGTAAAAAAAACCCACAAACACGGCCGCAAAACAACAAAATCGGCCGCATTCTACAGCTGAAAACCACGAATGACATCGACATCGGAACAAAAGAAAAACCCGAATACGACAGCTTAGTAAATTAGTCGTAATCAATTCAAAAAGTTGCAGTTTTACACTTTCGATGTCATTCGTGATTGAACTTTGACCTGAAACGGGAAAATACGAATCTTAGTAAATTTACCCCACACAGAGAGATTTGGTCTATGAGAGATTTTGACTGAGCGTTTTCCCTTGAACTGGCAGTAGGAGATGTTCACTAACTTACCAGCGATTTTGACTATGGGTGATTTTGGCTAACTCATTTAAGCAAGGGGATACTTTTTATTTTCCAGCGACTTAGCCAAAATTGACTTGCCTGCACAGTCTATTTTTAGCAGTGACAGCGACCTGGCGGGGATGCGCATCTCTATCTGTGTACACACAGAACGATATGCACTAACTTTCTGAGCGATTTTGACTATATAGTAAAAATCGCTCATCTATATCGCTCCGTGTGTATGGACCTTTACTCTACTAATGTCCGTAAGATTCCCAAAATGCATGAAGCTGGAATCCCAGGAGAGTATACAAGTCTCCCGGAGTCTGCACATTTCCCTAGTGAAGTGGTCAGTCCGTGGGCATGACGGGCTGATTTGTGCAAATGTATAATAGGGTAGGAGCAGCTAAGACGATATTCACTGTGCCATGCCTCCTGCACCTCCTACCTTAACATCACCTTCCAGGATCACACAGGGGGAACATTATAAAAGTCAGTAAGTATGGAGTGTGGTTGCTAGGCTATGATTTCCCAGCCCAGCGAAACACTCCCAGTCCATAGGCAAACGCAGGGGGGGGTTCCGGTTGCATGGAAACCCCACTCCTCTTGGCAAGTGGCTCAAATTATGACAACAATAGCAATGGTATATAAAACAATTACTAGAACTGCCGCCACATCATGCAGTTTAAGGGACAGAGCAGAGCTGCTGCACATGACCAGAGAGTAGCTACCAGGAAGAATAGACAGGAGCCTTACCATCAGGTGGGAGAATGTGGGCTTAGAATAGATAGTGCAGTACTGGTTCTATTATGTTTGTTATTCATTAATTTATATATTTATTATAGTATGTTTAACTTTTCCTGACCACTTATCTTATTTATATTAGGGATGTGCACTTGAAATTTTTCGGGTTTTGTGTTTTGGTTTTGGGTTCGGTTCCGCGGCCGTGTTTTGGGTTCGAACGCGTTTTGGCAAAACCTCACCGAATTTTTTTTGTCGGATTCGGGTGTGTTTTGGATTCGGGTGTTTTTTTTAAAAAACCCTAAAAAACAGCTTAAATCATAGAATTTGGGGGTCATTTTGATCCCAAAGTATTATTAACCTCAATAACCATAATTTCCACTCATTTTCAGTCTATTCTGAACACCTCACACCTCACAATATTATTTTTAGTCCTAAAATTTGCACCGAGGTCGCTGGATGACTAAGCTCAGCGACCCAAGTGGCCGACACAAACACCTGGCCCATCTAGGAGTGGCACTGCAGTGTCACGCAGGATGGCCCTTCCAAAAAACACTCCCCAAACAGCACATGACGCAAAGAAAAAAAGAGGCGCAATGAGGTAGCTGTGTGAGTAAGATAAGCGACCCAAGTGGCCGACACAAACACCTGGCCCATCTAGGAGTGGCACTGCAGTGTCACGCAGGATGGCCCTTCCAAAAAAACACTCCCCAAACAGCACATGACGCAAAGAAAAAAAGAGGCGCAATGAGGTAGCTGTGTGACTAAGATAAGCGACCCTAGTGGCCAACACAAACACCTGGCCCATCTAGGAGTGGCACTGCAGTGTCACGCAGGCTGGCCCTTCAAAAAACTACTCCCCAAACAGCACATGACGCAAAGAAAAAAAGAGGCGCAATGAGGTAGCTGTGTGACTAAGATAAGCGACCCTAGTGGCCGACACAAACACCTGGCCCATCTAGGAGTGGCACTGCAGTGTCACGCAGGCTGGCCCTTCAAAAAAACACTCCCCAAACAGCACATGACGCAAAGAAGAAAAAAAGAAAAAAGAGGTGCAAGATGGAATTGTCCTTGGGCCCTCCCACCCACCCTTATGTTGTATAAACAGGACATGCACACTTTAACCAACCCATCATTTCAGTGACAGGGTCTGCCACACGACTGTGACTGAAATGACGGGTTGGTTTTGGACCCCCACCAAAAAAGAAGCAATCAATCTCCCCTTGCACAAACTGGCTCTACAGAGGCAAGATGTCCACCTCATCATCATCCTCCGATTCATCACCCCTTTCACTGTGTACATCCCCCTCCTCACAGATTATTAATTCGTCCCCACTGGAATCCACCATCTCAGATCCCCGTGTACTTTCTGGAGGCAATTGCTGCTGGTGAATGTCTCCAAGGAGTAATTGATTATAATTCATTTTAATGAACATCATCTTCTCCACATTTTCTGGAAGTAGCCTCGTACGCCGATTGCTGACAAGGTGAGCGGCGGCACTAAACACTCTTTCGGAGTACACACTCGAGGGAGGGCAACTTAGGTAGAATAAAGCCAGTTTGTGCAAGGGCCTCCAAATTGCCTCTTTTCCCTGCCAGTATACGTACGGACTGTCTGACGTGCCTACTTGGATGCGGTCACTCATATAATCCTCCACCATTCTTTCAATGGTGACAGAATCATATGCAGTGACAGTAGACGACATGTCAGTAATCGTTGGCAGGTCCTTCAGTCCGGACCAGATGTCAGCATCAGACTGCCCTGCATCACCGCCAGCGGGTGGGCTCGGAATTCTGAGCCTTTTCCTCACACCCCCAATTCCGGGAGAATGTGAAGGAGGAGATGTTGACAGGTCGCGTTCCGCTTGACTTGACAATTTTCTCACCAGCATTTCTTTGAACCCCTGCAGACTTGTGTCTGCCGGAAAGAAAGATCCAACGTAGGTTTTAAATCTAGGATCGAGCACGGTGGCCAAAATGTAGTGCTCTGATTTCAACAGATTGACCACCCGTGAATCCTTGTTAAGCGAATTAAGGGCTCCATCCACAAGTCCCACATGCCTAGCGGAATCGCTCTGTGTTAGCTCCTCCTTCAATGTCTCCAGCTTCTTCTGCAAAAGCCTGATGAGGGGAATGACCTGACTCACTCTGGCAGTGTCTGAACTGACTTCACGTGTGGCAAGTTCAAAAGGTTGCAGAACCTTGCACAACGTTGAAATCATTCTCCACTGCGCTTGAGACAGGTGCATTCCACCTCCTTTGCCTATATCGTGGCCAGATGTATAGGCTTGAATGGCCTTTTGCTGCTCCTCCATCCTCTGAAGCATATAGAGGGTTGAATTCCACCTGTCACAACTGAGGGCCTGAGCTGACGGAAGGCAGCCTCAGTTGTAGGGGCTGAGATGTACCGGAACCTGGGAGGTTGTATCAGACCCCTGGACATGTAAGTAACATGAAGAGAAACCGCCCGAAGGCGTGACCACGACAACTTGAGTAAAAGTCAATGATATTTATTTATGACAAACTCCATGCATCACAGTAGCAGTAAAAAGAAACATAAAAATCAGCAGAGAAATAATAATACAGTTCCTGGGTACTACAGGGTGGCAGGGGCCACAGAGCTCTGGTGGTATGAGACAGTTCTTATTATCTGCAAGTTGGAAAGTCCTTACCAGGCTCAACTGTAGCAATGAGGAAAGCCCAGGGTCGTACCAGCTGGTGTTCCAGGGAAAGCTGGACTGCTGTAGATAAGATGCTGCTGTGGGTACTGGTTAGAACCAGACAGGTGTTGGCACGGAGTGGATACTGGCTGGAACCAGTTAAATAATAAATAAAGCTTGAGAGCGATGCAATATAGATGAAATGTAGAATTTGAGAGCGGAGAAATAATAATACCGGTGGAGAGTGGTAAACTGCAGAAAGGACACCGGCCCTTTAAGAGAAGCTGTACACTGCTGGAAGCTGAGCTGGAAGCAGGTGATGTTGTAGCTGGAAACAGGTGAGTCCAGAATGGATCGGAGAGTCAGGCTACACCGCAGATGGAATGCTGGTGCGGGTCTCTATAGCAGAAGTCTGGAGACAGGAGCTGGAACCTGGAAGACAATCACAGGAGAGAGACAAACTGGAACTAGGTTTGACAACCAAAGCACTGACGCCTTCCTTGCTCAGGCACAACCTATTTATACCTGCAGCAAGGAAGGCATTGGCTAGGCAATTATGCAAATTAATAATACTGACAACGGATTGGTAGGAAAGATCAGCTGACAGAATCCAAGATGGCTGCGCCCATGCAGACACTTGGAGGGAAGTTTGGATTGTAATCCATGTGGTCTGGAAAACAGTAATGGCGGCGCCGGCCACCGGAGACAGGAGACGCCAGGCTGACAGATGCACATCCGACCACGCGGACACAGCGGAGGCCGCGGCTGACGTAATCGCCACTCTGAATGCAGAAGCTCAGGGACGGCGGCGGAGGCCGCGGGAGACGCCATGCCAGATGTATAAGGCGTTACTGTGACTGCGTCCAGAGAGACAGGAGAGGATGCGGGAATGTGCACATCAGGATAACAGATGGGATCCGGTCCTGGAGCGCTGAGCCAGCCTTAGGAGGCATCTGATAGGTAAGAAATGGCGTCCAGATACCCGGATCGTGACAGCACCCCCCCCCCCTTTAGGAGTGGCCCCAGGACACTTCTTTGGCTTTTGAGGAAACTTGGAATGGAATCTCCGGACCAAGGCAGGAGCATGGACATCAGAAGCATTGGTCCATGAACGTTCCTCAGGGCCATAACCCTTCCAGTCAATAAGATACTGAAGTTGACCGTAACGGTGACGTGAGTCCAGGATCTTGGCTACTTCATACTCAACGCCTCGTTGAGTTTGGACTTTCGGAGTTGGAGGAAGTGAGGAATGAAACCGATTCAAGATTAGCGGTTTCAACAGGGAAACATGGAATGTCCTGGGTATTTTTAAGAAGGGAGGCAACTGGAGTCTGTAAGCAACAGGATTGATGACTTGATCAATTTTAAAAGGACCGATGTAGCGAGGTGCAAACTTCATACTGGGAACTCTTAACCTCAAATTCTTCGTGGATAACCATACCCGATCACCCACCTTGAGAGCAGGAACTGCTCGACGCTTCTTATCCGCAAACTTCTTGTACCTGAACGATGCCTTGAGCAGAGCTGATCGTACGCTCTTCCAGATATTGGCAAACTGATGCAAGGTGATATCCACTGCGGGAACAGAAGTTGCTGGAAGCGGTTGGAACTCAGGGACTTTAGGGTGGAATCCAAAGTTGGTGAAGAATGGTGTTGAAGAAGATGAAGAATGATACTGGTTGTTATGACAGAACTCGGCCCAGGGAAGTAATTGAACCCAGTCATCTTGAGAGGAGGACACATAGATGCGGAGGAAGGACTCCAAGTCCTGATTCACCCTCTCAGTTTGACCATTGGTCTGAGGATGGTAAGCCGTGGAAAACTTTAGCTTGACTTGGAGGACTTGACATAAACTTCGCCAGAATTTGGCTGTGAATTGAACTCCTCGATCTGAGATAATTTCTTCTGGAAGACCGTGGAGTCGAAAGATCTCTTGTATGAATACTTGAGCCAACTTGGAAGCTGACGGAAGACCGGTAAGAGGAATGAAGTGTGCCATCTTGGTGAACCGGTCAACTACCACCCAGATGGTATTAAACTTGTTGCACATGGGCAAATCTGTAATAAAATCCATCGACAAATGGGTCCATGGTCGACGGGGAACAGATAGTGGAACCAGTTGCCCCGCAGGCGACTGGCGGGATGCTTTATGTTGAGCACACTTTGGGCAAGATGCAATAAACTCCAAAACGTCCTTTTTCAGAGTTGGCCACCAATAGGACCTAGAGATAAACTCCAGGGTTTTTTGGATACCTGTATGTCCGGCAAAGCGGGAAGCATGGGCCCAATGCATGAGCTTCTTCCTTAGTGTCGGCTTCACAAAACTTTTCCCTGATGGGGGCGTAGAGTCCATCCCTACCGTGGAGAATGCCAACGGATTTATAATAGGATGCTTGTCTGAAGACTCTGACTCATTTTCTTGCTCCCATGAGCGGGAAAGGGCATCGGCCTTGCGATTCTGAGAGCCCGGACAGAACTGGAGTTTAAAGTCGAACCTGGAAAAGAAAAGTGCCCATCTGGCCTGACGAGGGTTGAGACATTGTGCGCCTTTCAGATATAGAAGGTTCTTGTGGTCTGTAAGGATGGTGATTGAATGAGAAGCTCCCTCCAACAGATATCTCCACTCCTCTAGAGCGAGCTTGATGGCTAGCAACTCCTGGTCGCCAATGGCATAGTTGCGCTCCGCTGGGGAGAACTTCCGTGAGAAGAAACTGCAAGGATGTAAATGGCCATCTTTAGCCCTCTGAGATAACACCGCTCCTACTCCAACGGAGGAGGCATCCACCTCTAAGATGAAAGGAGAGTCGATGTCAGGCTGTTTCAGGACAGGCGCAGAGATGAACCTCTGTTTTAAAAGATGAAAAGCTTGCATGGCTTCTTCAGACCACTTGGACGGGTTAGCACCCTTCTTGGTGAAAGCAGTAATAGGCGCCACAATGGTGGAAAAGTCTCGTATAAACTTTCGGTAATAATTGGCGAACCCTAAGAACCTCTGGACCCCTTTGAGGGTTAAGGGTACCGGCCAATTCTGGATTGCTTGTAGTTTCTCAGGATCCATCTCTAGTCCGGAACCGGACACAATGTACCCTAGAAACGGAATGGACTTGACTTCAAAGACGCATTTCTCTAATTTGCAATAGAGATGATTGACACGGAGACGGGACAGAACCTCCTTTACCCAAAAACGATGTTCCTCTAAATTGTTGGCAAAAATGAGGATATCATCTAGATAGACCACGACATGACGGTATAGAATGTCTCTGAAAATCTCATTGACGAAATGCTGGAAGACAGCTGGAGCATTGCTCAATCCGAAGGGCATGACGAGGTACTCATAATGTCCGTCACGGGTGTTAAATGCGGTCTTCCACTCGTCACCCTCACGGATCCGGATGAGATTGTATGCACCTCTCAAGTCCAGCTTTGTAAAGATGGTAGCTCCGCTAACTCTGTCAAAGAGCTCAGTAATCAGGGGTAAAGGATAGCGGTTCTTGATGGTAATGTCGTTCAAACCTCTGTAGTCGATGCACGGCCGCAGACCACCATCTTTCTTTTTTACAAAAAAGAAGCCTGCGCCGGCTGGAGAAGAAGAAGGTCGAATGAACCCCTTTGCTAGGTTCTCTTTAATGTATTCCTCCATAGAATGCGTCTCAGGCAGAGACAACGGATAAGTTCGGCCTCGAGGTGGAACCTTCCCTGGAACGAGATCAATCGGGCAGTCCCATTCTCTATGAGGAGGAAGGATATCAGCAGAAGCTTTACTGAACACATCCGTGAAATCTTGATATGGAGGAGGTGGAACATCAGACGACCTGGGGGAGGAAGAACAGACAGGCAACACTTTAAACAAACATGTCTCAGCACAGGAGGGACCCCATGCCAGAATTTGCGTAGTCGTCCAATCAATTGTAGGATTGTGAAGACGGAGCCATGGAAGGCCCAGGACCACAGGATGTGTGGCTCTTGGAATCACTAAAAGTGAAATAAGTTCGGAATGAAGAACTCCCACTCTCAGACGAACTGGTAGAGTCCTTAGAGCAATAACTGTATCAAAAATTTTACTGCCATCCACGGCAGTTAAGGAAAAGGAGGAAGGAAGTCTCTCGGTGGGTAGGGACCACCGTTTAACATAGGCTTCGGTAATAAAGTTCCCAGCTGCTCCGGAATCCAGGAGGGCAATGACGTTCTGATAACGTTGAGCAACTTGAAGCGAGACTGGGAGATTACAATCTTGAGGAGATGGAGAGGAGATCATTACTCCTAGCCGGCCCTCTCCTTGGCGAGCTAGGATTTGGAGTTTCCCGGACGTTTGGGACAGGCATTAATAGTGTGAGACGGAGCTGCACAATACAGACAGAGAGACTCAGAGAGACGTCTTCGGCGCTCAGCAGGAGTTAAACGGGAACGGCCAATTTGCATGGGTTCATCTTTAGTTGGTGACAGTTGGCGAGGAGGAGGAGCAGAAGATTTTGGAGCAGATGATCTTCCACGCTCAGTTGCTCTCTCTCTGAAACGTAAGTCAACTTTCGTACAAAGTGAGATTAGCTCATCTAACTTGGAGGGTAAGTCTCTGGTAGCTAACTCATCTTTAATACGCTCGGATAAACCATGCCAGAATGCAGCATACAGGGCCTCGTCGTTCCATGCCAGTTCAGATGCCAGAATCTGGAACTGTATAAGATATTGTCCTACAGTACGTGATCCCTGGCGTAAACGGAGAATCTCAGCTGAAGTTACCCGGCCTGGCTCGTCGAAGATGCGCCTGAATGTTGACACGAATGCAGTGTAAGAAGGTAGCAGGGTGTCGGACCTCTCCCATAACGGTGATGCCCAGTCGAGGGCTGAGCCACTGAGAAGAGAGATGATGTAGGCAATTTTTGTACGGTCACTGGGAAAATTGCCAGGTTGTAGCTCAAACTGAATCTCACACTGGTTGAGAAATCCCCTGCAGAATCTTGGAGATCCGTCAAATTTTGCTGGCGTTGGAAGATGAAGACGTGGAGCAGAAACGGGTAAGGTGGGTGGGGTTATAGTTGGAGTCACTGTGGTTGACGCCCCAGATGCGCCTGATCCACGGAGAGTTGTCTGAATCCCATCCAGCCGAGTAGAGAGATCCTGGAGACAGCGGATGATGTGGCCCTGTGCAGCCTCCTGATGTTCAAGTCGGGCTGCCAGTTCTTGCATCGGCCTGGCCGTTTGATCCTGGTCTCCGGCTGGATTCATTTGGTCAGTGCTTACTGTCACAACTGAGGGCCTGAGCTGACGGAAGGCAGCCTCAGTTGTAGGGGCTGAGATGTACCGGAACCTGGGAGGTTGTATCAGACCCCTGGACATGTAAGTAACATGAAGAGAAACCGCCCGAAGGCGTGACCACGACAACTTGAGTAAAAGTCAATGATATTTATTTATGACAAACTCCATGCATCACAGTAGCAGTAAAAAGAAACATAAAAATCAGCAGAGAAATAATAATACAGTTCCTGGGTACTACAGGGTGGCAGGGGCCACAGAGCTCTGGTGGTATGAGACAGTTCTTATTATCTGCAAGTTGGAAAGTCCTTACCAGGCTCAACTGTAGCAATGAGGAAAGCCCAGGGTCGTACCAGCTGGTGTTCCAGGGAAAGCTGGACTGCTGTAGATAAGATGCTGCTGTGGGTACTGGTTAGAACCAGACAGGTGTTGGCACGGAGTGGATACTGGCTGGAACCAGTTAAATAATAAATAAAGCTTGAGAGCGATGCAATATAGATGAAATGTAGAATTTGAGAGCGGAGAAATAATAATACCGGTGGAGAGTGGTAAACTGCAGAAAGGACACCGGCCCTTTAAGAGAAGCTGTACACTGCTGGAAGCTGAGCTGGAAGCAGGTGATGTTGTAGCTGGAAACAGGTGAGTCCAGAATGGATCGGAGAGTCAGGCTACACCGCAGATGGAATGCTGGTGCGGGTCTCTATAGCAGAAGTCTGGAGACAGGAGCTGGAACCTGGAAGACAATCACAGGAGAGAGACAAACTGGAACTAGGTTTGACAACCAAAGCACTGACGCCTTCCTTGCTCAGGCACAACCTATTTATACCTGCAGCAAGGAAGGCATTGGCTAGGCAATTATGCAAATTAATAATACTGACAACGGATTGGTAGGAAAGATCAGCTGACAGAATCCAAGATGGCTGCGCCCATGCAGACACTTGGAGGGAAGTTTGGATTGTAATCCATGTGGTCTGGAAAACAGTAATGGCGGCGCCGGCCACCGGAGACAGGAGACGCCAGGCTGACAGATGCACATCCGACCACGCGGACACAGCGGAGGCCGCGGCTGACGTAATCGCCACTCTGAATGCAGAAGCTCAGGGACGGCGGCGGAGGCCGCGGGAGACGCCATGCCAGATGTATAAGGCGTTACTGTGACTGCGTCCAGAGAGACAGGAGAGGATGCGGGAATGTGCACATCAGGATAACAGATGGGATACGGTCCTGGAGCGCTGAGCCAGCCTTAGGAGGCATCTGATAGGTAAGAAATGGCGTCCAGATACCCGGATCGTGACACCACCTCGTTACCACCTCTTGCTTCAGATGATGGCAGGGCAGGTTCAGGTTTTTTTGGTGGTGCTCCAGTCTTCTGTACGCGGTGCCTGCACGCCGAAAGTGGCCCGCAATTCTTCTGGCCACCGACAGCATCTCTTGCACGCCCCTGTCGTTTTTTAAATAATTCTGCACCACCAAATTCAAGGTATGTGCAAAACATGGGACGTTCTGGAATTTGCCCAGATTTAATGCACACACAATATTGCTGGCGTTGTCCGATGCCACAAATCCACAGGAGAGTCCATTTGGGGTAAGCCATTCTGCAATGATCTTCCTCAGTTGCCGTAAGAGGTTTTCAGCTGTGTGCGTATTCTGGAAAGCGGTGATACAAAGCGTAGCCTGCCTAGGAACGAGCTGGCGTTTGAGAGATCCTGCTACTGGTGCCGCCGCTGCTGTTCTTGCGGCGGGAGGCAATACATCTACCCAGTGGGCTGTCACAGTCATGTAGTCCTGAGTCTGCCCTGCTCCACTTGTCCACATGTCCGTGGTTAAGTGGACATTGGGTACAACTGCATTTTTTAGGACACTGGTGAGTCTTTTTCTGACGTCCGTGTACATTCTCGGTATCGCCTGCCTAGAGAAGTGGAACCTAGATGGTATTTGGTAACGGGGGCACACTACCTCAAGAAATTGTCTAGTTCCCTGTGAACTAATGGCGGATACCGGACGCACGTCTAACACCAACATAGTTGTCAAGGCCTCAGTTATCCGCTTTGCAGCAGGATGACTGCTGTGATATTTCATCTTCCTCGCAAAGGACTGTTGGACAGTCAATTGCTTACTGGAAGTAGTACAAGTGGTCTTCCGACTTCCCCTCTGGGATGACGATCGACTCCCAGCAGCAACAACAGCAGCGCCAGCAGCAGTAGGCATTACACTCAAGGATGCATCGGAGGAATCCCAGGCAGGAGAGGACTCGTCAGACTTGCCAGTGACATGGCCTGCAGGACTATTGGCTTTCCTGGGTAAGGAGGAAATTGACACTGAGGGAGTTGGTGGGGTGGTTTGTGTGAGCTTGGTTACAAGAGGAAGGGATTTACTGGTCAGTGGACTGCTTCCGCTGTCGCCCAAAGTTTTTGAACTTGTCACTGACTTATGATGAATGCGCTGCAGGTGACGTATAAGGGAGGATGTTCTGAGGTGGTTAACGTCCTTACCCCTACTTATTACAGCTTGACAAAGGCAACACACGGCTTGACACCTGTTGTCCGCATTTCTGGTGAAATACTTCCACACCGAAGAGCTGATTTTTTTGGTATTTTCACCAGGCATGTCAATGGCCATATTCCTCCCACGGACAACAGGTGTCTCCCCGGGTGCCTGACTTAAACAAACCACCTCACCATCAGAATCCTCCTGGTCAATTTCCTCCCCAGCGCCAGCAACACCCATATCCTCCTCATCCTGGTGTACTTCAACACTGACATCTTCAATCTGACTATCAGGAACTGGACTGCGGGTGCTCCTTCCAGCACTTGCAGGGGGCGTGCAAATGGTGGAAGGCGCATGCTCTTGACGTCCAGTGTTGGGAAGGTCAGGCATCGCAACCGACACAATTGGACTCTCCTTGTGGATTTGGGATTTCGAAGAACGCACAGTTCTTTGCTGTGCTTTTGCCAGCTTGAGTCTTTTCATTTTTCTAGCGAGAGGCTGAGTGCTTCCATCCTCATGTGAAGCTGAACCACTAGCCATGAACATAGGCCAGGGCCTCAGCCGTTCCTTGCCACTCCGTGTGGTAAATGGTATATTGGCAAGTTTACGCTTCTCCTCCGACAATTTTATTTTAGATTTTTGAGTCCTGTCAGGTTCGGTCTGGTTTGTGTCCCCGGAGGGGGCGCTAGTGGGTCAGTGGAGGTAGGATGGAAGAAGTGAGGATACTGGATTGGATTCCTGCGCATGTGCGCAATGTTGTTTATTAAGGAGAAAGATAAAACAATATGGCAGCAGGAATACTTGGAGAAATAAACAATAATAAATGCAATGGGTATGATGCAGCGTGGAAGCTGAGAGTCTATGGCAAAACAGTGAGAGTCTATGGCAATACAGTGAGAGTCTATGGCAATATGCTGGTATGGGAACCAGAGATGATAAACACGTGGAGCCAGCAGAGGTGATGATAATGGTAGCAAACCTGGTAGCAGATGCAGAAGACTTGATGCAGGGTTCACAGTGCTATTGGAAAGCACAGGCAGCTTGCAAGCTGATTCACAGGTGAGGTGATGAGCTGCACCTGGAGATGGAGTCTCTACAGCTGAGGCTGAAGCACACTGTGTTGGAGATTGGTGTGAAGCCTGTAAATGAATGCAGGAATTGCTGATGCTTGTAGTTCCACGGAGATGCAGGAGGATAACCAGGAACACAGGGGATCTGGAGACTGGAACACAGGGAACCACTGGATGCAGCAGGAGAGCTGGAGTGGTTGCTGGAACTTGTAGTTCCACAGAGATGCAGGAGGATAACCAGGAACACAGGGGATCTGGAGACTGGAACACAGGGAACCACTGGATGCAGTAGGAGAGCTGGAGTGGTTGCTGGAACTTGTAGTTCCACAGGAACACAGGAACTTGCACACTGAATGTCGCAGGAGAGCTGGAGGGGTTGCTGGAACTTGTAGTTCCACAGGAACACAGGAACTTGCACACGGAATGTCGCAGGAGAGCTGGAGGGGTTGCTGGAACTTGTAGTTCCACAGGAACACAGGAACAACTGGGAACTGGAACAGCTGGGACCTGTTGTTCCACAGGTCTAATACACAAGGAAATCTCTGTAGACAGAGGATTGCAAACAGGAGCGGTCTGTTCACGGGATGTGACGTGTTGTCCAAGGCGATGTGAGAGAGCCACAAACTGGAAGTTATACCACCTGCCCAGCAGTGATTGGACACAAACTGCAGGCGGAGATACTAGCTGGATTGGGTGTCCAGATCAGCTGTGAGTTAGTTGAAGCACTATGTACTCCAGGCTGCAGAGGACTGAAAACGAGAACTGGAACAGAACTGAACTGCTGGAACCTGTAGTTCCACAGCAGTGATGTGATGGAAAATGCAGATTCCTGACAGTACCCCCCCTTTTATGGGTGGGCACCGAACACCCACGCTGGAACTTGGAGGAACCTTGAAAAAGAACTTAGAAATACACAAAAGCAGAGGTCCTCAAAAGTCTTCCCAACTTTCATCTTCAGAAGACAGATTTTCCCCGTCAGAACAAGTAGACCATTCATGGTCATTTGAGACAGAATTTACTTCCTGGGAAAAGGCATAGCTAGGAAGGATAGAACCTCCCATAATGTAACTTGAGTCTTTATCAACAAACTCACTTTCAGAGTCAAAGTCCAGGTCTAGTGTGGTCATGGGAGCCTTTTGTTTAGGAATAACATTATCTGAGACAACCTGTGGACCAGTGAATTTGAAGCTATATGAGACACCAGGACTAGGGGTAACGGCAGCATAGCCAACACTTACATCAACAGATGGTAGACTTTGAGCTGGTTTTTGAGCTCTCCAATTCTTGTAATTCTTGAAATCTCTGATACATTGATGCAACAGAACCTGTTCATGTTTGGAAGGAGTTGAGTCGAAAAACTGAGAACTGGAAGACTGATCAGATGTTGAATCCGGGGAGTCAATACTTTCAGAAGTGTTGCTGTAGGATGGAGACACGGGAGTATATGCAACTTTCAAATCTGAAGTCTGAGAACCTTGTCTTGACTTTACAGCTTGGAAATCTTTAATAGCTTGGTCTAATGTATCCTGATCTTGCACAGACAGAGATGTTGGAGAGGATTTAGCAGTAGACAAACTGTTGACAAATTGGCCAGAATGCCCAGATGACTCTGAATGCATAAACTTTGGAGCAAACTCCTGTTTTACGGCTTCGCAGAAAGCGGGAAGATCACTCAGTAGCGGATCTTTAGATTCAATGAGAGGATTCGCCCAGTCCAGTGCTCTACCTTTGAAGAACAGGAGGAAGTATCTGATTGCATTGGCTGGAGAAATAGTCACTGAAGGTTCCGACTCAGTAAAAGCGAGGTATTGGCTCGCCACTGCACGAAACTGAGCATAGTCACCATCAAAGTAGACTGGAGCTTTTGTATCTGGTGGACACTTGGAAGGCTGAATGTCAGTTGAAGTCTCGGAAGACCATGTCGGACACTTGAGAGTAGAGGACTGGAATAAGCATTCAGAAGCAGGAGTAGAATCAACTTGAAATGCTCGAGGGTGGAGAGAGGACGTCATCTCCTGGATTGACTGACGGGAATTCTTTGCTGAGGTTGACAGAATGCTAGAAGCTTCATCTTGGGGTGAGATGCGTAGAGCCTCCATCTGGGTTGAGGCAACTGCAATATCTGCAAGAACTGTAGACTCTGGACATAGCGACAGGAGTTGCTTACTTGAAACACTGGAGAGAACCACACCGGGTTCAGAGGAACTGGAATCGGCAGGAACTGACGACAACTTTGGACAAACGGATGGAACAGGGATTTGTCCAGGACTACTTGAATTGACTTGAGCTGTAAGAGGCTGATCTGGACAGACGGATGGGACCGGATTGGGTCCAGATAAGCTTGAACCGGCTGGAACCGCAGGAGTCTTCGGACTGACGGATAGGACCGGATTTGATACAAAGAGACTGGAATCGGCTGGAACCGAAGGAGTCCTCGGACTGACGGATAGGACCGGATTTGATCCGAGGATTCTGGAATCGGCTGGAACCGAAGGAGGTAGCCCATCATTGGAGCCACTCAGGCTGGCTGGAACCAGTGGAGACTTTGGACCGACGGCTGGAACCGGGCTAGGTCCATTGACACTTGACTCTGTATAGACAGAATCCGGATGTTCTGATGATCCCTTTTGGAGTGGTACTGAGCTGGTAGCACTCTCTGAAGTTGGCAAACAAAAGTTCATGTCTGTATCTGTGACTTTAAGAATTCCTCCTGGGATCTTGGCCCTGGATTCCTCACTTGAGGCTGAAACTCTAAAGACCCCTCCTGGGGTTAATAGATCAGACACACTTCTTTGAGTTGCATGCCCGGATGCCACTTCTGGAACCTGAACATCAGATACCCCTACTGGGGTCACAACATCAGATGCCCCACCTGGGGCTGTAGACACGGATGCCCCTTCTCGGGCTGTAGACATGGATGCCCCTTCTCGGGCTGTAGGCACGGACGCCCCTTCTCGGGCTGTAGGCACGGACGCCCCTTCTCGGGCTGTAGGCACAGAAACTACTTTAGTTATGGGTAACATAGATAGTCTCTGTTGATTTCTGAACTTGGGATTGGGTCTATTTGTCACAGGACCCCAATCGTATACTTTTTGGACTCTCCTGTCCGAGGTAAAGGAACTTGAAACTGCAGAGGATACGTTGGAAGGTTTGCAGGTGAAAACACTGTGATGCTGGGACCTGTCACCAACTTTTGAGTTGCGGAAGGAACAGTCCTTAATAAGATGACTAGAACTCCCACAGTAAAAGCAGAGGTGAAGCTGCTTGCGATGCCGGCGTTCAGCTTCCGTTAGTTTGGAGCGCGGGTAGCTCTGGAATCTGCCCTCTCTCTGCATAGGAGAAGAGACTTTAGCTTGAAGAAAAGTTGACACGGAGGTCGCACTAGTCTCAATACTTTGAGCGGTACTCTTGACTGCGTTTAAAGCACCACCTAGGATTTCTGGCATTATTGGAATGATTTTTGTTAGGAGACTTTGAAGTTGTTCCAATAGATGATAAAGTGTGCTTATTGGTTCAGAGTTCACAGCAGACAACAAAGGAGTCTTGAAGCTTTCAAAGGAGGAATTCGCTCTCTCAGGAGAATTAGCTGTGAAGGGACTTCCATAGGACTGACTTGAGCAAGAATCATCCACAGGAACGGATTGTGCAGGGAAAGTTGAAATGACTGGAGCAGGAGTGACTTGAACAGGAACTGGAGAAACAACAGAACTTGGAAGGGATTGCTGCAAGGTATCCAAACGGATAGACATTCCCTGTAGAAACTGGAACATCTGCTGCTGCGCAGCCTCTTGACCATCCAAACGGGAGACCAGATTTTGTAAGGCCCCTGACCCCACATTCTGACCACCATCCGAGTCCATGGGCCTTGGACAAACTGTCAGGTTCGGTCTGGTTTGTGTCCCCGGAGGGGGCGCTAGTGGGTCAGTGGAGGCAGGATGGAAGAAGTGAGGATACTGGATTGGATTCCTGCGCATGTGCGCAATGTTGTTTATTAAGGAGAAAGATAAAACAATATGGCAGCAGGAATACTTGGAGAAATAAACAATAATAAATGCAATGGGTATGATGCAGCGTGGAAGCTGAGAGTCTATGGCAAAACAGTGAGAGTCTATGGCAATACAGTGAGAGTCTATGGCAATATGCTGGTATGGGAACCAGAGATGATAAACACGTGGAGCCAGCAGAGGTGATGATAATGGTAGCAAACCTGGTAGCAGATGCAGAAGACTTGATGCAGGGTTCACAGTGCTATTGGAAAGCACAGGCAGCTTGCAAGCTGATTCACAGGTGAGGTGATGAGCTGCACCTGGAGATGGAGTCTCTACAGCTGAGGCTGAAGCACACTGTGTTGGAGATTGGTGTGAAGCCTGTAAATGAATGCAGGAATTGCTGATGCTTGTAGTTCCACGGAGATGCAGGAGGATAACCAGGAACACAGGGGATCTGGAGACTGGAACACAGGGAACCACTGGATGCAGCAGGAGAGCTGGAGTGGTTGCTGGAACTTGTAGTTCCACAGAGATGCAGGAGGATAACCAGGAACACAGGGGATCTGGAGACTGGAACACAGGGAACCACTGGATGCAGTAGGAGAGCTGGAGTGGTTGCTGGAACTTGTAGTTCCACAGGAACACAGGAACTTGCACACTGAATGTCGCAGGAGAGCTGGAGGGGTTGCTGGAACTTGTAGTTCCACAGGAACACAGGAACTTGCACACGGAATGTCGCAGGAGAGCTGGAGGGGTTGCTGGAACTTGTAGTTCCACAGGAACACAGGAACAACTGGGAACTGGAACAGCTGGGACCTGTTGTTCCACAGGTCTAATACACAAGGAAATCTCTGTAGACAGAGGATTGCAAACAGGAGCGGTCTGTTCACGGGATGTGACGTGTTGTCCAAGGCGATGTGAGAGAGCCACAAACTGGAAGTTATACCACCTGCCCAGCAGTGATTGGACACAAACTGCAGGCGGAGATACTAGCTGGATTGGGTGTCCAGATCAGCTGTGAGTTAGTTGAAGCACTATGTACTCCAGGCTGCAGAGGACTGAAAACGAGAACTGGAACAGAACTGAACTGCTGGAACCTGTAGTTCCACAGCAGTGATGTGATGGAAAATGCAGATTCCTGACAAGTCCTTTGGTTACTGATATTTGGTGTTTTGGATTTTACAAGCTCTGTACTATGACATTGGGCATCGGCCTTGGCAGACGACGTTGATGGCATTTCATCGTCTCGGCCATGACTAGTGGCAGCAGCTTCAGCACGAGGTGGAAGTCGATCTTGATCTTTCCCTATTTTTGGAACCTCAACATTTTTGTTCTCCATATTTTAATAGGCACAACTAAAATGCACCTCAGGTAAACAATGGAGATGGATGGATACTAGTATACTTATGGATGGACGAGCGACTGCCGACACAGAGGTAGCTACAGCCGTGGACTACCGTACTGCATCTGCTGCTAATATAGACTGGATGATAATGATATAAAAAATATATATATATCACTACTGCAGCCGGACAGGTATATATTATATAATGACGGACCTGCTGGACACTGTCAGCAGCACTGCAGACTCCTAAAGTAAGCTACTAGTAGTATCAAGAAGAGAGAGAGAAAAAAACACCACAGGTAGGTGGTATACAATTATGGATGGACGAGTGACTGCCGACACAGAGGTAGCTACAGCCGTGGACTACCGTACTGCATCTGCTGCTAATATAGACTGGATGATAATGATATAAAAAAATATATATATATCACTACTGCAGCCGGACAGGTATATATTATAATGACGGACCTGCTGGACACTGTCAGCAGCACTGCAGACTCCTAAAGTAAGCTACTAGTATCAAGAAGATAGAAAAAAAAAAAACACCACAGGTAGGTGGTATACAATTATGGATGGACGAGCGACTGCCGACACAGAGGTAGCTACAGCTGTGGACTACCGTACTGCGTCTGCTGCTAATATAGACTGGATGATAATGATATAAAATATATATATATATCACTACTGCAGCCGGACAGGTATATATTATATAATGACGGACCTGCTGGACACCGTCAGCAGCACTGCAGACTCCTAAAGTAAGCTACTAGTAGTATCAAGAAGATAGAAGAAAAAAAAACACCACAGGTAGGTGGTATACAATTATGGATGGACGAGCGACTGCCGACACAGAGGTAGCTACAGCCGTGGACTACCGTACTGCGTCTGCTGCAAATATAGACTGGATGATAATGATATAAAAAATATATATATATATCACTACTGCAGGACAGGTATATATTATATAATGACGGACCTGCTGGACACTGTCAGCAGAATGCGTTTATAGAATAAAAACACCACACGACGAGTGTTTAACTTTTTCAGGCAGACAATCACAATATACTGGTGGTCAGACAGTGGTCACTGGTCAGTCACACTGGCAGTGGCACTCTGGCAGCAAAAGTGTGCACTGTTAAATAATATGTACTCCTGCTATAACTGCTCCCCAGTCTCCCCCACAATTAAGCTGTGTGAGCAGTGAGCACTCAGCACAGTCAGATATACATAGATGATGCAGCACACTGAGGCTGAGCACAGATACGGTATACTGTTACTGTGTCACTGTGTATCGTTTTTTTTCAGGCAGAGAACGGATTATATAAATAATAATATAATAAAACTGCACTGGTGGTCACTGGTCAGTCACTAGTAAACTCTGCACTCTCTGAGTAGTACTCCTAAGCTCCAGTAAATCAAGTGTCTCACTTTCACTCTCTCTCTTCTAATCTAAATGGAGAGGACGCCAGCCACGTCCTCTCCCTATGAATTTCAATGCACGTGTGAAAATGGCGGCGACGCGCGGCTCCTTATATAGAATCCGAGTCTCGCGAGAATCCGACAGCGGGATGATGACGTTCGGGCGCGCTCGGGTTAACCGAGCAAGGCGGGAAGATCCGAGTCTGCCTCGGACCCGTGTAAAAAAGCTGAAGTTCGGGGGGGTTCGGATTCCGAGGAAGCGAACCCGCTCATCACTAATTTATATTGTTTAAATATTTGATACAGCCTATATTGTAGACCATCTATAATATTAAATATTAATACTGTATTCTATACAGTATCCAATGTATAAATAGACCACTATTTACATTAATGTATAGGGTTGTTACTAGGTTCTTCTGGCGCTCCCCCAGACTCCCGCACTTGCTCCAATGTTCCGCAGAGTATGAGACTGTGGACTGAATTTGGAAACCCCCCTCTAGAAAATCCTGCGTTTGCCACTGCAGTCTGACAGCAGCAAGAGGTGCCATCCCTCCTCTGCGCCACACAAGATAAGCAAGGGAGTTAGGCAGAGCCTAAGTTTATAATAGGAACAATATGGAGAGGGGGCGCCTGTGCCATCCAAGTTTATAGTACACTAAAAACAACTGTTGCAACAATGCTGCATAATTTTAAAGCAAACACTATTTAACACATAGTTGCCGACTTTTGGGCTGCTCTCTCCGGGAGAGAGCAGCCAGTCGGCTCAGCAGGGGGGCGGGCACGCAAGGCAGTAAGCTGATGTGATGAGGGGGCGGGCCGGAGGCGGCATGGGGGCGGACTAGAGGCGGGCCAGAGGAGGGACGGGGCGTGGCTGCTGGATCGCGTCAGGCAAGCCACGCCCCCACTGTGCAATGCCGCAATTACCGGCATTATACAGTGGGGGCGTGGCTTGCATGACGCGATTCAACAAGATTCGCGTCATCGCCTGCCCGGACCGCCCACTTCACTCGCTAAGTGGGCAGCCGGGCAGAGGGGGACCCCTGTTATCGGGAGACTTGTCTGTTCTTCCGGGGGGCCGGGAGGGTCACCCGATTTTCGGGAGCCTCCCGGCCATTCCGGGAGGGTAGGCAAGTATGATTTAACATGGTTTTAAAATGTGAAATTCCATCCATGTTTATATTTTAGAATATTTATATATCTATTACCCTAGAGACATTCACAGTACAAATGATAGTTCACATAATGGTACTCAGTAATTAAAGGGGGGTACTCACGGGAGAGATGTGTGCTGAGCGATCTTAACACAGACCGCTCAGCACACATCTCTCTCCCCGCTCAGCACAGCGCGATGTGCTGAGCGAGGGGGAAAGCCGACGGGGGCCACTCACTTCACACAATGGTGAAGTGAGCGACCCGCTAGATTGAGCCTGCATGCAGGCTCAATCTAGCCCCAGCGATAGCGATGCACGGGGCCGCGCATCGCTATCGCTGGGGGGCATACACACGGCAGATCCGTGCTTAAAATCTAAGCAATCTAGCAAGATTGCTTAGATTTTAAGCACGGATCTCTCCGTGTGTACCCCTCTTTAGCTCCACAGGCCTAATTCAGACATGGGGGTATATTTACTAAGATGGGAGTTCTATTTAAGATGGGATGTTGCCCATAGCAACCAATCAGATTCCAGGTATTATATTCTAGAAGGTGCTAGATAAATGAGTAGTAGAATCTGATTGGTTGCAATGTGCAACATCCCATCTTAAATAGAACTCCCATCTTAGTAAATCTACCCCCTGATCAGAGCAGCAAAATTGTTCTCTAATGGGCAAAGCCATGTGAGCCATTCAGACCTGATTGCACACTAGGATTTTTCGCAGCGCTGCGATCAGATCAGAGCTGCGCATACGTATGCACCACCATGCACAGGCGCGTAGCACGGGTACAAAGCGGATTGTTGCTGTGCGAGGGATTGTACGAAGAATCCATTTGCACAGCCGATCGCAAGGAGATTGACAGGAATAAGGCGTTTGTGGGAGTGTTTGGAAAAACGCAGGCTTGTCTAACGTTTGCAGGGCGGGTGTCTGACGTCAACTCCGGCCCCGGACAGGCTGATGTGATTGCAGTGGCTGAGTAAATTCTGGGCAACTCAGAAACTGCACAAAACTTTTTTGTACCGCCCGGCTGCACATTATTTATTACCAGCTATTTATATAGCGCACACATATTCCGCAGCGCTTTACAGAGAATATTTGACCATTCCCATCAGTCCCTGCTTCAGTGGAGTTTACAATCTACCACATGTACACACAGACACAGTCACACTAGGGTTAATTTTGTTAGGAGCCAATTAACCTATCAGCATATTTTTGGATTGTGGGAGGAAACCAGAGTACCCAGAGGAAACCCACGCAAGTACAGGGAGAATATACAAACTCCACACAGTAAGGGCCATGGTGGGAATCGAACCTATGACCTCAGTGCTGTGATGCAGTAATGCTAACCACTACACCATCCGTACTGCACGTGTTTGCTCACTTGCAAAGCAAAAATACACTCCCCAATGGGCGGAGACTATCTGCTCGCAGCAGTGCAAAAAAACCCTAGCGAGCAATCAGGTCTGAATCATACTTGCCTACCCTCCCGGAATGGCCGGGAGGCTCCTGAAAAACGGGTGACCCTCCCGGCACCCCGGAAGAGCAGGCAAGTCTCCCGATTTACGGGGGTCACCCCCTGCCCGCCGCCCACTTAACGAGTAAAGTGGGCGGTCCGGGCAGGTGATGACGCGATTCTTGTTGAATCGCGTCATCGTAACCACGCCCCCTGCTGTATAATGCCGGTAATCGCGGCATTACACAACGGGGGGGCGTGGCTGAAATGACGCTGCCCGGAAGCCATGCCCCGTTCCGCATCTGGCCCGCCCCCTGTCACGTCACCTCAGCCCCCCCCCTGCTGAGCCGAGAGCAGCCCAGAAGCCGGCAACCATGGTCTGAATTAGGCCCCATGTACACTGCAGGAAGGGCAGATATAACATGTGCAGAGAGAGTTAGATTGGGGTGGGTTATATTGTTTCTGTGCAGGGTAAATACTGGTTGCTTTGTTTTTACACTGCAATTTAGATTTCAGTTTGAACACACCCCACCCCAATCTAACTCTCTCTGCACATGTTACATCTGCCCTACCTGCACTGCACATGGTTTTGCCCATTACAGAACAGTTTTGTTGCTGCTATCAGTCTATTAGGCCCTATGTGTCTACCTGTGCTTATATTTTGTAGAGATGAGCGCCTGAAATTTTTCGGGTTTTGTGTTTTGGTTTTGGGTTCGGTTCCGCGGCCGTGTTTTGGGTTCGAACGCGTTTTGGCAAAACCTCACCGAATTTTTTTTGTCGGATTCGGGTGTGTTTTGGATTCGGGTGTTTTTTTCAAAAAACACTAAAAAACAGCTTAAATCATAGAATTTGGGGGTCATTTTGATCCCAAAGTATTATTAACCTCAAAAACCATAATTTACACTTATTTTCAGTCTATTCTGAATACCTCACACCTCACAATATTATTTTTAGTCCTAAAATTTGCACCGAGGTCGCTGTGTGAGTAAGATAAGCGACCCTAGTGGCCGACACAAACACCGGGCCCATCTAGGAGTGGCACTGCAGTGTCACGCAGGATGTCCCTTCCAAAAAACCCTCCCCAAACAGCACATGACGCAAAGAAAAAAAGAGGCGCAATGAGGTAGCTGTGTGAGTAAGATTAGCGACCCTAGTGGCCGACACAAACACCGGGCCCATCTAGGAGTGGCACTGCAGTGTCACGCAGGATGGCCCTTCCAAAAAACCCTCCCCAAACAGCACATGACGCAAAGAAAAAAAGAGGCGCAATGAGGTAGCTGTGTGAGTAAGATTAGCGACCCTAGTGGCCGACACAAACACCGGGCCCATCTAGGAGTGGCACTGCAGTGTCACGCAGGATGGCCCTTCCAAAAAACCCTCCCCAAACAGCACATGACGCAAAGAAAAAAAGAGGCGCAATGAGGTAGCTGTGTGAGTAAGATTAGCGACCCTAGTGGCCGACACAAACACCGGGCCCATCTAGGAGTGGCACTGCAGTGTCACGCAGGATGTCCCTTCCAAAAAACCCTCCCCAAACAGCACATGACGCAAAGAAAAAAAGAGGCGCAATGAGGTAGCTGTGTGAGTAAGATTAGCGACCCTAGTGGCCGACACAAACACCGGGCCCATTTAGGAGTGGCACTGCAGTGTCACGCAGGATGTCCCTTCCAAAAAACCCTCCCCAATCAGCACATGATGCAAAGAAAAAGAAAAGAAAAAAGAGGTGCAAGATGGAATTGTCCTTGGGCCCTCCCACCCACCCTTATGTTGTATAAACAAAACAGGACATGCACACTTTAACCAACCCATCATTTCAGTGACAGGGTCTGCCACACGACTGTGACTGATATGACGGGTTGGTTTGGACCCCCCCAAAAAAGAAGCAATTAATCTCTCCTTGCACAAACTGGCTCTACAGAGGCAAGATGTCCACCTCATCATCACCCTCCGATATATCACCGTGTACATCCCCCTCCTCACAGATTATCAATTTGTCCCCACTGGAATCCACCATCTCAGCTCCCTGTGTACTTTGTGGAGGCAATTGCTGCTGGTCAATGTCTCTGCGGAGGAATTGATTATAATTCATTTTAATGAACATCATCTTCTCCACATTTTCTGGATGTAACCTCGTACGCCGATTGCTGACAAGGTGAGCGGCGGCACTAAACACTCTTTCGGAGTACACACTTGTGGGAGGGCAACTTAGGTAGAATAAAGCCAGTTTGTGCAAGGGCCTCCAAATTGCCTCTTTTTCCTGCCAGTATAAGTACGGACTGTGTGACGTGCCTACTTGGATGCGGTCACTCATATAATCCTCCACCATTCTATCAATGTTGAGAGAATCATATGCAGTGACAGTAGACGACATGTCCGTAATCGTTGTCAGGTCCTTCAGTCCGGACCAGATGTCAGCATCAGCAGTCGCTCCAGACTGCCCTGCATCACCGCCAGCGGGTGGGCTCGGAATTCTGAGCCTTTTCCTCGCACCCCCAGTTGCGGGAGAATGTGAAGGAGGAGATGTTGACAGGTCGCGTTCCGCTTGACTTGACAATTTTGTCACCAGCAGGTCTTTCAACCCCAGCAGACTTGTGTCTGCCGGAAAGAGAGATCCAAGGTAGGCTTTAAATCTAGGATCGAGCACGGTGGCCAAAATGTAGTGCTCTGATTTCAACAGATTGACCACCCGTGAATCCTTGTTAAGCGAATTAAGGGCTCCATCCACAAGTCCCACATGCCTAGCGGAATCGCTCCGTGTTAGCTCCTCCTTCAATGTCTCCAGCTTCTTCTGCAAAAGCCTGATGAGGGGAATGACCTGACTCAGGCTGGCAGTGTCTGAACTGACTTCACGTGTGGCAAGTTCAAAGGGCATCAGAACCTTGCACAACGTTGAAATCATTCTCCACTGCGCTTGAGACAGGTGCATTCCACCTACTATATCGTGCTCAATTGTATAGGCTTGAATGGCCTTTTGCTGCTCCTCCAACCTCTGAAGCATATAGAGGGTTGAATTCCACCTCATTACCACTTCTTGCTTCAGATGATGGCAGGGCAGGTTCAGTAGTTTTTGGTGGTGCTCCAGTCTTCTGTACGTGGTGCCTGTACGCCGAAAGTGTCCCGCAATTCTTCTGGCCACCGACAGCATCTCTTGCACGCCCCTGTCGTTTTTTAAAAAATTCTGCACCACCAAATTCAAGGTATGTGCAAAACATGGGACGTGCTGGAATTTGCCCATATTTAATGCACACACAATATTGCTGGCGTTGTCCGATGCCACAAATCCACAGGAGAGTCCAATTGGGGTAAGCCATTCCGCGATGATCTTCCTCAGTTGCCGTAAGAGGTTTTCAGCTGTGTGCGTATTCTGGAAAGCGGTGATACAAAGCGTAGCCTGCCTAGGAAAGAGTTGGCGTTTGCGAGATGCTGCTACTGGTGCCGCCGCTGCTGTTCTTGCGGCGGGAGTCCATACATCTACCCAGTGGGCTGTCACAGTCATATAGTCCTGACCCTGCCCTGCTCCACTTGTCCACATGTCCGTGGTTAAGTGGACATTGGGTACAACTGCATTTTTTAGGACACTGGTGAGTCTTTTTCTGACGTCCGTGTACATTCTCGGTATCGCCTGCCTAGAGAAGTGGAACCTAGATGGTATTTGGTAACGGGGGCACACTGCCTCAATAAATTGTCTAGTTCCCTGTGAACTAACGGCGGATACCGGACGCACGTCTAACACCAACATAGTTGTCAAGGCCTCAGTTATCCGCTTTGCAGTAGGATGACTGCTGTGATATTTCATCTTCCTCGCAAAGGACTGTTGAACAGTCAATTGCTTACTGGAAGTAGTACAAGTGGGCTTACGACTTCCCCTCTGGGATGACCATCGACTCCCAGCGGCAACAACAGCAGCGCAAGCAGCAGTAGGCGTTACACGCAAGGATGCATCGGAGGAATCCCAGGCAGGAGAGGACTCGTCAGAATTGCCAGTGACATGGCCTGCAGGACTATTGGCATTCCTGGGGAAGGAGGAAATTGACACTGAGGGAGTTGGTGGGGTGGTTTGCGTGAGCTTGGTTACAAGAGGAAGGGATTTACTGGTCAGTGGACTGCTTCCGCTGTCACCCAAAGTTTTTGAACTTGTCACTGACTTATTATGAATGCGCTGCAGGTGACGTATAAGGGAGGATGTTCCGAGGTGGTTAACGTCCTTACCCCTACTTATTACAGCTTGACAAAGGGAACACACGGCTTGACACCTGTTGTCCGCATTTCTGGTGAAATACCTCCACACCGAAGAGCTGATTTTTTTGGTATTTTCACCTGGCATGTCAACGGCCATATTCCTCCCACGGACAACAGGTGTCTCCCCGGGTGCCTGACTTAAACAAACCACCTCACCATCAGAATCCTCCTGGTCAATTTCCTCCCCAGCGCCAGCAACACCCATATCCTCCTCATCCTGGTGTACTTCAACACTGACATCTTCAATCTGACTATCAGGAACTGGACTGCGGGTGCTCCTTCCAGCACTTGCAGGGGGCGTGCAAATGGTGGAAGGCGCATGCTCTTCACGTCCAGTGTTGGGAAGGTCAGGCATCGCAACCGACACAATTGGACTCTCCTTGTGGATTTGGGATTTCGAAGAATGCACAGTTCTTTGCTGTGCTGCTTTTGCCAGCTTGAGTCTTTTCATTTTTCTAGCGAGAGGCTGAGTGCTTCCATCCTCGTGTGAAGCTGAACCACTAGCCATGAACATAGGCCAGGGCCTCAGCCGTTCCTTGCCACTCCGTGTCGTAAATGGCATATTGGCAAGTTTACGCTTCTCCTCCGACAATTTTATTTTAGGTTTTGGAGTCCTTTTTTTTCTGATATTTGGTGTTTTGGATTTGACATGCTCTGTACTATGACATTGGGCATCGGCCTTGGCAGACGACGTTGCTGGCATTTCATCGTCTCGGCCATGACTAGTGGCAGCAGCTTCAGCACGAGGTGGAAGTGGATCTTGATCTTTCCCTAATTTTGGAACCTCAACATTTTTGTTCTCCATATTTTAATAGGCACAACAAAAAGGCACCTCAGGTAAACAATGGAGATGGATACTAGTATACAATTATGGACTGCCTGCCGAGTGCAGACACAGAGGTAGCCACAGCCGTGAACTACCGTACTGTACTGTGTCTGCTGCTAATATAGACTGGTTGATAAAGAGATAGTATACTCGTAACTAGTATGTATGTATAAAGAAAGAAAGAAAAACCACGGTTAGGTGGTATATACAATTATGGACGGGCTGCCGAGTGCCGACACAGAGGTAGCCACAGCCGTGAACTACCGCACTGTACTGTGTCTGCTGCTAATATATAGACTGGTTGATAAAGAGATAGTATACTCGTAACTAGTATGTATGTATAAAGAAAGAAAAAAAAACCACGGTTAGGTGGTATATACAATTATGGACGGGCTGCAGAGTGCCGACACAGAGGTAGCCACAGCCGTGAACTACCGCACTGTACTGTGTCTGCTGCTAATATATAGACTGGTTGATAAAGAGATAGTATACTCGTAACTAGTATGTATGTATAAAGAAAGAAAAAAAAACCACGGTTAGGTGGTATATACAATTATGGACGGGCTGCCGAGTGCCGACACAGAGGTAGCCACAGCCGTGAACTACCGCACTGTACTGTGTCTGCTGCTAATATATAGACTGGTTGATAAAGAGATAGTATACTCGTAACTAGTATGTATGTATAAAGAAAGAAAAAAAAACCACGGTTAGGTGGTATATACAATTATGGACGGGCTGCCGAGTGCCGACACAGAGGTAGCCACAGCCGTGAACTACCGCACTGTACTGTGTCTGCTGCTAATATAGACTGGTTGATAAAGAGATAGTATACTCGTAACTAGTATGTATGTATAAAGAAAGAAAAAAAAACCACGGTTAGGTGGTATATACAATTATGGACGGGCTGCCGAGTGCCGACACAGAGGTAGCCACAGCCGTGAACTACCGCACTGTACTGTGTCTGCTGCTAATATAGACTGGTTGATAAAGAGATAGTATACTCGTAACTAGTATGTATGTATAAAGAAAGAAAAAAAAACCACGGTTAGGTGGTATATACAATTATGGACGGGCTGCCGAGTGCCGACACAGAGGTAGCCACAGCCGTGAACTACCGCACTGTACTGTGTCTGCTGCTAATATAGACTGGTTGATAAAGAGATAGTATACTCGTAACTAGTATGACTATAAAGAAAGAAAAAAAAACCACGGTTAGGTGGTATATACAATTATGGACGGGCTGCCGAGTGCCGACACAGAGGTAGCCACAGCCGTGAACTACCGCACTGTACTGTGTCTGCTGCTAATATATAGACTGGTTGATAAAGAGATAGTATACTCGTAACTAGTATGTATGTATGTATAAAGAAAGAAAAAAAAACCACGGTTAGGTGGTATATACAATTATGGACGGGCTGCCGAGTGCCGACACAGAGGTAGCCACAGCCGTAAACTACCGCACTGTACTGTGTCTGCTGCTAATATATAGACTGGTTGATAAAGAGATAGTATACTCGTAACTAGTATGTATGTATAAAGAAAGAAAGAAAAACCACGGTTAGGTGGTATATACAATTATGGACGGGCTGCCGAGTGCCGACACAGAGGTAGCCACAGCCGTGAACTACCGCACTGTACTGTGTCTGCTGCTAATATATAGACTGGTTGATAAAGAGATAGTATACTCGTAACTAGTATGTATGTATAAAGAAAGAAAGAAAAACCACGGTTAGGTGGTATATACAATTATGGACGGGCTGCCGAGTGCCGACACAGAGGTAGCCACAGCCGTGAACTACCGCACTGTACTGTGTCTGCTGCTAATATAGACTGGTTGATAAAGAGATAGTATACTCGTAACTAGTATGTATGTATAAAGAAAGAAAAAAAAACCACGGTTAGGTGGTATATACAATTATGGACGGGCTGCCGAGTGCCGACACAGAGGTAACCACAGCCGTGAACTACCGCACTGTACTGTGTCTGCTGCTAATATAGACTGGTTGATAAAGAGATAGTATACTCGTAACTAGTATGACTATAAAGAAAGAAAAAAAAACCACGGTTAGGTGGTATATACAATTATGGACGGGCTGCCGAGTGCCGACACAGAGGTAGCCACAGCCGTGAACTACCGCACTGTACTGTGTCTGCTGCTAATATAGACTGGTTGATAAAGAGATAGTATACTACTAATATTATATATACTGGTGGTCAGGTCACTGGTCACTAGTCACACTGGCAGTGGCACTCCTGCAGCAAAAGTGTGCACTGTTTAATTTTAATATAATATTATGTACTCCTGGCTCCTGCTATAACCTATAACTGGCACTGCAGTGCTCCCCAGTCTCCCCCACAATTATAAGCTGTGTGAGCTGAGCACAGTCAGATATATATATATACATTGATGCAGCACACTGGGCTGAGCAGTGCACACAGATATGGTATGTGACTGAGTCACTGTGTGTATCGTTTTTTTCAGGCAGAGAACGGATATATTAAATAAAACAAACAACTGCACTGTCTGGTGGTCACTGTGGTCGTCAGTCACTAAACTCTGCACTCTCTTCTACAGTATCACAGCCTCAGGTCAATCTCTCTCTCTCTCTCTCAACCCTAATCTAAATGGAGAGGACGCCAGCCACGTCCTCTCCCTATCAATCTCAATGCACGTGTGAAAATGGCGGCGACGCGCGGCTCCTTATATAGAATCCGAGTCTCGCGAGAATCCGACAGCGTCATGATGACGTTCGGGCGCGCTCGGGTTAACCGAGCAAGGCGGGAGGATCCGAGTCTGCTCGGACCCGTGAAAAAAACATGAAGTTCGTGCGGGTTCGGATTCAGAGAAACCGAACCCGCTCATCTCTAATATTTTGCCTGCACAGCACTGGGACGTTCAGTTATAAGGCTAACAAGGTGCTTAGCTACCAGAATCAGCCTGTGCCTGTGTTACTGAGTGAGATATGCACTCATCCGATAGTGTTACAACCAGCACAAAGATTTTACTGTAGGCGCTGCCTTCTAAAAAGGTATTTGAAATTGAAGTTGCAAATCAAAGAAAGCCGAATGTGTAAGAACACCTATCCAGTTACATTTCAGAGAGAGAGGTCTTCTTTTCACAGGGGACATTAAAAGGGAACATTTCTAACCAACTATTTCATAGGCAAGTTCAGTCACAAAGGCGACCTGGACACTTATTATTACATGCATTGTGTGAGGGACGGTCCTTTCAACTCAACCCTTTCACTGCCAGATAAAAGAATTCCTGGAAGCATATGGGTTAAGAGGGCTTGAATGCAGAAATGTACGCTCATGCAACTGCAGTTTTACAAATGGAAAATGATATAATGCCACAATGCAAGAAAACAAATCTCCTATAAATGATATTATTCCATTTAATTTATGTGTCAAATATAAAAAATAATTGACCCTAAATATTTGTTTAATAATGAATAGCGTGAGCGTCTATCATTAGCAACTGATAAGTCTTATAAAAAAGATCATATTAATGGGTACTTGTAGGATGCGCGTCTTAGGTGCAAACAGATCTTAGGGGGAAATGTACTAAGCAGTGATAAGTGTGGAGAAATGAGCCAGTGGAGAAGTTGATCATGGCAACCAATCAGCTGCTTTGTTCTACTCAAATGATAAATGTTACTTCAATGCTGATTGGTTGTCATGGGCAACTTCTCCACTGGCTCACTTCTCCACTCTCTTTCACTCCTTAGTACATATCCCCTTTAATTTTTAAAATACTGTATTGAATTGCTGGCCCATACTTTTATTTTATTTTTTTATTTAATAATTTTTATTGTTTTCAATTTAATGCACAAAACAATTACACTTATGAACAATAAAATGATCATAATAATGACTGTGTGTGTGGTCTCACCCAATCATACATTGTTGAAATAAGTAATGCAGATAATTATGCTATGTCATCAATATACAGATGTCGAAGAGAAGGGGGGAAAAAGGGGGGGGGGGGAGAATGCTCTATACTAGAAATTCAGGTTACAGATTCAACACTTGTCTGGCCACAGACTGCAAGCATCTCCAACATGGCAAGATTGGGAGGCCATTAACAACTTATAGATATTCATATCATCTAGACCCAGGTATTACAGTCATTATTCCAACAGAGCTAGGGAGTCATTCCAAGTTGATCGCTCGCTAGCTAGTTTTAGCAGCCGTGCAAACGCTATGCCGCCGCCCACTGGGGAGTGTATTTTAGCTTAGCAGAAGTGCGAACGCATGTGCAGCCGAGCTCTGCAAAACCAATTTGTGCAGTATCAAAGTAGCTCTGAACCTACTCAGCGCTTGCGATCACTTCAGCCTATTCGTGTCCGGATTTGACGTCATACACCCGCCCAGTGAACGCCCAGCCACGCCTGCGTTTTTTCAGACACGCCTGCGTTTTTGCTAACCCTCCCTGAAAACAGTCAGTTGACACCCAGAAACTCCCCCTTTCTGTCAATCTTCTTGCGGCCATCAGTGCGACTGAAAACTTCGCTGGAACCTATGCAGAACCACAACGGGCTTTGTACCCGTACGTCGCGCGTGCGCATTGCGGGGCATACGCATGCGCAGAAATGCCATTTTTTTGCCTGATCACTGCACTGCAAATAACGGCAGCTAGCGATCAACTCGGAATGACCCCCCTAGTTGGTTGTTTCGCTCTAGTTGAATAGGGGGAATGCATCCATTTGGCCCAAATGTCAAAATATTTTGTTCCGCCCTTCTAGCCAAGTACACAGATTTCTCATGTGATACTGTTTCATTTACGAAGGAAATCCAAGCCTTTAAGACAGGAGAATCTGTAGTGAACCATAATCTGGCAATGCAAACCTGAGCAAGTACATACATGTTGATAATATAACATCTTTCTCTAACGTCCTAGAGGATGCTGGGGACTCCGTAAGGACCATGGGGATAGACGGGCTCCGCAGGAGACATGAGCACTTTAAGAAAGAATTTAGGTTCTGGCGTGCACTGGCTCCTCCCTCTATGCCCCTCCTCCAGACCTCAGTTTGATACTGTGCCCAGACGAGCTGGGTGCTTTTCAGTGAGCTCTCCTGAGTTTGCTGAGAGAAAGTATTTTGTTAGGTTTTTTATTTTCAGGGAGCTCTGCTGGCAACATCGTGGGACGGAGGGGAGAGAAGCAGCCCTACTCTCTGAAGCTAGGTCCTGCTTCTTAGGCTACTGGACACCATTAGCTCCAGAGGGATCGGTACGCAGGATCTCACCCTCGCCGTCCGGTCCCGGAGCCGCGCCGCCGTCCCCCTCGCAGAGCCGGAAGACAGAAGCCGGGTGAGTATGAGAAGCAAAGAAGACTTCACAGGCGGCAGAAGACTCCGTGTTCTTCACTGAGGTAACGCACAACACTGCAGCTGTGCGCCATTGCTCCACACACCTACACATACTCTGGTCACTGTAAGGGTGCAGGGCGCGGGGGGGTGACCTGGGCAGCATTTGGGACCTCTTTTGCCAAAGTTAAGCATATATACAGCTGGGCACTGTATATATGTATGAGCACCCGCCAAAAATTGCATATTTAAGCGGGACAGAAGCCCGCCGCCGAGGGGGCGGGGCTTCTTCCTCAGCACTCACCAGCACCATTTTTTCTCCACAGCTCCGCTGAGAGGAAGCTCCCCAGGCTCTCCCCTGCAGAATCACGGTAGAAGAGGGTAAAAAGAGAGGGGGGGCACATAATAGGCGCAAAAAGCAATATAAACAGCAGCTACTGGGTTAACATTAAGTTACTGTGTTATTCCTGGGTTTATAGCGCTGGGGTGTGTGCTGGCATACTCTCTCTCTGTCTCTCCAAAGTGCCTTGTGGGGAAACTGTCTTCAGAAAGGGCATTCCCTGTGTGTGTGGTGTGTCGGTACGCTTGTGTCGACATGTCTGATGAGGAAGGCTATGTGGAAGCAGAGCGGGAGCAAATGAATATGGTGTCTCCGACGACGGCGCCGACACCTGATTGGATGGATATGTGGAAGGTTATAAATGATAATGTTAATTCCTTGCATAAAAGGTTATAAAAAGCTAGAGCCTCGGGACAGTCAGGATCCCAACCCGTGCCTGATCCTATGTCGCAGAGGCCGTCAGGGTCTCAGAAGCGCCCACTGTCCCAAATTGTTGACACAGATACCGACATGGATTCTGACTCCAGTGTCGATTACGATGATGCAAAGTTACAGCCAAACTTGGCTAAATCCATCCGTTATATGATTATAGCAATTAAGGATGTGTTGCACATCACAGAGGAAACCCCAGTCCCTGACAAGAGGGTGCATATGTATGGGGAAAAGAAGCCGGAGGTAACCTTTCCCCCCTCACACGAGCTAAATGAGTTATGTGAAAAGGCTTGGGAATCTCCAGATAAAAAACTGCAGATTTCCAAAAGGATTCTTATGGCGTATCCTTTCCCGCCAACGGACAGGTTACGCTGGGAATCCTCCCCTAAGGTGGACAAAGCTTTAACACGCTTATCCAAGAAGGTAGCCCTGCCGTCACAAGATACGGCTACCCTCAAAGATGCTGCGGATCGCAAACAGGAGGTTACCCTGAAGTCCATTTATACACATTCAGGTACCTTACTGAGGCCGGCAATCGCGTCGGCCTGGGTGTGTAGTGCTGTAGCAGCATGGACGGATACCTTATCTGAGGAAATTGATACCTTAGACAAGGATACTACTGTATATTGTTGACCCTGGGGCATATTAAAGACGCTGTCCTATATATGAGAGATGCTCAAAGAGACATTAGTCTACTGGTTCTAGAATAAATGCTTTGTCGATTTCTACCAGACGGGTCCTGTGGACTCGGCAATGGACAGGTGATACCGACTCAAAAAGGCATATGGAGGTTTTACCTTACAAGGGTGAGGAATTGTTTGGGGAGGGTCTCTCGGACCTGGTCTCCACAGCTACAGCTGGAAAGTCAAATTTTTTGCCATTTATTTCCTCACAGCCTAAGAGAGCACCGTATTATCAAATGCAGTCCTTTCAATCACAAAGAAACAAGAAAGTCCGAGGTGCGTCCTTTCTTGCCAGAGGCAGGGGCAGAGGAAAGAAGCTGCACAACACAGCTAGTTCCCAGGAACAGAAGTCCTCCCCGGCCTCTACAAAATCCACCGCATGATGCTGGGGCTCCACAGGCGGAGCTAGGCCCGGTGGGGGCACGTCTTCGGAATTTCAGCCACAAGTGGGTTCACTCCCAGTTGGATCCCTGGGCAATAGAAATTGTGTCTCAGGGATACAAGCTGGTATTCGAAGAGATGCCCCCTCACCGATACCTCAAATCGGCCCTACCAGCTTCCCCCCACGAGAGGGAAATAGTGTTAACGGCAATTCACAAATTGTATCTTCAACAGGTGGTGGTCAAGGAAGGGGTTATTATTCGACCATGTTTGTAGTCCCGAAACCGGACGGTTCGGTCAGACCCATATTGAATTTAAAATCCCTGAACATATACCTGAAAAGGTTCAAGTTCAAGATGGAATCGCTGAGAGCGGTCATCGCAAGCCTGGAAGGGGGAGATTTTATGGTGTCTCTGGGCATAAAGGATGCATACCTTCATGTCCCCATTTATCCACCTCATCAGGCGTACCTCAGATTTGTGGTACAGGATTGTCATTACCAATTTCAGACGCTGCCGTTTGGTCTCTCCACGGCACCGAGAATATTTACCAAGGTAATGGCGGAAATGATGGTACTCCTGCGGAAGCAAGGGGTCACCATTATCCCGTACTTGGACGATCTCCTCATAAAAGCGAGATCAAGAGAGCAGTTGCTGAACAGCGTCGCACTTTCTCTGGAAGTGTTACGGCCACACGGCTGGATTCTGAATATTTCAAAGTCGCAGTTGGTTCCTACGACTCGTCTGCCTTTCCTGGGCATGATTCTAGACACAGACCAGAAAAGGGTTTATCTCCCGAAAGAGAAAGCTCAGGAACTCATGACACTGGTCAGGAACCTATTAAATCCAAAACAGGTGTCAGTGCATCACTGCACTCGAGTCCTGGGAAAGATGGTGGCATCATACGAGGCCATTCCCTTCGGCAGGTTCCATGCGAGGACCTTTCAATGGGACTTACTGGACAAGTGGTCCGGATCACATCTTCAGATGCATCAGTTAATCACCCTATCCACCAGGGCCAGGGTGTCACTCCTGTGGTGGCTGCAGAGCGCTCACCTTCTCGAGGGCCGCAGATTCGGCATTCAGGACTGGGTCCTGGTGACCACGGACGCAAGCCTCCGAGGTTGGGGAGCAGTCACACAGGGAAGAAATTTCCAAGGTCTGTGGTCAAGTCAGGTGACTTGCCTTCACATCAACATCCTGGAACTAAGGGCCATATACAATGCCCTACGTCAAGCGGAGACCCTGCTTCGCGACCAACCGGTTCTGATTCAGTCAGACAACATCACCGCAGTGGCTCATGTAAACCGACAAGGCGGCACAAGGAGCAGAGTGGCGATGGCGGAAGCCACCAGAATTCTTCGCTGGGCGGAGAATCATGTACAAGCACTGTCAGCAGTGTTCATCCCGGGAGTGGACAACTGGGAAGCAGACTTCCTCAGCAGACACGACCTCTACCCGGGAGAGTGGGGACTTCATCAGGAAGTCTTCGCACAGATTACAAGTCGGTGGGAACTGCCACAGGTGGACATGATGGCATCCCGCCTCAACAAAAAGCTACAGAGGTATTGCGCCAGGTCAAGAGACCCTCAGGCGATAGCTGTGGACGCCCTGGTGACACCGTGGGTGTTCCAGTCGGTCTATGTATTTCCTCCTCTTCCTCTCATACCCAAGGTGCCGAGGATAATAAGAAAAAGAGGAGTGAGAACAATCCTCATTGTTCCAGATTGGCCACGAAGGACTTGGTATCCAGATCTGCAAAAAATGCTCACAGAGGACCCGTGGCCTGTTCCTCTAAGACAGGACCTGTTGCAACAGGGGCCCTGTCTGTTCCAAGACTTACCGCGGCTGCGTTTGACGGCATGGCGGTTGAACGCCGGATCCTAGCAGAGAAAGGCATTCCGGAAGAGGTCATTCCTACGCTGATAAAGGCTAGGAAGGACGTGACAGCTCAAAATTATCACCGTATATGGCGAAAATATGTTGCTTGGTGTGAGGCCAGGAATGCTCCTACAGAGGAATTCCAGCTGGGCCGTTTCCTTCACTTCCTACAGTCCGGAGTGAATTTGGGCCTAAAATTGAGTTCCATTAAGGTCCAGATTTCGGCCCTATCCATTTTCTTTCAAAAGGAGTTGGCTTCTCTACCTGAAGTTCAGACGTTTGTAAAGGGAGTGCTGCATGTTCAGCCTCCTTTTGTGCCTCCAGTGGCACCTTGGGATCTTAACGTGGTGTTAAGTTTCCTGAAATCCCACTGGTTTGAACCACTTAAAACGGTGGAGTTGGAATATCTCACGTGGAAGGTGGTCATGCTATTAGCCTTGGCTTCGGCTAGGCGTGTGTCAGAGTTGGCGGCTTTGTCACATAAAAGCCCCTATCTGGTTTTCCATGTGGATAGAGCAGAATTGCGGACCCGTCCACAATTTCTGCCGAAAGTGGTTTCGTCTTTTCATATAAACCAACCTATTGTGGTGCCTGTGGCTACTCCTGACTTGGAGGATTCCGAGTTGCTTGATGTGGTCAGGGCTTTGAAGGTTTATGTAGCCAGAATGGTTAAGGTCAGGAAAACTGAGTCGTTGTTTATCCTGTATGCATCCAACAAGCTTGGTGCTCCTGCTTCAAAGCAAACTATTGCTCGCTGGATCTGTAACACGATTCAGCAGGCTCATTCTGCGGCTGGATTGTCGCTGCCAAAATCAGTTAAGGCCCATTCCACTAGGGAGGTGGGCTCTTCTTGGGCGGCTGCCCGATGGGTCTCGGCATTACAACTTTGACGAGCGGCTACTTGGTCATGTTCAAACACTTTTGCAAAGTTCTGCAAGTTTGATACCCTGGCTGAGGAGGACCTCTTGTTTGCTCAATCGGTGCTGCAGAGTCATCCGCACTCTCCCGCCCGTTTGGTAGCTTTGGTATAATCCCCATGGTCCTTACGGAGTCCCCAGCATCCACTACGGACTACGAGAAATAGATTTACCGGTAAATAAAATCTTATTATTTGGTACATCCAGAACTTCCTGAACAATTGCTGATAATGTACATACTAAAGGCATAAGAACATCAAGTGGGATACCAGTAGCAACCAAAGTACTAATAACACCATTTCAGAACTAAACTATTTGGGCAGCAAGACCAAATTAAATGCCAGAAACTGCCCTCCGGGAATCCACACTTAGGGCAATACGGACTATGGGTTCCCCCAATGTGGCAAAGTCGCAGTAAAGTAATATAAACCATGTGAATTAGAAAAAACTGTTGTTGATGCCTAAGTGTGGTAGTGGAGAACAGGGGGGTGCCCAGGGCAATTGTCCATATGTCATCAGGAATTAAAGTCTGCCTCCCACTTAAGTTTAAAAGAGCGCAAGGGATCAGAGTGACGTGCCTGTAGTCGGGGCTGCCATCAGAAATTGTTGGGTCCGGGACTGACAAAATAGACAGGGCACTTCCTCCCCAAAAAAAGATTCTGCTGCACCCCTCCACCTTTATGTGATGTCCACCTCATTGTGAGCGTTACGGACCTGCAGGAACAATTCAGAGAACTGATGCACGGGGAAGGCTTAATTTAAGAAGTTCTCTCTGCGCCGCATCAGCCCGCTGTTGTTGTACACACCTGGTGCAGCTCTCCAAGCATCGGCTGTAGGAGCAAAGGGTGGGCCCCTGTATCAGATATGTTTAGCCATTCCCAGAGATGCGCCAACTGTGCAGCATAATAATAATAATAATCATCATCATCATCATCATCATCATATTAAAGGCAGTAAGAGGTAATCCACCAGATGACCTTGATCTAGTTAAAGTATCAAGCTTCAGACGTGCTCTTTTGTTAGTCATCTTAAGGAAGATAATAGACTGTTAATCTGTCTAAAAAATCAGTGAGGGATGTATACTGGTGAATGTTGAAGAGTGTACAGGAGTTTAGGTTGAAAAGCCATTTTAATCAGAATTACTCTACCAATAGCAGTCAACGGCAATTTCCCTCATGTTGCCACCCCACAACTGAGATAAGAGACCTGTGGTGAAATATTTAAGGAAACATACTGCTGAGAATTGTTGGTCGCCCACACCCCTAAATATTTACATGTCTACCCATTTTAACGGAAGAGGGAATAGGGAAGTAAGCGGTGTTTTACTCCTAAGAGGAGTGATGCAGGACTTATCCCAGTTAATTAAAAGACCAGAATAACGACCATATGTGTTAATAATATCAAGGACCCTGTGCATAGACTTGGCATAGTCACGAATAAAAAGCAGTATATCATCTGCATATAATGCAATCCTATCTTCTCTTGTGCCCTTGAATATCATTACTAGCTTGTATCAGGCATGCCAGGGGTTCAATGGCAATAGCAAAAAGAGTAGGAGATAGAGGACACCCCTGCCTCATTCCTCTAGAGAGGGGAAAAGAGTGAGAAACGCAGCCATTTATGGAGATCATAGCAGAGTAAAGTAGTTGTACATACGTAATAAAATTAGGACCAATGCCAAAACTGCACATTGCTTCCCACAGGAATGTCCACTCCACCGAATCAAACGCCTCAGCGGCATCTAGTGAAACAACAATGGAGGTGTGGGCATCCCTACGAGGAACCTGCAGATGGGTAAATAAACGTCTGAGACTTATGGATGTAGACTTGCTGGGCATAAACCATGTTTGGTCAGGGTGAATAATTTGTGTTATAACCTGATTTAATCTAGCAGCTAACACTTTGGCCCGGATTTGAATATCCGTAAGAAGAAGCGATATAGGGCGATAGGAATCAGGGTGCCTAGGACCCTTATCAGGCTTAGGTATGACAACAATCAATGCTTCTCACATGGAGCAAGGAAGTGACCCTTGTTCAAAAATTTGTGTAAGAGCTTATGTAAATGGGGTACAAAAAAAATCCATGTGCTTCTTATACAATTCTGATGGGATTCCATGAAATCCCAAGGCTTTACCACCAGGAGACGCCTTAATAGCGGCTGCAATCTCATCCAGTGTTAAAGGGCCTTCCAAAAAATCATGGGCTTCGCTTGACAAAGAGGACATAGATATACAGTAGTATGCATATAAGCACGCAGCTCATGCAGGCCACAGAATAAACTAGTCTTATATAGCTGTTGATAATATGACACAAATTCGGATGCAATCTCCGGAGATTGTAATAAAACTGAGCCATCCGACCAGTGACGTTCTACCACTGTACCGGTAAAGCGCTCCCCTCACGCAAGACAGGCCAAATAACTACCCGGTCTATCCCCTTTGGCATACAAAGAGTGGGAAGTGTAAACAAGTTTATACCGTAACTTATCTTCCAAATATTCTTTCCATGCTTTCTGAGCAGTCAACCACACTGATTAGAAGTATCCAACCCATCACTCACCTGTACTTTTCATTGATTACCATACTCTATACAGGGCAGTCGAGAGCCAGGCGTGGCCTAATCACAGGAGGTGTGATCATGTACCCTTAGAAAAAAATACTGAATTTTTTTTTATTTTAAGCACCTCCATGGCCACACTGCAGCCCAGTATACAGCAGAGTGTGCTGGGCTGAGGAGAAGAGCTGCTGCTGCTGCTGCTAGGTAAGAGGGAGGTGGCCTGGGCCCCAACTGGACCCTCACTGGGCCCCTCCATCAGATCTGGGCCCGGGTAATTTGTACCCTCTCCCCCCCACTCTCGACACCACTGACTCCATTTACTCCCTGAGAGAAACATACTGTATATTCTGCAGCACAGGTCACACATATCATATGGAACCAACATATAATTCAAAGAAATGCTCTCTTAGGAAACTGGGGGGAAAAACAGGAGAGAGGAGAATATGCAAAAGATAGTGGGAAGAAACAAGACGGCTGGTGATAGGAGACACAAGGACAGAGAGACAATTATAGGACAAAAGTAAGAAAATAAGTGGCCATGTAGGAGAAAGAAAAAAACACAGGAAATTTGTGGCAAGGGAAACAGGGGAAGGAGATGGCGTTATATATAGTGATGAGCGGGTTCGGTTTCTCGGAAACCGAACCCCCCCGAACTTCAGCCTTTTTACACGGGTCCGAGGCAGACTCGGATCTTCCCGCCTTGCTCGGTTAACCCGAGCGCGGCCGAACGTCATCATCCCGCTGTCGGATTCTCGCGAGGCTCGGATTCTATCGCGAGACTCGGATTCTATATAAGGAGCCGCGCGTCGCCGCCATTTTCACACGTGCATTGAGATTGATACGGAGAGGACGTGGCTGGCGTCCTCTCCGTTTAGCTAGAGAGTGAGACACTTGATTTACTGGAGCATTAGGAGTACTCAGAGAGTGCAGAGTTTTGCTGATAGTTATACTAGTGACCACCAGTTTTATTTATTATTTAATATAATCCGTTCTCTGCCTGAAAAAAAACGATACACAGTCACATACCATATCTGTGCTCAGCCTCAGTGTGCTGCATGATAATATCATCTATGTATATCTGACTGTGCTGAGTGCTCACTGCTCACACAGCTTAATTGTGGGGGAGACTGGGGAGCAGTTATAGCAGGAGTACATATTTAACAGTGCACACTTTTGCTGCCAGTGTGACTGACCAGTGACCACCAGTATATTGTCTGCCTGAAAAAGTTAAACACTCGTGTGGTGTTTTTTTTTATTTATTCTATAAACGCATTCTGCTGACAGTGTCCAGCAGGTCCGTCATTCATTATATTATAATATATACCTGCAGTAGTGATATATATATATTTTTTATATCATTATCATCCAGTCTATACTAGCAGACGCAGTACGGTAGTCCACGGCTGTAGCTACCTCTGTGTCAGCAGTCGCTCGTCCATAATTGTATACCTACCTGTGGTGGGGGTTTTTTTTCTATCTTCTTCATACTAGTAGTTTAGGAGTCTGCAGTGCTGACAGTGTCCAGCAGGTCCGTCATTATATAATATATACCTGTCCTGCAGTAGTGATATATATATATTTTTTATATCATTATCATCCAGTCTATACTAGCAGACGCAGTACGGTAGTCCACGGCTGTAGCTACCTCTGTGTCGGCAGTCGCTCGTCCATAATTGTATACCTACCTGTGGTGGGTTTTTTTTTTTCTATCTTCTTCATACTAGTAGTTTAGGAGTCTGCAGTGCTGACAGTGTCCAGCAGGTCCGTCATTATATAATATATACCTGTCCTGCAGTAGTGATATATATATATTTTTTATATCATTATCATCCAGTCTATACTAGCAGACACAGTACGGTAGTCCACGGCTGTAGCTACCTCTGTGTCGGCAGTCGCTCGTCCATAATTGTATACCTACCTGTGGTGGGTTTTTTTTATCTATCTTCTTCATACTAGTAGTTTAGGAGTCTGCAGTGCTGACAGTGTCCAGCAGGTCCGTCATTATATAATATATACCTGTCCTGCAGTAGTGATATATATATATTTTTTATATCATTATCATCCAGTCTATACTAGCAGACGCAGTACGGTAGTCCACGGCTGTAGCTACCTCTGTGTCGGCAGTCGCTCGTCCATAATTGTATACCTACCTGTGGTGGGTTTTTTTTTCTATCTTCTTCATACTTGTAGTTTAGGAGTCTGCAGTGCTGACAGTGTCCAGCAGGTCCGTCATTATATAATATATACCTGTCCTGCAGTAGTGATATATATATATTTTATATCATTATCATCCAGTCTATACTAGCAGACGCAGTACGGTAGTCCACGGCTGTAGCTACCTCTGTGTCGGCAGTCGCTCGTCCATAATTGTATACCTACCTGTGGTGGTTTTTTTTTTTCTATCTTCTTCATACTAGTAGTTTAGGAGTCTGCAGTGCTGACAGTGTCCAGCAGGTCCGTCATTATATAATATATACCTGTCCTGCAGTAGTGATATATATATTTTTTATATCATTATCATCCAGTCTATACTAGTAGACGCAGTACGGTAGTCCACGGCTGTGGCTACCTCTGTGTCGGCAGTCGCTCGTCCATAATTGTATACCTACCTGTGGTGGGGTTTTTTTTTCTATCTTCATACTAGTAGTTTAGGAGTCTGCAGTGCTGACAGTGTCCAGCAGGTCCGTCATTATATAATATATACCTGTCCTGCAGTAGTGATATATATATATTTTTTATATCATTATCATCCAGTCTATACTAGCAGACGCAGTACGGTAGTCCACGGCTGTAGCTACCTCTGTGTCGGCAGTCGCTCGTCCATAATTGTATACCTACCTGTGGTGGGTTTTTTTTTTCTATCTTCTTCATACTAATAGTTTAGGAGTCTGCAGTGCTGACAGTGTCCAGCAGGTCCGTCATTATATAATATATACCTGTCCTGCAGTAGTGATATATATATATTTTTTATATCATTATCATCCAGTCTATACTAGCAGACGCAGTACGGTAGTCCACGGCTGTAGCTACCTCTGTGTCGGCAGTCACTCGTCATCCATAAGTATACTAGTATCCATCCATCTCCATTGTTTACCTGAGGTGCCTTTTAGTTGTGCCTATTAAAATATGGAGAACAAAAATGTTGAGGTTCCAAAAATAGGGAAAGATCAAGATCGACTTCCACCTCGTGCTGAAGCTGCTGCCACTAGTCATGGCCGAGACGATGAAATGCCATCAACGTCGTCTGCCAAGGCCGATGCCCAATGTCATAGTACAGAGCATGTAAAATCCAAAACACCAAATATCAGTAAAAAAAGGACTCAAAAATCTAAAATAAAATCGTCGTCGGAGAAGCGTAAACTTGCCAATATGCCATTTACCACACGGAGTGGCAAGGAACGGCTGAGGCCCTGGCCTATGTTCATGGCTAGTGGTTCAGCTTCACATGAGGATGGAAGCACTCAGCCTCTCGCTAGAAAAATGAAAAGACTTAAGCTGGCAAAAGCACAGCAAAGAACTGTGCGTTCTTCGAAATCACAAATCCACAAGGAGAGTCCAATTGTGTCGTTTGCGATGCCTGACCTTCCCAACACTGGACGTGAAGAGCATTATTATTATTATTACATTTTATTTATAGGGCGCCACAAGTGTTTCGCAGCGCCGTACAAAGGACAGTACAGGGAGACAAAACTTAGCATAACAGTAAATAAATAACAAAAATGGAGTGCAGGTAACAAAGAGCAACACAGTTCTCACAACATAATACAGCTAAGATGTAAGTAGCGAAGGAGTAATCATTGTACTACTTGGGGCTGGCGGCCATAGCTAGAGATGAGCCTTTACCAGGGGGAGAGAAAGCAGGTAAAGATGGTCGCTGAGTGAAATGTGTCAAGAAGAGGACAAGAGGAAGGAGGGCCCTGCTCTGAAGAGCTAACAATCTAGTGGGGAGGGGCAACAGACAGATGACATGAGGTACAAGCAAGCAGGTAGAAGCCCGATAGTGGTATGCGAGCAAAGCAGAGATGTCCAAGGCATGGGGCAGGGGGATGGAGGAGCAGCCTAAGGACTAGGTTATGCATTGGAGGGGTACGCTTTGATAAATAGGTGGGTTTTCAATGCCCGTTTGAAGCTTTGCAAGGTCGGGGAGAGTCTAATGGAGCGGGGGAGCGCATTCCACTGAAGGGGTGCAGCACGGGTAAAATCCTGAACTCGTGCATGGGAAGCAGTGATCAAGGCAGAGGAGAGGCGACGGTCATCAGCCGACCGTAGTGGGCGGGAGGGAGTATGAAGGGAGAGGAGGTTGGAGATGTAGGGAGCAGTGGAATTAGAGATGGCCTTGTATGTGAGGGTGAGGAGTTTGAAGAGGATTCTGTAGGGGAATGGGAGCCAGTGTAGATTTTGTTGAAGGGGAGTGGCAGAAGTGGAGCGGCGGGAGAGGAAGATGAGCCTAGCTGCAGAGTTGAGGACAGATTGGAGGGGAGCGATGTGGGAGCAAGTGAGGCCAGCGAGGAGCACATTGCAGTAGTCAAGTCGTGAGATGACCAGTGAGTGGATGATAAGTTTAGTTGCACTCTGGGAGAGAAATGGCCTGATGCGCGCAATGTTGCGTAGCTGGAACCGACATGATTGCGCCAGAGCTTGGATGTAGGGTGCAAAGGAGAGGGAGGAGTCAAGAGTAACACCCAGGCAGCGGAGTTGGGGAACAGGGGAGATGATAGTGTTGTCAACAGTGATAGAGATATTTGTAGGGGGTGTTGCTGTGGCTGGGGGAAAGATAATAAGTTCAGTTTTATCCATGTTGAGCTTCAGAGAGCGCTCAGACATCCAGGAGGAGATGGCAGAGAGGCAGCTGGAGACCTGAGAGAGGACAGTGGGGGACAGATCAGGAGAGGAGAGGTAGAGTTGTGTGTCATCAGCATAGAGGTGGTATTGAAGGCCAAATGAGTTAATGAGCGCACCCAGGGAAGAGGTGTAGAGGGAGAACAGAAGGGGGCCTAGGACAGAACCCTGAGGGACACCAACAGGAAGGATGGAAGGGTGTGAGGTGGTTCCGGAGGCAGACACAGAGAAGGAGCGGTTAGTGAGGTATGAGGTAAACCAGTCAAGGACGGTGCTAGAGAGGCCAACATTTTGAAGTGTGCGGAGGAGGAGAGGGTGATCCACGGTGTCAAAGGCAGCAGAGAGGTCCAGAAGGATGAGCAAAGAGAAGTGGCCCTTGGATTTGGCCGAAAGCAGGTCACTGGTGACTTTCACCAGGGCAGTCTCGGTGGAGTGGAGTGGGCGAAAGCCAGATTGTAGTGGATCAAGGATGGAATGGTCAGAGAGGTAGCTTGTGAGACGGCTGTAGACCAGTCGTTCAAGTAGTTTGGAGGCGAAAGGGAGAAGAGAGATGGGGCGGTAGCTAGTGAGTGATGAAGGGTCGAGGTTGGCTTTTTTGAGAATAGGGGACACCAGAGCATGTTTGAAGGGTGCAGGAAAGATGCCAGTAGAGAGCGATAGGTTAAAGAGGTGAGCAAGGTGGGAGCAGGCAGTGGGGGGGAGGGAGCGGAGAAGACGGGAGGGGAGGGGGTCCAAGTGGCAGGTTGCCCCCTGCAAGTGCTGGAAGGAGCACCCGCAGTCCAGTTCCTGATAGTCAGATTGAAGATGTCAGTGTTGAAGTACACCAGGATGAGGAGGATATGGGTGTTGCTGGCGCTGGGGAGGAAATTGACCAGGAGGATTCTGATGGTGAGGTGGTTTGTTTAAGTCAGGCACCCGGGGAGACACCTGTTGTCCGTGGGAGGAATATGGCCATTGACATGCCTGGTGAAAATACCAAAAAAATCAGCTCTTCAGTGTGGAAGTATTTCAACAGAAATGCGGACAACATTTGTCAAGCCGTGTGTTGCCTTTGTCAAGCTGTAATAAGTAGGGGTAAGGACGTTAACCACCTCGGAACATCCTCCCTTATACGTCACCTGCAGCGCATTCATCATAAGTCAGTGACAAATTCAAAAACTTTGGGCGACAGCGGAAGCAGTCCACTGACCAGTAAATCCCTTCCTCTTGTAACCAAGCTCACGCAAACCACCCCACCAACTCCCTCAGTGTCAATTTCCTCCTTCCCCAGGAATGCCAATAGTCCTGCAGGCCATGTCACTGGCAATTCTGACGAGTCCTCTCCTGCCTGGGATTCCTCCGATGCATCCTTGCGTGTAACGCCTACTGCTGCTGGCGCTGCTGTTGTTGCTGCTGGAAGTCGATGGTCATTCCAGAGGGGAAGTCGTAAGACCACTTTTACTACTTCCACCAAGCAATTGACTGTCCAACAGTCCTTTGCGAGGAAGATGAAATATCACAGCAGTCATCCTGCTGCAAAGCGGATAACTGAGGCCTTGGCATCCTGGGCGGTGAGAAACGTGGTTCCGGTATCCATCATTACTGCAGAGCCAACTATAGACTTGTTGGAGGTACTGTGTCCCCGGTACCAAATACCATCTAGGTTCCATTTCTCTAGGCAGGTGATACCGAAAATGTACACAGACCTCAGAAAAAGAGTAACCAGTGTCCTAAAAAATGCAGTTGTACCCAATGTCCACTTAACCACGGACATGTGGACAAGTGGAGCAGGGCAGACTCAGGACTATATGACTGTGACAGCCCACTGGGTAGATGTATGGACTCCCGCCGCAAGAACAGCAGCGGCGGCACCAGTAGCAGCATCTCGCAAACGCCAACTCTTTCCTAGGCAGGCTACGCTTTGTATCACCGCTTTCCAGAATACGCACACAGCTGAAAACCTCTTACGGCAACTGAGGAAGATCATCGCAGAATGGCTTACCCCAATTGGACTCTCCTGTGGATTTGTGGCATCGGACAACGCCAGCAATATTGTGTGTGCATTAAATCTGGGCAAATTCCAGCATGTCCCATGTTTTGCACATACCTTGAATTTGGTGGTGCAGAATTATTTAAAAAACGACAGGGGCGTGCAAGAGATGCTGTCGGTGGCCAGAAGAATTGCGGCACACTTTCGGCGTACAGGCACCACGTACAGAAGACTGGAGCACCACCAAAAACGCCTGAACCTGCCCTGCCATCATCTGAAGCAAGAAGTGGTAACGAGGTGGAATTCAACCCTCTATATGCTTCAGAGGTTGGAGGAGCAGCAAAAGGCCATTCAAGCCTATAAAACTGAGCACGATACAGGAGGTGGAATGCACCTGTTTCAAGCGCAGTGGAGAATGATTTCAACGTTGTGCAAGGTTCTGCAACCTTTTGAACTTGCCACACGTGAAGTCAGTTCAGACACTGCCAGAGTGAGTCAGGTCATTCCCCTCATCAGGCTTTTGCAGAAGAAGCTGGAGACATTGAAGGAGGAGCTAACACAGAGCGCTTCCGCTAGGCATGTGGGACTTGTGGATGGAGCCCTTAATTCGCTTAACAAGGATTCACGGGTGGTCAATCTGTTGAAATCAGAGCACTACATTTTGGCCACCGTGCTCGATCCTAGATTTAAAACCTACCTTGGATCTCTCTTTCCGGCAGACACAAGTCTGCAGGGGTTCAAAGAACTGCTGGTGAGAAAATTGTCAAGTCAAGCGGAACGCGACCTGTCAACATCTCCTCCTTCACATTCTCCCGCAACTGGGGGTGCGAGGAAAAGGCTCAGAATTCCGAGCCCACCCGCTGGCGGTGATGCAGGGCAGTCTGGAGCGACTGCTGATGCTGACATCTGGTCCGGACTGAAGGACCTGACAACGATTACGGACATGTCGTCTACTGTCACTACATATGATTCTCTCCCCATTGAAAGAATGGTGGAGGATTATATGAGTGACCGCATCCAAGTAGGCACGTCACACAGTCCGTACTTATACTGGCAGGAAAAAGAGGCAATTTGGAGGCCCTTGCACAAACTGGCTTTATTCTACCTAAGTTGCCCTCCCACGAGTGTGTACTCCGAAAGAGTGTTTAGTGCCGCCGCTCACCTTGTCAGCAATCGGCGTACGAGGTTACATCCAGAAAATGTGGAGAAGATGATGTTCATTAAAATGAATTATAATCAATTCCTCCGTGGAGACATTGACCAGCAGCAATTGCCTCCACAAAGTACACAGGGAGCTGAGATGGTGGATTCCAGTGGGGACGAATTGATAATCTGTGAGGAGGGGGATGTACACGGTGATATATCGGAGGATGATGATGAGGTGGACATCTTGCCTCTGTAGAGCCAGTTTGTGCAAGGAGAGATTAATTGCTTCTTTTTTGGTGGGGGTCCAAACCAACCCGTCATTTCAGTCACAGTCGTGTGGCAGACCCTGTCACTGAAATGATGGGTTGGTTAAAGTGTGCATGTCCTGTTTATACAACATAAGGGTGGGTGGGAGGGCCCAAGGACAATTCCATCTTGCACCTCTTTTTTCTTTCATTTTTCTTTGCGTCATGTGCTGTTTGGGGAGTAGTTTTTGGAAGGGCCAGCCTGCGTGACACTGCAGTGCCACTCCTAGATGGGCCAGGTGTTTGTGTCGGCCACTAGGGTCGCTTAGCTTACTCACACAGCTACCTCATTGCGCCTCTTTTTTTTCTTCTTTGCGTCATGTGCTGTTTGGGGAGTAGTTTTTGGAAGGGCCAGCCTGCGTGACACTGCAGTGACACTCCTAGATGGGCCAGGTGTTTGTGTCGGCCACTAGGGTCGCTTAGCTTACTCACACAGCTACCTCATTGCGCCTCTTTTTTTTCTTCTTTGCGTCATGTGCTGTTTGGGGAGGGTTTTTGGAAGGGCCAGCCTGCGTGACACTGCAGTGCCACTCCTAGATGGGCCAGGTGTTTGTGTCGGCCACTAGGGTCGCTTAGCTTACTCACACAGCTACCTCATTGCGCCTCTTTTTTTTCTTCTTTGCGTCATGTGCTGTTTGGGGAGTAGTTTTTTGAAGGGCCAGCCTGCGTGACACTGCAGTGCCACTCCTAGATGGGCCAGGTGTTTGTGTCGGCCACTAGGGTCGCTTAGCTTACTCACACAGCTACCTCATTGCGCCTCTTTTTTTTCTTCTTTGCGTCATGTGCTGTTTGGGGAGTAGTTTTTGGAAGGGCCAGCCTGCGTGACACTGCAGTGCCACTCCTAGATGGGCCAGGTGTTTGAGTCGGCCACTAGGGTCGCTTAGCTTACTCATACAGCTACCTCATTGCGCCTCTTTTTTTTCTTCTTTGCGTCATGTGCTGTTTGGGGAGTAGTTTTTTGAAGGGCCAGCCTGCGTGACACTGCAGTGCCACTCCTAGATGGGCCAGGTGTTTGTGTCGGCCACTAGGGTCGCTTAGCTTACTCACACAGCTACCTCATTGCGCCTCTTTTTTTTCTTCTTTGCGTCATGTGCTGTTTGGGGAGTGTTTTTTGGAAGGGCCATCCTGCGTGACACTGCAGTGCCACTCCTAGATGGGCCAGGTGTTTGTGTCGGCCACTTGGGTCGCTTATCTTAGTCACACAGCTACCTCATTGCGCCTCTTTTTTTCTTTGCGTCATGTGCTGTTTGGGGGGGGGGGTTTTGGAAGGGCCATCCTGCGTGACACTGCAGTGCCACTCCTAGATGGGCCAGGTGTTTGTGTCGGCCACTTGGGTCGCTTATCTTAGTCACACAGCTACCTCATTGCGCCTCTTTTTTTCTTTGCGTCATGTGCTGTTTGGGGGGTGTTTTTTGGAAGGGCCATCCTGCGTGACACTGCAGTGCCACTCCTAGATGGGCCAGGTGTTTGTGTCGGCCACTTGGGTCGCTGAGCGTAGTCATCCAGCGACCTCGGTGCAAATTTTAGGACTAAAAATAATATTGTGAGGTGTGAGGTGTTCAGAATAGACTGAAAATGAGTGGAAATTATGGTTATTGAGGTTAATAATACTTTGGGATCAAAATGACCCCCAAATTCTATGATTTAAGCTGTTTTTTAGTGTTTTTTGAAAAAAACACCCGAATCCAAAACACACCCGAATCCGACAAAAAAAATTTGGTGAGGTTTTGCCAAAACGCGTTCGAACCCAAAACACGGCCGCGGAACCGAACCCAAAACCAAAACCCGAAAAATTTCCGGTGCTCATCACTATATATAGACCATAAATAGTGGTTTGAAGCTGAAACTTTCTCAGATTCATAATGATATAATTCCACCCTTGCAGACTGGAAAAAGGTAAAAGTGAGGGAATTGATGTGGGAAAACATCAGTGAAGATGGATGTTGTGCAGTGGAAATAGATGCAATATTTAGTGGAGTGACCAAGGGTTTAGCTATTCAGGGCCGGCAACAGAAATCTTGGGGCCCCATACAGTTATATCACTGGGGCCCCCTCAGATTATATATATATAATAAGAATTTACTTACCGATAATTCTATTTCTCGTAGTCCGTAGTGGATGCTGGGAACTCCGTAAGGACCATGGGGATTAGCGGCTCCGCAGGAGACTGGGCACAAAAGTAAAAGCTTTAGGACTACCTGGTGTGCACTGGCTCCTCCCCCTATGACCCTCCTCCAAGCCTCAGTTAGGATACTGTGCCCGGACGAGCGTACACAATAAGGAAGGATTTTGAATCCCGGGTAAGACTCATACCAGCCACACCAATCACACCGTACAACCTGTGATCTGAACCCAGTTAACAGCACGATAACAGAGGAGCCTCTGAAAAGATGGCTCACAACAATAATAACCCGATTTTTGTAACAATAACTATGTACAAGTATTGCAGACAATCCGCACTTGGGATGGGCGCCCAGCATCCACTACGGACTACGAGAAATAGAATTATCGGTAAGTAAATTCTTATTTTCTCTGACGTCCTAGTGGATGCTGGGAACTCCGTAAGGACCATGGGGATTATACCAAAGCTCCCAAACGGGCGAGAGAGTGCGGATGACTCTGCAGCACCGAATGAGAGAACTCCAGGTCCTCCTCAGCCAGGGTATCAAATTTGTAGAATTTAGCAAACTTGTTTGCCCCTGACCAAGTAGCTGCTCGGCAAAGTTGTAAAGCCGAGACCCCTCGGGCAGCCGCCCAAGATGAGCCCACCTTCCTTGTGGAATGGGCTTTTACAGATTTTGGCTGTGGCAGGCCTGCCACAGAATGTGCAAGCTGAATTGTGCTACAAATCCAACGAGCAATAGTCTGCTTAGAAGCAGGAGCACCTAGCTTGTTGGGTGCATACAGGATAAACAGCGAGTCAGATTTTCTGACTGCAGCCGTCCTGGAAACATATATTTTCAGGGCCCTGACTACGTCCAGCAACTTGGAGTCCTCCAAGTCCCTAGTAGCCGCAGGTACCACAATAGGCTGGTTCAAGTGAAACGCTGAAACCACCTTAGGGAGAAATTGAGGACGAGTCCTCAATTCTGCCCTGTCCGTATGAAAAATGAGGTAAGGGCTTTTATAGGATAAAGCCGCCAATTCTGAGACACGCCTGGCTGAAGCCAGGGCTAACAGCATTACCACTTTCCATGTGAGATATTTTAAGTCCACAGTGGAGAGTGGTTCAAACCAATGTGATTTTAGGAACCCCAAAACAACATTGAGATCCCAAGGTGCCACTGGAGGCACAAAAGGAGGCTGTATATGCAGCACCCCCTTGACAAACGTCTGAACTTCAGGAACTGAAGCCAGTTCTTTCTGGAAGAAAATCGACAGGGCCGAAATTTGAACCTTAATGGACCCTAATTTTAGGCCCATAGACAGTACCGTTTGCAGGAAATGCAGGAAACGACCCAGTTGAAATTCCTCTGTAGGGGCCTTCCTGGCCTCGCACCACGCAACATATTTACGCCAAATACGGTGATAATGCTGCACGGTTACATCCTTCCTGGATTTGATCAGGGTAGGGATGACTTCATCCGGAATGCCTTTTTCCTTCAGGATCCGGCGTTCAACCGCCATGCCGTCAAACGCAGCCGCGGTAAGTCTTGGAACAGACAGGGTCCCTGCTGGAGCAGGTCCTTTCTTAGAGGTAGAGGCCACGGGTCCTCTGTGAGCATCTCTTGAAGTTCCGGATACCAAGTCCTTCTTGGCCAATCCGGAGCCACGAGTATAGTCCTCACTCCTCTCCTTCTTATGATTCTCAGTACCTTGGGTATGAGAGGCAGAGGAGGGAACACATACACTGACTGGTACACCCACGATGTTACCAGAGCGTCCACAGCTATTGCCTGAGGGTCCCTTGACCTGGCGCAATACCTGTCTAGTTTTTTGTTGAGGCGGGACGCCATCATGTCCACCTTTGGTTTTTCCCAACGGTTCACAATCATGTGGAAGACTTCTGGGTGAAGTCCCCACTCCCCCGGGTGGAGGTCGTGTCTGCTGAGGAAGTCTGCTTCCCAGTTGTCCACACCCGGAATGAACACTGCTGACAGTGCTATCACATGATTTTCCGCCCAGCGAAGAATCCTTGCAACTTCTGTCATTGCCCTCCTGCTTCTTGTGCCGCCCTGTCTGTTTACGTGGGCGACTGCCGTGATGTTGTCTGACTGGATCAGCACCGGCTGACCTTGAAGCAGAGGTCTTGCTAGGCATAGAGCATTGTAGATGGCCCTTAGCTCCAGGATATTTATGTGAAGTGATGTCTCCAGGCTTGACCACAAGCCCTGGAAATTTTTTCCCTGTGTGACTGCTCCCCAGCCTCTCAGGCTGGCATCCGTGGTCACCAGGACCCAGTCCTGAATGCCGAATCTGCGGTCCTCTAGAAGATGAGCACTCTGCAACCACCACAGGAAAGACACCCTTGTCCTTGGTGACAAGATTATCCGCTGATGCATCTGAAGATGCGACCCGGACCATTTGTCTAGCAGATCCCACTGGAAGGTTCTTGCGTGGAATCTGCCGAATGGGATTTCTTCGTAAGAAGCCACCATCTTTCCCAGGACCCTTGTGCATTGATGCACTGAGACTTGGCCTGGTTTTAGGAGATTTCTGACTAGTTCGGATAACTCCCTGGCTTTCTCCTCCGGGAGAAACACCTTTTTCTGGACTGTGTCCAGGATCATCCCTAGGAATAGAAGTCGTGTCGTCGGGATCAGCTGCGATTTTGGAATATTGAGAATCCAACCGTGCTGGCGTAGCACTATCTGAGATAGTGCTACTCCGACTTCCAACTGTTCCCTGGATCTTGCCCTTATCAGGAGATCGTCCAAGTAAGGGATAACTAAAACTCCCTTCCTTCGAAGGAGTATCATCATTTCGGCCATTACCTTGGTAAAGACCCGGGGTGCCGTGGACAATCCGAACGGCAGCGTTTGAAACTGATAGTGACAGTTCTGTACCACAAACCTGAGGTACCCTTGGTGAGAAGGGTAAATTGGGACATGTAGGTAAGCATCTTTGATGTCCAGAGACACCATATAGTCCCCTTCTTCCAGGTTTGCAATCACTGCTCTGAGTGACTCCATCTTGAATTTGAACCTTTGTATGTAAGTGTTCAAGGATTTTAGGTTTAAAATTGGTCTCACCGAGCCGTCCGGCTTCGGTACCACAAATAGTGTGGAATAGTACCCCTTTCCCTGTTGTAGGAGGGGTACCTTGATTATCACCTGTTGGGAATACAGCTTGTGAATGGCTTCCAATACTGCCTCCCTGTCTGAGGGAGACGTCGGTAAAGCAGACTTTAGAAAACGGCGAGGGGGAGACGTCTCGAATTCCAATTTGTACCCCTGAGATACCACCTGAAGGATCCAGGGGTCCACTTGCGAGTGGGCCCACTGCGCACTGAACTTCTTGAGACGGGCCCCCACAGTGCCTGAGTCCGCTTGTAAAGCCCCAGCGTCATGCTGAGGACTTTGCGGAGGCGGGAGAGGGCTTTTGTTCCTGGGAACTGGCTGTTTGCTGCAGCCTTTTTCCTCTCCCTCTGCCACGGGGCAGAAATGAGGCGCCTTTTGCCCGCTTGCCCTTATGGGGCCGAAAGGACTGCGCCTGATAATACGGCGTCTTCTTAGGTTGAGAAGCTACCTGGGGTAAAAATGTGGATTTTCCAGCAGTTGCCGTGGCTACCAGGTCTGATAGACCTACCCCAAATAACTCCTCCCCCTTATAAGGCAATACTTCCATGTGCCTTTTAGAATCCGCATCACCTGACCACTGCCGCGTCCATAAACCTCTTCTTGCAGAAATGGACAGCGCGCTAACTCTTGATGCCAGTCGGCAGATATCCCTCTGTGCATCACGCATATATAGAAATGCATCCTTCAAATGCTCTATAGTCAGTAATATACTGTCCCTATCTAGGGTATCAATATTTTCAGTCAGGGAATCCGACCATGCCAGGCTCGCACTGCACATCCAGGCTGAGGCGATTGCTGGTCGCAGTATAACACCCGTGTGAGAGTATATACATTTTAGGATATTCTCCAGCTTTCTATCGGCAGGTTCCTTTAGGGCGGCCGTATCAGGAGAGGGTAGTGCTATCTGTTTAGACAAGCGTGTGAGCGCTTTATCCACCCTAGGGGATGTTTCCCAACGTGCCCTATCCTCTGGCGGGAAAGGGTACGATGCCAATAACCTTTTAGGAATTATCAGTTTTTTATCGGGGGAAACCCACGCCTCATCACACACTTCATTTAATTCCTCGGATACAGGAAAAACTACAAGCAGTTTTTTCTCACCAAACATAATACCCTTTTTAGTGGTACTTGTATTATCAGAGATATGTGTGATACCCTGAAACTGCAGCCCAAATCAACTGTGGCACTACAGGTGCCAGCATGACTTTAATAAAAGTAAAATGTTTGCTGGAGTTGCATAGCACTGTGCCAGCAGCCTACGGCTTGCAGCACAGAAGGAGTTAACAGCACAGCTCATAGCTATACAGATTAGTCTGCAAAATGCAAAGGGCATGACTCACTCATTTGCAGACTCAGAGCGGGAAACTGAGAGCGGGAAACACAGAGCGGGAAATCCCAGATAGAATGTGTACCTGGGAATGCTGGGTTATAAAAAGGTTGTCCTGCAGCAGCCGAGGGAGAGGCCAGTCAGTGAGGACAGGACAGTCAGTGAGGAGAGTGAGCAGACAGTGAGGTGGATTAGCCAGAAAGATGTAGCCCCAGTGAGGGCTCCCCACATGTTTAGGTGGGGAGTGATGCCAGCCACAGCAAAGCACTTGATGACAGAGGGAGACATCGCAGTGTGAGAGCAGCAGTATGCAGAATCCAGCGAAAGGGTGATGCCAGGAGAAAAGTGTGCTAATGGTGCGAGTCTCAAGAGGTATCTGGGTGAAGTGGTCGGAAGCCACGCGGCGTGAGTAAGCGCCCCCATGGAAAAGTATCTCGAGAGGTATCTGGGTGAAGTGGTCGGAAAGCCACGCGGCGTGAGTAAGCGCCCCCAAGGAAAAGAATCCTCGCAAAGTAAGAGAGAGAGAGACGGTCACCTGATGTGTAGCACTACTGGTCACAGAATGCCCTGGTACGTAATGCTGTTTGCCATGTATATGCCGCTGCGACTAAGCGATGCGCTGGAGGGGGTGCCCTGATGTGTGATCCACTGTAACTTATGCTTTGTGCTGGAGGAGTGTTCACAAGTTATCCCTGCAATATCCCTGTTTGATGTTTAAATAAACTTTATGCTGTTTATCTGAGATGGCCTGGCGCCCAATTCTTTATGCGCTGCACCGACACCTGTAGTCCACACCCACAATGTACTTGTATGTAAAGACCTGATTCTTCAGGGGACCCTCTGGTAACTGTGCCTGAACCCATGACAAGCCGGGGCAAGGTAAGGGTGATGTACTATACACAGTGACTGTAGATCTTGCATACCTAATACTAGTGGGCTATCACATATGCAATACATTTTTCATTGCTTCAATCATGTAACGTGTGGCCCTGGTGGAAGTCACGTTTGTCTCCTCATCATCGACACTGGAGTCTGTATCCGTGTCTGTGTCTGCCATTTGAGGTAACGGGCGTTTTAAAGCCCCTGATGGCGTTTGAGACCCCTGGACAGGCACAAGCTGAGTAGCCGGCTGTCTCATGTCGTCAACTGTCTGTCGTAAAGAGCTGACACTGTCACGCAATTCCTTCCATAAGCTCATCCACTCAGGTGTCGACTCCCTAGGGGGGTGACAACTGTATAATAGGCAATTGCTCCGCCTCCATCTCATTTTCCTCCTCAAACATGTCGACACAATCGTACCGACACACCGCACACACACAGGGAATGCTCTGATAGAGGACAGGACCCCACTAGCCCTTTGGGGAGACAGAGGGAGAGTATGTCAGCACACACCAGAGCGCTATATATAGACAGGAATACCACTATAAATGTGCTTTTCCCTTTATAGCTGCTGTTGTTATCACACTGCACCAAATTAGTGCCCCCCTCTCTTTTTTACCCTTTTCTGTAGTGCAGGACTGCAGGGGAGAGTCAGGGAGACGTCCTTCCAGCGGAGCTGTGATGGAAAATGGCGCCCGTGTGCTGAGGAGATAGGCTCCGCCCCCTTCTCGGCGGCCTTTTCTCCCACTTTTTTGGTGAGTTCTGGCAGGGGTTAAAATACATCCATATAGCCCTGGGGGTTATATGTGGTGTATTTATGCCAGCCAAGGTGTTTTACATTGCTGCTCAGGGCGCCCCCCCCTAGCGCCCTGCACCCTCAGTGACCGGAGTGTGAAGTGTGCCTGAGTAACAATGGCGCACAGCTGCAGTGCTGTGCGCTACCTTGTTGAAGACAGATGTCTTCTGCCGCCGCTTTTTCCGGACCTTTTCTTGCTTCTGGCTCTGTAAGGGGGCCGGCGGCACGGCTCTGGGACCGAGCTCCGAGGCTGGGCCTGTGTTCGGTCCCTCTGGAGCTAATGGTGTCCAGTAGCCTAAGAAGCCCAATCCACTCTGCATGCAGGTGAGTTCGCTTCTTCTCCCCTTAGTCCCTCGATGCAGTGAGCCTGTTGCCAGCAGGTCTCACTGAAAATAAAAAACCTAAAACTAAACTTTCACTAAGAAGCTCAGGAGAGCCCCTAGTGTGCACCCTTCTCGGCCGGGCACAAAAATCTAACTAAGGCTTGGAGGAGGGTCATAGGGGGAGGAGCCAGTGCACACCAGGTAGTCCTAAAGCTTTTACTTTTGTGCCCAGTCTCCTGCGGAGCCGCTAATCCCCATGGTCCTTACGGAGTTCCCAGCATCCACTAGGACGTCAGAGAAATATATATATATATATATTATTCATTATTCATTAAAGCGCAACAGAATTTGCGTTATATAAGAAACTGTTAAAATAAATATATATATATATATATTTATATATTTATATTTATACAATGTCTCTCCCCAATGACTCCATGATCCATTCCCAGCTCCTCCAGCCCATCCTAAAGCTCTGTATCCCATCACCAAGCCACTCTTACCCCGGTGGAGAGACTCACCTGTGCTGCACTCCCCAGACCAGAACAGCAGACCCCACAAGAAGAGGCCAATGCCGGGCACAGGAACACTGGCCAGCGGAGCTGCTGCCATGTCCTGTAACTACCTGCAAGAGAGCAGAACCCGGAAGAGCGGGCGCACAGTCACTTTGTGTGAGAGGCTCCTGTCACTCTGAGGCTGTGGCCACACCGCCTACAGCTCGCTGCTCATTTTAGACAAGACGGCTCACATCCCTGCCGGGTACTTATCAGCATATACTTAGGGCCCCTCTGATCCTTGGGGCCCGGTACAGTTGTCCCCTTTGTACCCCCCTGTCGCCGGCCCTAGCTATAGTACTGTAGGTGCAGCTGCTATGGGGCCCAGCCGCCTCCTACTCAGTTATACTGCCTGCAGCGTCTCCGTCCTCACCTCCTCCAAGCATTAGTATATATATACAGTATCTGTCAGCACTTTATTTACTCGCTATAAGAACCTTACTACTACACACTGAGGACCCACATGTCTCCTGCAAGAGCCCTATCACCAGGCTAATTTAATAGCAAATCATGGCTTTCTTATATACCTTTTATACAATTAGGATTAGGGAGACAGTATAATTTTTTATTTTCAATTATAATTTTCATTTATAATGCTTACTATGGGGGTAATTCAGAATTGATCGCAGCAAATTTGTTAGCAGTTGGGCAAAACCATGGCCCTCATTCCGAGTTGATCGGTCGCAAGGCGAATTTAGCAGAGTTACACACGCTAAGCCGCCGCCTACTGGGAGTGAATCTTAGCTTCTTAAAATTGCGACCGATGTATTCGCAATAATGCGATTACTAACTACTTAGCAGTTTCAGAGTAGCTCCAGACTTACTCTGCCTGTGCGATCATTTCAGTGCTTGTCGTTCCTGGTTGACGTCACAAACACACCCAGCGTTCGCCCAGGCACTCCCACCGTTTCTCTGGCCACTCCTGCGTTTTTTCCGGAAACGGTAGCGTTTTCAGCCACACGCCCCTGAAACGCCGTGTTTCCGCCCAGTAACACCCATTTCCTGTCAATCACATTACGATCGCCGGAGCGAAGAAAAAGCCGTGAGTAAAAATACTTTCTTCATAGTAAAGTTACTTGGCGCAGTCGCAGTGCGAACATTGCGCATGCGTACTAAGCGGATTTTCACTGCGATGCGATGAAAAATACCGAGCGAACAACTCGGAATGAGGGCCCATGTGCACTGCAGGGGGGCAGATATAACATGTGCAGAGAGAGTTAGATTTGGGCGGGTTATTTTGTTTCTGTTCAGGGTAAATACTGACTGCTTTATTTTTACACTGCAATTTAGATTTCAGCTTGAACACACCCCACCCAAATCTAACTCTCTCTGCACATGTTACATCTGCCCCCCCCTGCAGTGCCCATGGCCCCTCATTCCGAGTTGATCGGTCGCAAGGCGAATTTAGCAGAGTTACACACGCTAAGCCGCCGCCTACTGGGAGTGTATCTTAGCATCTTAAAATTGCGACCGATGTATTCGCAATATTGCGATCACAAACTACTTAGCAGTTTTAGAGTAGCTCCACACTTACTCTGCCTGTGCGATCAGTTCAGTGCTTGTCGTTCCTGGTTTGACGTCACAAACACACCCAGCGTTCGCCCAACCACTCCCCCGTTTCTCCGGCCACTCCTGCGTTTTTTCCGGAAACGGTAGCGTTTTCAGCCACACGCCCATAAAACGCCGTGTTTCCGCCCAGTAACACCCATTTCCTGTCAATCACATTACGATCGCCGGAGCGATGAAAAAGCCGTGAGTAAAAATACTTTCTTCATAGCAAAGATACTTGGCGCAGTCGCAGTGCGAATATTGCGCATGCGCACTAAGCGGAATTTCACTGCGATGCGATGAAAAATACCGAGCGAACGACTCGGAATGAGGGCCATGGTTTTGCCCAACTGCTAACAAATTTGCTGCTGCGATCAACTCTGAATTACCCCCTATATACTAATCACCATAGACTTAATTATATATGTTAACTAAGCAAACAGATACTGCAATCATGAGATAATTTACAGTCATAATGGTAATTTGCATATATGCAAATTAATTTGCAGTTTAGCTATAGGGGCCCTGTGAAAATGTTGCTATGGTTCCTGCATAGGTCTTGCTACGCCCCTGGGAGTGGCAGTAGGGACCGGCATTGCTGTGGGTATTTCTTGCAACCTTCTGTACTGTACTGTAACTGCCTCATCTGATGCACCTTTCTATTACAACATGATTACTGTAGGTGTGTGTATGTTAAGCTACTTACATAAATCTGTAGTAAGTTCTGTGTGCGCTATGTTCTCCAAAGATATTTAATTTTGGCAGGGCCGTTACTAGGTGTGTGCCGATGGTGCCTTGCCCACAGTGCAACTACACTGAAGGCGCACCATCTGGCGGCGTTATAATCAGTGAGGTAGTAGTGAAATTCCCACTGGCCGCCGGTGCCTGTCATTTGGTGGTACACAGCCCCCCCCCCCCCGTGCGGTAATTCCGCCTGTGAGACCTTCCGCAGCCTCTGCAATGGAGAGAGACTGGGAGCGCTACTGCAGCCGCTAGCTCCCATATATGAGTGACTGCGCAGCCTCTGCAACGGAGAGGGAGCGCTACTGCAGCCACCAGTTCCCGTATATGAGCGTCTGTGCCTGGCAGGGCTGGATGCCGGATCGCCCCCACAGGTGACTGAGACACACACTCCTCACTCACTCCCTGCCTATGGTGTAGAAAAGAGGGGGCTCTGTTGCTGTAATATGTAAAAAAAAAAAAAAGGAAAAAAGGGGGACTCTGCTGCCTAATGTGTAAAAAAGGGGGACTCAGCCTGCCTAATGTGTAAAAATGGGACTCTGCTGCTGTAATGTATAAAAAGGGAGACTCTGCTGTCGTACTGTGTAAAAGGGGGACTCTGCCTGCCGTAATGTGTAAAATGGGACTCTACCTGCGGTACTGTGTAAAAGGGGACTCTACCTGCCGTACTGTATAAAAGGGGGACTCTACCTGCTGTACTGTATAAAAGGGGGACTCTACCTGCCTAATGTGTAAAAGGGGACTCTGCTGCCATACTGTGTAAAAGGGTGACTCTATCTGCCTAATGTGTGAAAGGGGACTCTACCTGCCGTACTGTGTAAAAGGTAGCTCTGCCTGCCGTAACGTGTAAATGGAAGCTTTGTGGCCACACCCCTTCCTCATGAAACCATGCCCCTATATTTTTGGTGCGCACCTAAGGCGCGCATTGGCCCTGTTTTGTATATGGTGGTTGTGGTGGGGTGCGCCGATGCTGTTTCTTGCACACAGCACAAAAATGTCTACTTACAGCACTGAATTTTGGATCACTGGTCCGTATTCTAATTATGCTGTCAGTTTGCTCTGCAACTATTACTAGCATGCCACAGACTTTATCTATTGTTTATCTTTTTTAGCTTTTTAGAAAGTGCCAACGGGTATATACTGCATTTATTACCAGACTCAGATTATAGCAAGGCAACCCAGCCTCCACAATTGGACTTCCTGCCACATTGCACTAAATAGTTTGTATTTCAATCAACCAGGAAAAGATGGAAGAATTTTGTCTTACAGGTAGAACAGAAAATAATAAAGTCATTACTTGCTATTCGTTTTGTAGAATGGCTCTATTGTGCACTATCAAACAGAGGAATTTGTTACGCAGTAATAGAAAAACACACATTGATCTATTCAATAAGGTCTGATCAATTTGTATACTAATGTAGATCTGAATTTGTATCTAGTGCTTGGGACTTAAGGTTATTGCACATATGCAGACAACTTAAACTTAAATATAACAGCCTATTTTTGGTGATTCCCAGCACTAAAAGCAATCCAAAGGACTATGAGATTGACCAGATTGTCCAGCATCCATCGCCCTACCCACAGGAACCAGCAGTTTTTTAAGACCACGTTCCCAGTGTCAAAGTCAGAAAAATATCACGTTACACACTGCCATATTTGCACCTCATGCGTGTCGCTGCTGCGAGTGCATGAGCTCTCCCGTGCGTGTGCATACTCGCTGCTGCGTGCACCCGCAGGCGCGCGGTGTGCGCATTTACGGTAAAGTTTGTGTGCGTCTGGCGGGCGACTCGTTCGTACTATATTTTAACTATATAATGTATTTTGTAGATTATGGTCCCTTTGATAGAATCTGAAAGTTTAGTTAATGTAGCATGTTCATAGACAAAGAGATCCCTCTTTGTTTGATACGAAGGGTCAGACAGAGGTTATACAGTGGTGTTTAGTATCCATCGGAAGAGTATTTAATTAGCAATATTCCGGTGTTGGTTTGAAGCAGATTAATCGCTCGTGCGAATAGTTATGGACATAAGAAGTTTATGGACATTTGCTATTATTTGCACTTTATTATCCATGCGGCGGGAAACCCAGTTTCCCACCCACCTGAGCAGTTGGAAATAGTCACAGCCCACCTGTATGAATCAACCTATGACCTTTTGTTATAATGCGAAGACGAATTCCTGTGTCCAATGAACAATAAGAATATAGGGACCATTGTACTGTATTATGTGTAGGGTATAAAAGGACAAGCCGATCTGGGCCAGCTCTCTATTCTCTTCAACGGTTCTCATTGCTGATAATCGGGAGCTGGATATCCAGAGGCGCATGCGATTGTTTCCCTTGAGCGTAAGTTTCTCCGCAATCATATTATCTTTATTGTTATTGTGAGCCATATCTCTCTCTCTCTCTCTCTTCTCCCCTTTTCTCTCTCTTTTCCTCTTAAATTGTTATTGTACTGTTATTGTATTTTAAGTGTAGTTATCTGGTTAGTTAGTCTATGTTATATTGGTAGTGTATGACTTGTATTGTATTATTCTTTTGCAAATAGAACGTTCATATAAGGTGTTAGAACCTAAGATCGGTATCTGTGTATTTCTTATATTTCTAAGTATTCTCTGAGCGTCGGAGACGCTCGTACAGCTTTTAAGTTAATAAGGTTACACTGTGTTACATTTACACCCTATCACTACACCAAGGTTTACTGCATAATACATTGTTTTATGGTATAGTTATAAAGGTTTTACACTGTGAGCGTCAGCGCCGCTTGTGATCTCCTCGTGGTCCCGAGCGTCCGCTACGCTAATAGCGAATCATTACGGTAGTCGGCAGCCTATAGCGTGCCTGCCTGTGATCTCTTGGCCGTGAGCGAACGCGACGCTTGAGCGTCTCGACTACGGCTAAGCGATTGTTACGCAACGTGCGTACCCTTACGGTATTCCATACGCCAATAGCGTACTGTGTTCTTTGACCTCTTAAAGGGTTTTAAGTAAGATAAATATTTAGCTTTATCAATTGGCGGCTCGTCCGTCCTTCACATATCTGTACTAGGTAATTTCAGCAGACATTATCCATCAGCAAAGAGCGGGAGATCATATTCCTCGTAGTGCTGCCTGGATAAGCGTCTGCTTCGCTTAGTAAAGGGTGCTGAAGGAATCCGGAACCGGAGGTAAGAACAACACGCTAGTGTCTTTTAAAACTGTTTTTTTCTGTTTTGCGTACGCACACACGCACGCATATATCTGCATTTCTTTTTCATTCGTGTATTTTCATATCACTCTCCTGTTTGCCATTTTATAATTGATAAACGTGCTAAGAGAGATTTGTCGCTATTAACAGTTAAAAAGTAAAAGTAATACATTAAGGGGTAAATTGTAAAGCACGCACACAGCTCTGCCTAAGGATACAAGGAGAGACCGGTGTGGTGCTCGGTAGATGATCGAGGATCACCTACATTGATAAACGTGTTAATTGTGTTACGGTGGATATTTGCTTTGCGTACACGTGTCTCTAACAAAAGGCTGAGACCCGCGTGCGCAACCCAAAGGCCGACGTACGCAGCGTATATTACGCAACGGAGCGTCTGGGTACGCCCACGTAACAAATCACACGATAGTGTTATTTTAAACAGGCGAAAAGGTGGCAACGCGATAAATAGCGCAAGTCAATTTTAGTGTCCGAAATTTAAGCTAATAGATCCTTCTCCAATTTACGACTCATCTGGTCTAAAGGGAAGAGATTTCTGCGCAGAAATAGAAACAAAAGTAAAGTGTACATGTGGTGAGTGAGTGTTTGCATATATAAGTTTCTACAATTTTTGGGATTGAACCACAGGAAATCATCAAGTTCTCGTGAGGTACATACGTGTAAGTGACATATATGGTGGCTAGGGAGGCATCCCTTGTTAAACATATAAAGAGCATTAGAGTGTAGCAGACCAGGAGGTCATACTGTAGCAGACCAGGAGGTCCGGAACAGACCAGGAGGTCTAGGTACAGCAGACAAAGAAGTCCGCTATAGAGACAAGTAGCCCAACACCAGGAAGGGTTGGTGCGGAACCCATATAGGCCATAAAGCTCAGGCTGAAGGAATTCGCAGCTGCTAAATTTCGATTCCACTGGTCGCTCCGCACATAAGATTAGTTGCTTATGTGCTGAACGATTGTACCGCACGTAATTGTGTGCATTAGTTAGTAATCTGACCCAGTACCATTTGCGTACGGAAGGGGTCATAAACGCTATTTGTACATTCTAACGTGATTTGTGTAATTTTTTATTTTTTAAGGGAAGTTCGCTGGTCACTCAGGAATTATCCAACAACCAACAGTTACTGGAAAGGGTTAATGCTCTTCGGATCACACTCGCATGTTCCAGTAAACAAAGGTTCATAGGGGCCCTGGGTCGAGTACGCCAGCGCTAAAACAGTGTGTGGGCGTATTGGTCGGCGTGGGCGAGTGAGTGGGGTACTCGGTAAACCGCCACCGTCAGCCTATCTTGAACATCTTGGTTTTTGTAAGGGTTCGCTGAAGACCCTGATATAAAGGTCAGAGGTAGTGCAAGCAACACCTGCAAGCTATGGGGGCCAGTTGTTCAGGTAGGGGGCGATCAACCTCGGTTCGGGTTGATTTAGTAAACCGACCAATCGGGTCGGCAAGGTATGTAATGTGTGAAAAATACGGTTCACACACAGAGGTTTTATGTGATGAATGGGAAAGAATGACTGTACATGATGGGGAGAAGTTCCCAAGAGTAGGCAGCTTTAGCCCAGATGTGTTACTAAATCTAAGGAGGAGGATATGTCTCATTAAATCAACAAAGAGACGGATCAAACATTATGATTATTTACAGTTATGGCAACAGGAGGGTGAAATACAGAGAGGATTGGCTCAGGCGGCGGGATCTAACCCTATCAGGAAACTGATAGCCACAGCACCACCGCCACCTTACATAACGGGAGAGAAATTGGTTGCGGAGAATGACGCACTAGGGTGCAATAAACAGGCACTTAGCAACTGTATAAATGTTAAGGATAATATTAATAAGTTAACTAATACAAGTATTAACCCATGCAAGTTGTACCCTGTTTTAAACTTTCCCAAGGAGTGTGATCAAGAGGACGAATCGACAACAATATCGGCGCACTCTCTAGCAGCCACCATATCAGAAACAACAGTAGGCACGGCCCAACCCGTAAGATTAGTATCAAAGGCCCCTAGCGGAGGGACAGGTGAGGTCGTATGAACGGGTAAGTACGGTACCATACACTATGCTGAAACCATTTCACCACAGGCTGTAGAATCTACTCAGAATGATATTATTAAACTTAATCCCGTTAGGGTAATAGCAGTGCCAAATGGAAAAACGGACACTACAGGAGTCACTCCTGTCAGAAACATTGCCATGCACTGCCCGTTTACCCGAATGGAATTAAGAGCAATAGTGTCTGAATTCCCTGATCCTAGGAAAATAAGATTTTACTTACCGATAAATCTATTTCTCGTAGTCCGTAGTGGATGCTGGGGACTCCGTCAGGACCATGGGGAATAGCGGCTCCGCAGGAGACAGGGCACAAAAGCAAGCTTTTAGGATCACATGGTGTGTACTGGCTCCTCCCCCTATGACCCTCCTCCAAGCCTCAGTTAGGTACTGTGCCCGGACAAGCGTACACAATAAGGAAGGATCTTGAATCCCGGGTAAGACCCAAACCAGCCACACCAATCACACCGTACAACTTGTGATCTGAACCCAGTTAACAGTATGATAACAATGAAGTAGCCTCTAAAAAAGATGGCTCACAACAATAATAACCCGATTTTTGTAACAATAACTATGTACAAGTAATGCAGACAATCCGCACTTGGGATGGGCGCCCAGCATCCACTACGGACTACGAGAAATAGATTTATCGGTAAGTAAAATCTTATTTTCTCTAACGTCCTAGTGGATGCTGGGGACTCCGTCAGGACCATGGGGATTATACCAAAGCTCCCAAACGGGCGGGAGAGTGCGGGTGACTCTGCAGCACCGAATGAGAGAACTCCAGGTCCTCCTCAGCCAGGGTATCAAATTTGTAGAATTTTACAAACGTGTTCCCCCCTGACCACGTAGCTGCTCGGCAAAATTTTAAAGCCGAGACCCCCTCGGGCATCCGCCCAAGATGAGCCCACCTTCCTTGTGGAATGGGCATTGACAGATTTTGGCTGTGGCAGGCCTGCCACAGACTGTGCAAGCTGAATTGTACTACAAATCCAACGAGCAATAGTCTGCTTAGAAGCAGGAGCACCCATCTTTTGGGGTGCATACAATATAAACAGCAAGTCAGACTTTCTGACTCCAGCCGTCCTGGAAATATATATATATATATATATATTTTTAGGGCCCCGACAACGTCTAGCAACTTGGAGTCCTCCAAGTCCCTGGTAGCCGCAGGCACCACAATATGTTGTTTCAGGCGAAACGCTGACACCACCTTAGGAAGAAACTGGGGACGAGTCCGCAGTTCTGCCCTGTCCGAATGGAAAAACAAATATGAGCTTTTTTTTTTTAAGACAAAGCCCCCAATTCTGACAATCGCCTGGCCGAGGCCAGGGCCACAACATGGTCCCTTTCCATGTGAGATATTTCAAATCCACAGATTTGATCGGTTCAAACCAATATGATTTGAGGAATCCCAACACTACGTTGAGATCCCACGGTGCCACTGGAGGCACACAAGGGGCTGTATATGCAATACTCCCTTGACAAACGTCTGGACTTCAGGAATTGAAGCCAATTTTTTCTGGAAGAAAATCTACAGGGCCGAAACTTGAACCTTAATGGACCCCAATTTGAGGCTCATAGACACTCCTGTTTTCAGGAAGTGCAGAAATCGACCTAGTTGAATTTTTTTTTTTTTTTTCGTGGGGCCTTCCTGGCCTCACCCACGCAACATATTTTCACCACATGTGGTGATAACGTTGTGCGGTCACCTCCTTCCTGGCTTTGACCAGGGTAGGTATGACCTCTTCCGGAATGCCTTTTCCCTTAGGATCCGGCGTTCAACCGCCATGCCGTCAAACGCAGTCGCGGTAAGTCTTGGAACAGACAAGGTCCCTGCTGGAGCAGGTCCTTTCTTAGAGGCAGATGCCACGGTTCCTCTTGGAACAGACATGGTTCTTGCTGAAAGCAAATCCCATCTTAGCTCCCGAGGCCATTAGTCCTCTGTGAGCATCTCTTGAAGTTCCGGGTACCAAGTCCCTCTTGGCCAATCCGGAGCCACGAGTATAGTTCTTACTCCTCTACGTCTTATAATTCTCAATACCTTGGTTATGAGAAGCAGAAGAGGGAACACATACACCGACTGTTACACCCACGGTGTTACCAGGACGTCCACAGCTATCGCCTGAAGGTCTCGTGACCTGGCGCAATACCTGTCCCGTTTTTTGTTCGGGCGGGACGCCATCATTTCCACCTTTGGTCTTTCCCAACGGTTCACAATCATGCGGAAAACTTCCCGATGAAGTTCCCACTCTCCCGGGTGGAGGTCGTGCCTGCTGAGGAAGTCTGCTTCCCAGTCGTCCACTCCCGGAATGAACACTGCTGACAGTGCTATCACATGATTTTCCGTCTAGCGAAAAATCCTTGCAGTTTTGACCACTGCCCTCCTGCTTCTTGTGCCGCCCTATCTGTTTACGTGGGCGACTGCCGTGATGTTATCCCACTGGATCAATACCGGCTGACCTTGAAGCAGAGGCCTTGCTAAGCTTATAGCATTACAAATTTGCTCTTAGCTCCAGTATATTTATGTGGAGAGAATTCTCCAGACTTGATCACACTCCCTGGAAATTTTTTCCCTGTGTGACTGCTCCCCAGCCTCTCAGGCTGGCCTCCGTGGTTACCAGCATCCAATCCTGAATGCCGAATCTGCGGCCCTCTAGAAGATGAGCACTCTGTAATCACCACAGGAGAGACACCCTTGTCCTTGGATATAGGGTTATCCGCTGATGCATCTAAAGATGCGATCCGGACCATTTGTCCAGCAGATCCCACTGAAGAGTTCTTGCGTGAAATCTGCCGAATGGAAGCGCTTCGTAATAAGCCACCATTTTTTTACCAGGACTCTTGTGCAATGATGCACTGACACTTTTCCTGGTTTTAGGAGAATCCCGATTAGCTCGGATAACTCCCTGGCTTTCTCCTCTGGGAGAAACACCCTTTTCCTGGACTGTGTCCAGAATCATCCCTAGGACCAGCAGACGTGTCGTCGGAACAACTGCGGTTTTGGAATATTTAGAATCCACCCGTGCTGTCGTAGAACTACTTGAGATAGTGCTACTCCGACCTCCAACTGTTCTCTGGACCTTGTTCTTATCAGGAGGTCGTCCATTTTCTTTGAAGACGAATCCTCATTTCGGTCATTACCTTGGTAAAGACCCGGGGTGCCTTGGACACTCCAACGGCATCGTCTGAAACTGATAGTGACAGTTCTGTACCACGAACCTGAGGTACCCTTGGTGAGAAAAGCAAATTTTGGGACATGGAGGTAAGCATCCCTGATGTCCCGGGACACCATATAGTCTCCTTGTTCCCAGTTCGCTATCACTGCTCTGAGTGACTCCATCTGGATTTGAACCCTTGTAAGTGTTCAAATTTTTCAGATTTAGAATCGGTCTCACCTAGCCTTCTGGCTTCAGTACCACCCTATAGTGTGGAACAATACCCCTTTCCTTGTTGTAGGAGGGGTAATTTTATTATCACCTGCTGGGAATACAGCTTGTGAATTGTTTTCAATACTGCCTCCCTGTCGGAGGGGGACATTGGTACAGCAGACTACAGGAACCTGCGAGGGGGGAAACGCCTCGACATTCCAATCTGTGCCCCTTTGATACTACTTGTAGGATCCAGGGGTCCTGTACGGTCCCAGCGTCATGCTGAGAACTTAGTAGAAGCGGTGGAGGGCTTCTGTTACTGGGAATGGGCTGCCTGCTGCAGTCTTCTTCCCTTTCCTCTATCCCTGGGCAGATATCTTATAGGGACGAAAAGACTGAGGCTGAAAAGACGGTGTCTTTTTCTGCAGAGATGTGACTTAGGGTAAAACACGGTGGATCTTCCAGCAGTTGCCGTGACCACCAGGTCCCATGGACCGACCCCAAATAACTCCTCCCCTTTTATACGGCAATACATCTTTGTGCCGTTTGGAATCTGCATCCCCTGACCACTGTCGTGTCCATAAACATCTTCTTGCAGATATGGACATCGCATTTACTCTTGATGCCAGAGTGCAAATATCCCTCTGCGCATCTCGTATATATAGACATGCATCCTTTAAATGCTCTATAGTCAATAAAATACTGTCCCTGTCAAGGGTATCAATATTTTTAGTCAGGGAATCCGACCAAGCCACCTCAGCTCTGCACATCCAGGCTGAGGCGATCGCTGGTCACAGTATAACACCAGCATGTGTGTGTATACTTTTTAGGATATTTTTCTGATAAGCATGTGAGCGCCTTATCCACCCTGAGGGGTGTTTCCCAATGCGCCTTAACTTCTGGCGGGAAAGGGTACACCGCCAATAATTTTCTATCGGGGGAAACCCACGCATCATCACACACTTCATTTAATTTATCTGATTCAGGAAAAACTACAGGTAGTTTTTTCACCTCACACATAATACCCTTCTTTGTGGTACTTGGAGTATCAGAAATATGTAACACCTCCTTCATTGCCCTTAACGTGTGGCCCTAAAGGAAAATACGTTTGTTTCTTCACCGTCGACACTGAAATCAGTGTCCGTGTCTGGGTCTATGTCGACCGACTGAGGTAAATGGGCGTTTTTACAAGCCCCTGACGGTGTCTGAGACGCCTGGACCGGTACTAATTTGTTCGCCGGCCGTCTCATGTCGTCAACCCACTTGCAGCGTGTTGACATTATCACGTAATTCCATAAGTAAGCCATCCATTCCGGTGTCGACTCCCTAGAGAGTGACATCACCATTACAGGCAATTTGCTCCGCCCCCTCACCAACATTTTCCTCATACATGTCGACACACACGTACCGACATACAGCACACACATAGGGAATGCTCTGATAGAGGACAGGACCCACTAGCCCTTTGGGGAGACAGAGGGAGAGTTTGCCAGCACACACCAAAATGCTATAATTATACAGGGACAACCCTTATATAAGTGTTCCTCCCATATAGCATTTAATATATATGTATATCGCCAAATCAGTGCCCCCCCTCTCTGTTTTAACCCTGTTTCTGTAGTGCAGTGCAGGGGAGAGCCTGGGAGCCTTCCCCTCAGCCTTTCTGTGAGGGAAAATGGCGCTGTGTGCTGAGGAGAATAGGCCCCGCCCCCTTTTCGGCGGGCTTCTTCTCCGGAGATTGTGAAGTCTGGCAGGGGTTAAATACATCCATATAGCCTCAAGGGCTATATGTGATGTATTTTTCGCCATACAGGTATTCTACATTGCTGCCAGGGCGCCCCCCCCCCCGCGCCCTGCACCCTCCGTGATCGCTGTGGGAAGTGTGCTGACAGACAATGGCGCACAGCTGCAGTGCTGTGCGCTACCTGAGGAAGACTGAAAAGTCTTCTGCCGCCTGGTTCCGGACCTCTTCAATCTTCAGCATCTGCAAGGGGGTCGGCGGCGCGGCTCCGGGACGAACCCCAGGGCGAGACCTGTGTTCCGACTCCCTCTGAAGCTAATGGTGTCCAGTAGCCTAAGAATCCAATCCATCCTGCACGCAGGTGAGTTGAAATTCTCTCCCCTAAGTCCCTCGATGCAGTGAGCCTGTTGCCAGCAGGACTCACTGAAAATAAAGAACCTAAAAACTTTTTCTAAGCAACTCTTTAAGAGAGCCACCTAGATTGCACCCTTCTCGGACGGGCACAAAAACCTAACTGAGGCTTGGAGGAGGGTCATAGGGGGAGGAGCCAGTACACACCATGTGATCCTAAAAGCTTGCTTTTGTGCCCTGTCTCCTGCGGAGCCGCTATTCCCCATGGTCCTGACGGAGTCCCCAGCATCCACTAGGACGTTAGAGAAAGATCTAGTTGCTAGCCAGAAATACATCAGAGACCTAGGGAACACTGTAGAGCCCAATAACAAAGACTGGCAGATATTGCTGAGGGCATGTTTACCCTCCAATGTCGACCCAGAACGGTTCTTAGCTGACTGTAAATTAGATGGAGAGGTACCCCTTACGGATGTGTACAACTCAGACAATGTAAAGAGGATAAATTTACAGTTGAAGGAGTATTTTCCAGCTGTAGTCAAATGGAATAGAATTTTCTCCATTAAACAAAAAGAGACAGAAACAGCTGCTGATTATTTTCATCGGGCACTACTAGAAATGGCAAAATACACAGGCATAGAAGACATTAAGACCAATGCAAATCATAGAGAAGTAGCAGTATCTGTGTTAATGGATGGTTTAAAAGAGGTATTGAAAGCAAGAGTACAGACCACGCAACCATGTTGGCGAGGTCTGTCGGTGGCTACTTTGAGAGAGGCCGCTATTGATCACGATCGAAATATCACCAGACACAGGGAGTCACAAGGTGATAAGTTAATGGCCGTAAGTATACAGGCTTTGACCACAAGGCAACCTTCGTATAAACCTCCGACCCCTGTGGGTAAGTCAAATGTGGTAACTTGTTATTTTTGTCATAGACAGGGACACATGGGCCCTCATTCCGAGTTGATCGGTCGCAAGGCGAATTTAGCAGAGTTACACACGCTAAGCCGCCGCCTACTGGGAGTGAATCTTAGCTTCTTAAAATTGCGACCGATGTATTCGCAATATTGCGATTACTAACTACTTAGCAGTTTCAGAGTAGCTTCAGACTTACTCTGCCTGTGCGATCATTTCAGTGCTTGTCGTTCCTGGTTGACGTCACAAACACACCCAGCGTTCGCCCAGGCACTCCCACCGTTTCCCCGGCCACTCCTGCGTTTTTTCCGGAAACGGTAGCGTTTTCAGCCACACGCCCCTGAAACGCCGTGTTTCCGCCCAGTAACACCCATTTCCTGTCAATCACATTACGATCGCCGGAGCGAAGAAAAAGCCGTGAGTAAAAATACTTTCTTCATAGTAAAGTTACTTGGCGCAGTCGCAGTGCGAACTTTGCGCATGCGTACTAAGCGGATTTTCACTGCGATGCGATGAAAAATACCGAGCGAACAACTCGGAATGAGGGCCATGGCACGAGACTGTAGAGCGAAAAATTCACAAAAATCATACCAACCCCCTAGACAACGACATGACACACGAAATTGGGATCAGGGTCCGCAGAGACGGAGTTATGAGCCACATACAGGGGAAACAAAAAGATATCCCCCAAAAGGAGACTGGCAAGCTTCTGGCAGTTCCCATTTAACCCCTTCTCAAGTAGTTGCTGCCAGCGGGATTCAGGGAGGTCACCATACCCAATAGGGGTGTGGCCACACCTGTAATCTGCAGCCAGTGAAATTGATTGCAAGCCTTGGAAGTGAACCCGAGGTCACAATTGATGTAGCTGGTAAATCATTAAACTTCCTTGTAGATACGGGGGTGGCCAAATCAGTGATAAATTCGACAGTGGGCATGAGAACCACTGGTAAGACAATTCCAGCCATGGGAGTAACGGGAGTAGTCCAGCACTACCCTGTCAGCAAACCAGCAGAGATTACAATAGGGCCTTTGCATACCAAGCATTCCTTTTTGCTGGCAGCATCGGCACCGACTAATCTCCTGGGAAGAGATTTATTGTGTAAAATGGGGTGCGTCATTTATTGTACTCCTGAAGGTGTATTCTTAGACATACCTGAGAATAACGCTCAGGAAGTACGAGACATGTTAGACTCCCCATCAAAATTAATGACACATACCGTTATGACAAACAGGACTCCATCCCAAGTAGAAGAAATGACATCCCAAATACCAGAGTCACTTTGGACAAAAGATGGACAAGACACTGGATTAATGGCAAACGTAGCTCCAGTAGTTGTACAAGTAAAAGATGGTAGGATAGCTCCAAAAATCCCACAATACCCTCTGAAGCCAGAGGTGGAGTTAGGAGTATACCCAGTAATAGAGCGCTTGCTACAACAGGGCATTCTGGTAAGAACATCCAGCACTGCCAATAGTCCCATCTTCCCTGTGAAAAAGTGTGGGGGGAGGGGTTACAGGCTAGTGCAGGATCTAAGGGGGATTAACAAAATAGTTGAGAGTCAATTCCCCGTAGTGCCAAATCCAGCTGTCATCCTTATGCAGATCCCTCCCACTGCGAAATTTTTCACTGTTATTGACCTCTGCTCCGCTTTCTTCTCGGTACCTCTGCACCCTGACAGCCAATATTTGTTTGCATTTACATACAGAGGAGTCCAATACACATGGACTCGATTACCACAAGGTTTCATAGACAGTCCAAGCATATTTTCCCAGGCTTTGCATGATTGTTTACAGTCTTTCCAACCAGAGAGTGGATCAATATTGATACAGTATGTGGATGATTTACTACTACTGTGTTCAGATTCATTGGAAGCGTCCCTGAAGGATACGAAACAGCTCTTGTTTCATCTTTCAGACACAGGACACAAGGTTTCCAAAGACAAGTTGCAATTATGCCAGCCTAAAGTAAAATATCTGGGACACTGTCTAACACAAGGACTGAGACACCTGACCGCTGATAGAATTCAAGCAATTAGAGACATGACTCTGCCACAAACCCAGCAACAAATCAGAACATTTTTAGGAATGTGTGGGTATTGCCGTAACTGGATCCCAGGGTTTTCCATTCTAGCATTACCTTTGCAGGAGATGGTTTCATCAAACAAACCTGATCGGATTTCGCATACAGACGAATCCGAGATGGCATTTGAGAAACTCAAACAGTGCCTAACGCAGGCACCAGCATTAGGTATGCCAGACTATGGGAAACCCTTTGAGCTGTACGGAACAGAAAGTGCTGGTTGCGCGGCAGGCGTCCTAACCCAAAAGCACGGTGATGCCAGCAGGCCGGTAGCATACTACAGCGCTCAGCTAGATACGGTAGCGCGATCCCTCCCCACATGCTTGCGAAGTGTTGCTGCGATAGCATTGCTAGTAACGAAAAGCGAAGATGTAGTGCTAGGACACAACCTCACAATCCATACACCACATGCAGTGTCAGCCTTGCTAAATTCTGCCCAAACCAGGCACGTCTCATCAGCGCAGTTTACAAGATGGGAATTGGCACTAATGGCCCCGTAAACATCACCATAAGGAGATGCAGTGCATTAAATCCTGCAACATATCTCCCAGGTGTGCCTGCACAGGCACAAAGGGTGGAGGATGAGAGCTATGGGGAAGGAGGATTTAATACAAAGGATGACATGCATGATTGTATGGAATATTTGACCCAAAATTTCACGGCAAGGCCTGACATCAGTGACAACCCACTGGAAGATGTAGATCTTACTTTCTACACTGACGGTAGTTGTCACAGACAGTCGGACTCGGTAGACTTGTGTACTGGATACGCAGTCGTAGATGACCAAGGCACCATAGAAGCAGAACCGCTAGGCCCACCTCACTCAGCCCAGGTTGCTGAACTGGTTGCCCTAACCAGAGCATGTGAATTGGCTAAGGGCAAGTCAGCCAATATCTACACCGATTCTAGATACGCCTTCGGGGTAGTCCATGATTTCGGAGCCCTATGGCGCCTCAGAAATTTCATGACGGTAGCTGGTACACCGGTAGCGCATGCAGCTCACATCAAAAGGCTTCTAACAGCGATACAGGAACCCGACAGAGTGGCTGTTATCAAGTGTAAAGCACACACATATAGCCAGGACCCAGTATCACTTGGTAACAGTCGAGCAGACGAAGCTAAGTTAGCAGCCGGTACCCCCAGACAGACAGACACCACACAACTGATGGTATTTAATACCATCAACACACAGAAGTTGTGTGAAATGCAAAATTTGTGTTCCACACAGGAAAAGGCAGTCTGGAAGGCAAAAGGATATGGCCAGGAGTCCTCAGGACTCTGGACGGATGGACAAGGTAAACCAGTGGCACCCAGAGCATACCTTTCATGTTTAGCTGAAGCAGCACACGGGCTGACTCATCTGGGCAAGGAGGGAATGTGCAAGTTGGTAAGAGCATATTGGTGCGCCCCAGGATTTTCATCCCATGCAGGTAAGAGAGCGATGTCATGCCTTACCTGTTTGAGGAAGAATATCGGAAAGGCAATACCAACAGAACCATCTCATATCCCACCTACAGGCGGCCCTTTTCAGGTAATACAGATTGACTTTATACAATTACCCCCTTGTCGAAATTTGAAATATGTACTTGTTTGTATAGATGTATTCTCAAATTGGGTCGAAGCATTTCCTGCAGCCACAAATACCGCTATGTTTACTGCTAAGAAAATTGTGCAGGAATTTGTATGTAGATACGGTATCCCTAGAATAATTGAAAGTGATAGGGGTACCCATTTTACAGGTGATGTCTTTCAAGGAATGTGTAAGTTGATGGGAATTGATAGTAAGCTGCACACTCCATACCGCCCCAGGCGAGTGCAAAGGTGGAAAGAGTGAACAGCACTATTAAAAATAAACTGAGTAAAGTTATGGCAGAAACAGGATTGACATGGCCAGAAGCTTTACCCATTGTACTATACAGTATCAGAACCACTCCCAGGTCCCCTCTTAATCTGTCCCCCTTTGAAATCTTGTTTGGTCGACAACCGCATGTTATGATTAACCCTCAGGATGATTTGAAGTGTAACAATGAAGTGACTGTAAAATACCTGGTTAACATGAGTAAACAGCTAAGGAATCAAAATGATAATTTGAAGTTGGTGATTCCTGATTTGCCAGATAGTAATTGTCATGACATTGAACCTGGGGATAATGTAATGATACGGAATTTTCTACGCTCAGGTTGCCTTATTGACAGATGGGAAGGACCATACCAAGTCTTATTGACTAGCACTACAGCATTGAAGGTTGCCGAGAGAGAGACTTGGGTTCATTCGTCCCATTGTAAGAAGAATGCTGATCCAGAGAGGTCCCGTGATAAAGAACAGACGGTAGAGGAAGTTGTATCACTGGAGCGTCTGTTTCAGGAGGACTGAGGCGGCACCTGAGCTTTGAAAATCATAAGATCGGAAGCAGTTGTCGATCCCCTGTTCCCTTTTATTGTTTTCTCCACTTCCCATCCCATCTCCCTCAATTATTTTTTCCCCCTTCTTACTTTTCTCCGTTTCCTCCTATAAGATGGACTTGCCCCAAGAGACTGTGATCCGGATTTTCCTGTTAACCATGATGTTGACCAGAGCAGTCTGTTCCGGCGAGAGTACCATGGAGGTCGAGAGAGGTTCTGGAATGGGTTCTGATGACAAAGATGGAGGCGTAGTTTTCCAAGAACAACATAATCAACAAGTAAAGGCGAGTATCAGAAAACGATCCGATAGCATTGACAATAGAAGGAATTGTGAAGGATTGTTAGCTGAGGAGAACTGTATCTGTAGGCTCTGTGACAGTGTAGTTGAGGATGGGTGTATCAAGAAATGCCAATCCAGTTTTAATATCCACATGGACCGGCATCCATTGAGTGACTATCACTCCTTAGTGGGTAAAGTGTTAAATCAGACAGATTGTTGGGTATGCTCTCAAGTACCTCAAGGCCATAGTAAATCAGGCTTAGTACCATTCCCTTTAACGGTAGGGGAGGTACTTGAGCTAAGTGGTGGGAGGCCGGTGGACAGGAGGTTTAATATCTCCAGTCCTCCTAGTTTGAAGCTCCACCAATATCATGTGGATAGATCCCTAATATGTTTTAACATTTCCAATCCCCGAAAGCCGGGAAATTGGGAAGTGTCATGGAGTAACCAAACCATGACCTTTTCATATAGAGCAGATAGAATGCCTACAGATACAGAGCTTATACGCCACATAGCCGGTAGGGAAAAATCTTTCCGATATAGGTATACCCTAGGAAGTAGGTCCATGAGAGTTGGAGAGGTATCACCAGGATACTGTGCACATATCATACAAACTGATACGTGTAGTAAACAGATGGGAGAACTAGGGTTAGGAAATTTCATATGGAAAATGTGTAATATGGTTATGTCCTACTCCGTCCCATATGTTCTCCCCGATGATGCATATTTCATATGCGGGAGGAAGACGTATAAGTGGCTTGCCCCAAACTCAGAAGGGTTGTGTTATATTGGAAAAGTACTGCCTGAGGTAATGACTGTATCACATACTAAAATGAAAGATATTCACCGCAGTGCCCAAGCTCCTTATACCCACACTCATTACGAGCACGTCGTTAAAAGGCAACTGACAGAAAGGACAGAGCGCCCGGCCTCTGATCTGATCCATGAATCCACCGGGATTCAGGTTCTACTTGCGTTAGATTTCACTCGCACCGCTAGAGGAGTGCTGAACTATAGATATATATCTGCGCTCGCAAATTTATTAGACAATATCACAGAAATGTATGACGACACTTTTAGATATACCGGAAGAGAGCTCCAAGCTTATAAAACAGAACTGGTTCAGCATAGGATGGTTCTTAATTATCTCACGGCAGTGACAGGTGGATATTGTGTCACACTGGCAACGCAGTACGGCGTGAAATGCTGCACTTATATTACGAATAGCACCGAGGACGCGGTCAAGGTCATAGACCAAAAGATGGACGATATTCTCCAATTAAAGTGGGAATTTCGCAGGAGACACAATCTCACCCTTGCTGCTGTGGGTAATGAGCTGACTGGTTGGGTGTCATGGTTGAACCCGCGAAATTGGTTCTCTGGTTTAGGAGAATGGGCTCAAGGAGTCATAATGGATGTAGGGAAGTTTCTTCTATGTATCTTAGGTGTTGTCATATCGATTGGCTTGATATTTAGATGCGGTCAGGCTTTAACGAAGTGCAAACGGAGTACCAGGGTAATGAGTCTAAGGAGTGAGGAAATTGTAATTCCAATGGATTTGATTTATGACCCAACGATAGAGACAATGATGTGATGAAAATGTGATTCTACGGTCCGT